>NC_136852.1:38665762-39153262 GCF_951799975.1 Gobius niger | reverse complement strand
AAGTCCAAAAAAATTGACAAAAAAGGACAAAAAAACAACACAAAAAATAACACAAAAAAGGACAAAAAATGACAAAAAATGACCAAAAAATGACAAAAAATGACAAAAAAATGACAAAAAATTACAAAAAAATTACAAAAAATGATTAAAAAATGATTAAAAAATGACAAAAAATGACAAAAAAAGGACAAAAAAATAACACAAAAAAAGACAAAAAAATGACAAAAAATGACAAAAAAATGACAAAAAAATGACAAAAAAATATGACAAAAAATAACAAAAAAATATGACTAAAAAATATGAAAAAAATGACAAAAAAATGACAAAAAATAATTTAAAAAAATGACAAAAAAATGACAAAAAAAATGACCAAAAAAATGATTAATATTGCTTGTAATGCATAGACGATCCACCAGGGGGTGCTGTAGCGCCCTCAGCACCCTGGGTTCCCACGGCCTTGCAAGCGCGGAGCCGACAGGAATCCATTATCTAACAGAGCTGTCACTGTCAGCAGCTGCAGTGTCCAGAAGTCCAGTGTGAGGAAAGGAGGACACACACATGAGCTGGAGTGTCTGGAGGCTTTATGGACCGTGAGGTCACAGTGACTCTCCTTCACCGACTGTGCCGTTAAAAAGCATCACATTTGATTCCAACAGGCAGTAAAGTCTGTTATCTGTATCCAAACACTGGTAATGTTTTCTTAAAACACATTGTCCTTGATTTGGGGTTTGAATTTGAAGAAATCAGTTTTTTCACTTGAACTAAGAAAACAAAGACACGAAACATTTTCTTTCAACACAATAGACCCATTTCTTCCAAACACTGGTGCCTTAAAGGGATTATACGGAGTTTAAAAAGGTTAAAAATATGTATTTTTCTCCCCCTACATGTTCCAGCCATGTCCTAATGTGTAGAATGAGCTCAGACCTGTTCACCACAACTGCCTCTAAAATCCTGCACAGTCACTCAGAAAGGTGTTAATTCGGGTCTGGAGTGCCGTCATGCACGAGCGTAATATAGAAGCTGCAGTTACACGTATGACCTGAGGTGGCAGTAGTGAGTATGAAATGGCTAACTTGCAACTAGCCCCTTTAAGCCCGGTGTACACTGCACTTTTTTTTTGTCTTGTTGGATCATTAGATTAATCTACATTGCAAGACGTGGGGATGGTGAAATCGTCTCCACTGTGCGAGAGTTCAAAGAGAATTAACCACGACCAAAGTCTATCGTAGTGACTTCCAGGCTCCAGAGGTGTGTGTGTAGCCGAGGCTCGTGCTGTTTGCTAGTGCTGTTTGTTTCCAGGGATAAACACGAGGAAAGTGTGTTCATGCCTGGCCTGTGTGTCCTATGACTCTGATCTCAGATGTTGTATTTTATTCAAGAGAGACACTTGACAGATGTAAATCTTTGTTCCCGTCTCACTGTACGACCAGAGGCGTAGCTTGCCATTAGGCAAGGCAGGCAGCTGCCTGGGGCCCCAACAGGCAAGGGCCCCCGTGAACTGTCCCATTCTTTATAAACTTGCATCAAACACTTGATATACACAGTCTTCCTAAGAATTTGGAGGTGCATTTACACCATGTCTCCACCGATGCGCGGTGGCGCTGTTCATCCCCGTCCTGCTGCTGCTTTAGTGAGTCATGGTTCCCTAATGTTAAATTATAATGACCAGTGACAGACTTTTTACTCACGGCTCCACCAGATTATATTTCTAAATTGAAACCAGTTCATTGTAACACTTTATGACCTAAAGAACGTCATCCTTCTGTTCTGAGGGAAACTTATGCAGAGAACTGCATTATGGGAGTTGTCAGGTGACCAACTCCTGCCCAACTGACGTACACTGAGCGGTCACCAGAGGGTCCCCTACCAACAGTCTTGCTTGGGGCCCCTTGGTGCCCTTGCTACGCCACTGTGTAAGACCTGCTACTTTCAGCTACGACCTGAGACTTTCCTCAGGATGAGTGATCGTTCGCACAGTGTACGCCCGGCTTTAGGCTGTCTACAATAAAAGGACTCACTGAGGAGCATCAGAAAACCAGTCAGTGTCTGCTGTGGCCATGTGCCTCACGCAACGCAGCACATCTCCCTCATAGAGTGGGTCAGGCTGTTGACTGTGGCCGGTGGAAGGCTGGTCCCATAGATATAAGAACGAAGAGATAACCAGTGTTTCATTCATTCAGTGGTCTGCTCAGTCTCCTCTCACGCTGCCTGTTCCTTAAAACTCCCTCCAGAGAGCTCCAGAACCAATCATAGATGTTGGCTTCCACTTTTTATGTCTCATATACACAAAACAGCATGGTTAAATATAGACACATAGCCCTGCGTTGTCACATGGGTCAATGCAATATTTAGAAAGAGAAAAAAGTCTTTGTAGCCAGGCTTTAAAGCAGTACGAGGTCAAATTCTTCATAGAAACGCTGTTTACCAAGTGTCTTGTGGAGTCGGCTCTGGCCACCAGGGGGTGGTATCACAGCAATGTCAGCTCCTTGCCATGAGGACCAAAGAGAAGCGCCTTCCTCTCCCATTGGTGGGTCCTCTGTAAGTAAACAAACAGACACGGGGAGAACACGCAAACATTGATTCTTTCACTTTTTAATTATTCCAAAACTGAACAAGATCCAAAATCCCTCTGATCAAATGTTTGTAACTAATGTCACAGATAAAACCACACCTTTAAACCTGGCTCTGAACATTATGGAGATTTGGCCACTGAAAGTACAGTTCTGACCAAAAGTTTAAGACAACTTGAAAACATGATGAAAATTTTTGGGTCTTAACAAGATTCAAGGTAGAACTTCATGACGCAACAAGCCGGAGGATCTGATTGGCCGGAGTATCTGATTGGCTGGAGGATCCTCCGTTCCTGGAGCTGACTGCAGCCCAATGACCAGGAAGTCTGTAACACGAAGCTCCATTGTTCCACTGAAGGTCATTATGGCGCCCCCTTTCTGTGGGGCGTACAAAGCATCTCATGTGGATCAGTAACCATGGAAACCAACAGGAACATCAAGGTCACTTTTTTGTTTCATCATCAGAGAATAAAAGGTTCTTCATGTTTCAGTGTCCAGTGTCTGGTCTCTCTCCAAAGTCCAACAGTTCTGCGGCTCAAAGAGACGAGGCCTTTGTTTCTGAAGCTTCAGTCGCAGATGAAACCCTCGGATTGGCCGGAGGGTCCAGGATCCTCCGGCCAATCCGATCCTCCAGCTCAATGCTGGCCACATTATTTGGCTCTTCCACTTTTTTGTTCCATAACCCGCCTCAGCAGTGATGGCGCTCTGTGAGAGGCCCGGCTCATGCAGCTCAATGACCCGACCACCATCAAAACCTTAAAGGAACAGGCCCCCGTTTTTACTTACTGAGATATGTTCTTACCTTAGCTTTGACGAGTTCTTTAGGACCTGTCTGATCTTCCCCCGTGCCTTCAGTCACGTAAACACAGCGCAGACGGCGTTAGCATTTAGCCTCTCCCCCTCTCCTCTATAGCTCCAAAACAGGTCAAGATAGAAGCTACCAAGCTCTTCCACGTTTTCCCTATTTAAATATGGTTACGTGAAGTGTTACACTACAAAGTATAACAGTAATAATAATACCAGGAGTAGTTTGGCGTCCGCGCAGTAAAGTGAGGATTACTGCGCGGATTTCGAACTACTCCTGGTATTATTACGCCTTACAATATAGTTCCCCCTTTTGTGTAATTATACTTTGTAGTGGAACACTTCACGTAACCATATTTAAAAAGGGAAACGTGGAAGAGCTTGGTAGCTTCTATCTTGACCTGTTTTGGAGCTATAGAGGAGAGAGGGAGAGGCTAAATGCTAACGCCGTCTGCGCTGTGTTTGCGTGACTGAAGATTAGACAGGTCCTAAAGAACTCGTCAAAGCTAAGGTAAGAACATATCTCAGTATGTAAAAACGGTGGCCTGTTCCTTTAAAGGAACAGGCCACCGTTTTTACATACTGAGATATGTTCTTACCCGAGCTTAGACGAGTTGATATGTACCTGTCTAATCTTCAGTCACGCAAAACGACCAAAGATGGTGTTATTATTTGGCCTCTCCCAATGTATTCCTATGGCTCCAAATGGGGTGAAATTGGAAGCAACCAAGCTCTTCCACGGGCACAAAGACCAGACAGGTACGCATCAACTCGTCTAAGCTCAGGTGAGAACGTATGTCAGTGTGGAGAAACTGTGGACCGTTCCTTAAACATCAGGACAAAGTCATGACAGAGTGAAAATCAGCTGCAAAAACCGACTCTTTCAGTTTAATGATTGTTTTCCGTAAAGGCTTTACTCAGGTTCTTTTGTCTCACTCTCTTTTCTTCTTGTTCCATAGAGTCTGTATCTACAATTTTGGCTAAATTCATAAAATGTCTTAGTTAGAGACAAACTACTGATGTGACTCCATGAAATCTTGAATGGAGTTCATCATGGCCTTTGTAATGAATAAATCCTAACCCTGCTCTCGATGCTGACATTGTTTCTCCGATTCCAGACCGGTACGGCTCATGCTCCTCGCTCGCCTCCCGGATCAGCAGGGTGAAGCCGTCGCTCTGCGGGGCAGCAAGGCGCGCGATCCTCCCCCTCGCTCACCCCTGGCTATAACAGGGGGGACGTCCCGGGACGCTCCCCAGCTCTCACACAGCGCCGGAGAACAGCTCCTCAGCAGCAGAGAGAGAAGCGAGAGGAGAGAGCAGCATCCTCGCCTCGGCCCGGGACTGCAGCCAGGTGAGTCACTCCGTCTGGGGGGAAGCACGCTTCTCTGGAAGTCATTAACAAGAAGCCGTTTCCAAAAAAAAAAAGAAAAGCGTAACAAGCCCCGGCTCTGTTAAAGCCGTGCAGCCGGAGTTTGGGCTTTCTCCTGTGTCTGTGTCTTCTTCATGATGTCCCTGAAGGCGCTAAGTCCAGCCGTGAAGTACTTTTGGATCACTGCTGCTGAGCTTGGTTTAGGAGAAGACTTTGTCACAGAATACTTGCCTGTATATTTGTGTATAAATGCAGCGTCTAGGGCCGGGTACCGTTAAACGATACCAGTCTGGTATCGGAAAATAAGTTCAGGTTCTACCGGTATTGGAAAAATGAAAGTATCGAAAGAAAAATCTTCTCTCTTTAGATCCAGGTTTTGATGCTGTTGGTCCAGGAGCAGGATTAAAGAAGTGACCTGCTTGTTTTCAGCTCAAAAGTACAATAAAAATTCCTTATTTTGCCACAAATACTCCCATTTCTTCTAGTCTCAATTTTCTCAACATTATTGCTCTGTTTTTCTAGTTCTAGACGAAAAATATTTGAGTATCGGAAAAGTATCGTTGAGGTATCGGTGTCAAAAATCAAGTATTGTTAAAGTACTGGTATCGGAAAAAATGTACTGGTTCCCAGCCCCAACAGCATCTAAGACAAAGCTTTCAGTTACGCCTACCAATTCAAAAACATGCACAAACAAAAACAGAAACATTCGTTTTTGCGTTTTTTTTCTTTTATTATTATTATCATTGTTACAAAACTAGACACTCTAATACTATAATGATCTAAAGGGTGATTTTAGTCGCTCTGTGATGAACAGAAGTGAAATAAATGATGATGTAAAACTTGTGAAAAGTCACGATCAGGACATTTTATATATTATTGCATTTCTTTTCTTCTTCTTTTTTGTCCGAGTGGGCGCGGGAAAAATCGAAACAGTTGAGATTTTAACGTTTCTCTGAGTTTTTAAATGGTTAAAATCGGTCCGAGGACGACTGAGAAACATCCTGTTAAAGTCTTCAATCCAAGAACCAGGCTGTTTAAATGCACACGCCATAAAAAGAGATCGAGAACGTTTCAAAACGGGTCAACAATGATGTCGTTGAAAATTGACTTGAAACGAATATATTTAGGCATTTGCCTCTTCACATAATGTTAGTGTCCGTCCAGAGAGGAGAGAGTTGGAGAGAGAAGTTAATCAGAAAGAAGAGTTTCATAAAACACTCATTATCTCCGAATCTAGAAAAAAATCAGTGATTTTGATCAAACTAGCCTCTGTTTAGCTTAGATTTTTCAGGAACCGAGACATATAGAATTAAACTGTTTCCACTTACGGAGAGCTTAGAGTCTTGTCTTTCAAACGGGCCACAGCATGTGTCCATAGCTACAACATAGAATACGCTGTGGTGCTACAAATATCATAAAAAATGGTCTGGATTGTTGGCACTCAGCTAAATCCCCCAAAAGAGCCTCAGTGTGTCCATATGCTTCCTTCAGGGTAAAGGTTTCTCTCTGTCAAATGTTCGACTGACTTTAAACTAAGCCCTTTCATCTTTTGTCTTTTATGTGGCGGAGTTCTGGAGTTCTTTGATTTTAGAAATGTTAAATACCCTTAAAGGAGAGAGTACCTGTACTCTGTATTCTAGTATTCTAAGTACACATGTTCCGTTCCTCCCCAACACTGTCAGCAACTTTGTTCTGCTTCTGCACTAGGGCTGAAACTTAACCCCCACCTTAACTAGGCACGTTCTCTCGTCCAGCTTTACCCAAATCTTAATAGTTACAGCCTATAGGCCAGTGTAACGGCTCATTTGAAAGCTAAGACCTAAAAAAAATGATCTAAACTCCTTTGTCGCACTTTTGACGCTTATTTGGTTTTTCATTGTTTTTTTTCCTCGTGACTTTGTAGCTTTTCTTCTCCATTTGGTTGTGGCTTTCCCGATGCTTTTTTGTTGTCACATTTCGTTTGCAAATGAAACAAGCACATTTTTTCCTTAATCAGATCTTTCTGAATTATTTCGAGTGAAACCTAAGTATTTTTTAATGAATTTGTCTGATTTCAAGTGATTTCTGCTCCTTTTGGCTCTTTCATCATATCATAGATTAGTTCAAAGCTTCTCAAATTCAAGATCAATGCCTTCATTCAAACAAGTTTACCCGAGTGCATTTTCTACAGTTCGGCTTTACCCAAACCCATTAGGTCACAGCCTATAGGCCAGTGTAACCATAGATATCATATAATAAAGGCTAGGTGTCTTAAAGGAACAGGCCACCGTTCTTCCACACTGAGACATGTTCTTACCTGAGCTTAGACGAGTTGATGTGTACCTGTCTGGTCTTTGTGCCTGTGGAAGAGTAGCTTCAAACCTCACCCCCGTTTGGAGCCATAGGAATACATTGGGAGAGGCTAAATGCTAACAAACGGGGGTGAAGTTAGAAGCTACCGCACTCTTCCACAGGCACAAAGACCAGACAGGTATGCATCAACTCGTCTAAGCTCAGGTAAGAACATATCTCAGTGTGGAAGAACGGTGGCCTGTTCCTTTAAGGCGGAGTCACTTCCAGCATCACCGGCGGCCATCTTGCCATCTTTCTGGCGAGCTCTGTGGCATCTGAAGTAAGAAGTAAGTACGAACACAAATCCTCTTATCTCACGGTTTGGTTTCATACAAACGTGATTATAATTCTGAATGGAACATGTTTATTATGTCCATGTTCATATGTATGTGTCATAACTTAAGGGTCAATTAACTAAATATCACTAAATTGAGCAGGTTAAGGTTATTTATAAAGTACATGCACCATAAAACACAATGTTACGAGTGAGCGAGCTCGCTGTGGCAAGATGGCCGCCGTGTGCGGACGTCGACCTCCATTGGCCAGCAGCGCGTACCAGACATCTAGCCTTTATTATATGATAACTGTGAGTGTGGCGCCTCATTTGAAAGCTAAGACCTACAAAACTCATCCAAATGGATCGTTTTCCTTGCGTTGTTGCCACATTGTCGCAACATTTTTTTTAAATCGCTCTTTTTTTATCGGGTTTTCGTCACATTTTTGTCACTTTTTGGTCACATGTCGCTGTTTTGTTGTATTTTGATCCTCGTTTTTGTCTAATTTCCGTTGTTATTTTGACACTTTTTCCAAGAAGCTTTTAGATTTGGGTAAAGTCAAACTGGAGAAAGCTCGGTTAAAGTGGGGGTTAAGAGGTTGTTGAGGACAGTCAGTTTTCCAGTGTCCAAAGGCTCCAAAGTGAAAAACGTCAGTACTTTGACACAAACAGTGCAACGTGTACTTTGATTGGAGTAATATTCAAACACTTGTACTTTTACTCCGGTAGTGAAACACTGCTGGAACAAAAGGCCAGCGCGCTGCCAGGTATAAGTGCGGCGGGCCTAACCGCTGGGCCTCTCGGGTTCACTGCAGTTCCCCTGAGGTGACGGACCTGAGAGCGCCCAGTCTCGCAGCAGTTAATGAGGATAATTGGAGGAGGCTGCTGTGGTTCTCCAAACCGTTTACGACCAGAAACACTCTCCACACCCCACACTTTTATGAAGAGACACCGGCTCCGCTCTCACAGACTCTGTCCCGGGACTCTCCGCTTCGTCTCAAGGCGCAACTCTGCAGGTGAAAACGTGGGCTTTTCGCACAGGGGTTTGTGTTGAGATTGTAGTTAGTCTTAATATCAACCACCAAACTCTCTGACGTTTTGTTGCCAGCATCACGTGACTCCCAGTGACCAAATATATAAATATCTCAGATTCACAGTGAGTTACAGGAGCTTCAGAGCTTCAGGTTAAAAACATTAAGGGGGCTAGATGCAAGTTAGCCATTTTATACTCACTACTGCCACCTCAGGTCATACGTGTAACTGCACCTTCTATATTAAGCTCGTACATGACGGCACTTCGGACCCGAATTAACACCTTTTTGAGCGACAGTGCAGGATTTTACAGGCAGTTGTGGTGAACAGGTCTGGGCTCATTCTACACATTAGGACTGTTGAAACATGGAAAATACTTAATTTTAACATTTTTTAACTCTGTATAGTCCCTTTAAGTCAGGAGCAAAGGATTAACTGGAGGAAACGTGCGTGTTCATCACGGTAAGCTAACGGCTAACACTAAAAACAAATGAAAGTAGCACCAACCAAAGCTCTTTAATCAAACTCTAGATAGGACATGGCCACACGTTTGTTAAGTGGTGACGTCACAGCTCTACTTCCGGGTCCGCAGAGAAACTACAAAAAACTCTTTAATACCACAAACAATATTTGTGAAAGTCAACAGAGAGTTACTGAACATACTTATTTATCAGGCCCATCAGCCAAAAAATGCTATAAAAGTAATATTTACCAAAATCGCTACATCTGGGTTAGCGGAGATAAATGCTAACAGCGCAGCAGCTACGCTAACCCCCGGAAGTAGTGACTTTAGTAAATATGACTTTTTTTAGCAGTAGGTGCGGCATTTTTGGCTCATGAGTCTGAGAAATAAGTAGGTTCAGTAACTCTCCGTTGACTTTCAGAAATAGTGATGGTTTGTTTTCAAGAGTTTTTTATGTTTTTTTCTCGCCTCATTGTAATATGTTGGAGCGAATGTCAGTTCTGGCTGCCATCTTGTGACTGGCCCTTTAGTGCATCTCAGTGCAACGTAAACAAATATAAACACCGCTTGTTTCCTTCACATATTTACAGTACAAGTTTTGATCTATTTGTAGTTATTTCATGATAATTGTGACTGACTATTATTCCAGTTTTATAGGAGGCACAGATTTTAGCTCCATTTGTTCCCGGATTTTCCTCTGTCAAACACTTCAAATCATTTGTTTCTATTTATATCAAATATAACATTTCTTTCCTACTTTAAAACTGTATTTCTGTACTTTTTAACACGATTATTTATTGAACATGGGACAGTGAATGCTAACTACTTAACCCTGGGAATGAATGGAGAAAACAAAGCTAATACGGCTAAACAACACAACGTTTCAAAGAAATGACTTGATCTTAACTGTGATAAACCAATCACAAACCATGAGTGTCTCACATTCTCCTGTTGGATCAATAAAAATGTTGCTCCTGGTTTTGCGTTGGTCGCTATAGGGATTAGCCTCACCAGCCGGTCACAAGATGGCCGCCACAATTGCCACATTAATGAGAGTTAATGAGTGTTATATTAAATATTATTGATCACCGATATTTCAAACGAGCCACTGACATAAATAACAAGCCTGTCTTTCGGATAAATACTTTTTAGTTGTTTCATTTTTGTGGTGTTTTTTTTTTAAATGCTAGCCTCCATACTGACAGCGTGTCTGGAATCGCCCATATATGGTCATGTTTTAGAACAATTAAGGGGGAAAACAATTTGGAGAAAAATCTAAACTTTCTCTAATTATTCAAAAACTACTTTAACAAATGCTGAAATATGAATATAGTTTCTACTAAATAAAGATACAAAGACATGGGGAGGAGCAAAATGGTTCAACAGCCCATAAACACATGTTAGCATCTATCTAATGCTAGCGGCTAGCTACGACTGCTGTTTTTTTCACTTCTGCTGAATAATCTGTGGTGAAAAAATATCCATATGGGCCCGATTTAGACTTGACTTTATTTGTAAGTGATAAATAAGTTTATATTCCACCAGAAAATGGCTAAAAAGAGTGAAAAATTGTGTTTCCCAAAAGATTCTGTTTTTCCCCTGAACACACACACCAATGGCCACTGGCTGCTCTGCTTTGTGACGACGACACTAGAGGCCGCCATTGCTGCAGTACCTCCATATAGCCACTAGTCTCCGATTGGAATGCATTGCACTTTAGACACCTTAAAAAACACTTTTTTTTTTTTCTTAAACTTTCAACAGCTTGATATTCCTCCTGTGATAACGCTGGATTAGTTACAATTTAAGAACCTGGCTGGTTTTTGTAAGCTTTTTTTTTTTTTAATCTCGTACTAATGAGGGCCGGACTGTTAGCATTGGAGCTGCGCGGCTACGACCGAACTACCCGTCACGCAAGGGCCGAGTCTCCAGTTCATTTTTACGGCCTATAACATAGACGTTTCCTCCGGTCAAGTATTTACAGCCAGCGTAATGTTTCAAATCTTTGTAAATAATATGTCACAAAACCAAAGCACACATTTAAACCTGTCTATGAGCGTGACCTGCCCGCACACACGCGTTCACACAAACCCATCTCTGTGAGGACTTCATGAGCTCAGCAGGTTTATTTATCTGCCGCTCGCTCCTGAGCTCACGTTCATCCGAGACGGTTCCCACGCGCCCAGGCGGATCACGTCACTCAGACCGGGACACAGTCAGAGGTCTGCACAGCGCCACCTGCTGTTCATGGCATTATTAAGCTTTTAACATCAACCAAACACATGGACTTTGGAGCCTTTAGAGAAATGTACTGCTGTAGAAAGTGTTATATTTATCTTTCAAACGGAGCGGAGGGAAAGTAAGACGTTCTCAGCACAAATACTACTCGAGTAAAGTCAGAAACGCTGCTCAAGTACAGCACTGGAGTAAAATTACTTTGCTACCAACCACCTCTGGCAGTAACAAAGACCAGCTGCTCTCTCTCCTCTTTCTCTCCCATTTCCTCTCTACCTGATTCTCTCTCTCCCTTCTTTTACCCTTTTATCCTTCTCCTCTGACTCTCTATGCTCTCTCCCTAACACTGGGTGAATGACACCTCAATAAATGTTAAGTCAAAGACTCGGCTTTCTTTTTCCTCTCTCTCTCTCTCTCTCTCTCTCTCCCCTCTCTTTACTCTCTTCCCCTCTTTCCTTTCTCTCCTTCCCTCTCTGTCTCTTACATCTCTCCTCTGTAACTTTCTGTCTGTTCTCTCGCTCCCTGTCCTTCCTCTCCTCCCTTTCTCTCCTTTCCCCCTCACTATCCCCACGCTCTTCCCTCTCTCCCCACCCTCTCCCCTCTATATCTTTATCTCCCCTCTCTCTCCCCCTCCTCTCCCTCTCTTCTCTCTCACCTCTCTCCCGTCTCTCTCTCTCTTTCTTCCCCTCTTTCTTTCTTCCCCTCTTTCTTTCTTTCTTTCTTTCTTTCTTTCTTTCTTTCTTTCTTTCTCGCTCTCTCCCTTGTCTCTCCACTCTCTTCTCTCTCTCCCCTCTCTCTCCCTCTCCTCTCTTCTCTCTCTCCTCTCTCCCTCTCCTCTCCCTCTCTTCTCTCTCACCTCTCTCCCGTCTCTCTCTCTCTTTCTTCCCCTCTTTCTTTCTTCCCCTCTTTCTTTCTTTCTTTCTTTCTTTCTCGCTCTCTCCCTTGTCTCTCCACTCTCTTCTCTCTCTCCCCTCTCTCTCCCTCTCTCTCTCCCTCTCCTCTCTTCTCTCTCTCCTCTCTCCCTCTCCTCTCCCTCTCTTCTCTCTCACCTCTCTTCCGTCTCTCTCTCTCTTTCTTCCCCTCTTTCTTTCTTTCTTTCTTTCTTTCTTTCTTTCTTTCTCGCTCTCTCCCTTGTCTCTCCACCCTTTCCTCTTTCTCTCCCTCTCTTCTCTCTCTCCCCTCTCTCTCTCCTCTATCTCCCTCTCTTCTCTCTCTCCCCTGTCTCTCCCTCTCCTCTTCCTCTCTTCTCTCTCTCCTCTCTCTCTCTCTCCTCTCCTCTGTCTCCTCTCTCTCCCCTCTCTCTTCTCCCTCTCCTCTCTCCCTTCTCTCTCCCCTCTCTCTCTCCCTCTCCTCTCCCCTCTCTCTCCATCCCCTCCTGTCTCTCTCCCCTCTCTTCTTTCTCTCCCCTCTCTCTCTCTCTATCTATCTCCACCCTCTTTTATCTCTGCTTTCTCCTTCTCCTCTCTCCCGTCTCTCGCCTCTCTCTCCTCTATCTCCTCTCTCCTCTCTCTCCTCTCTCCCTTGTCTCTCCTCTCTCTCCTCTCTCCTCTCTCACCTCTCTCCCGTCTCTCTCTCTTTCTTCCCCTCTTTCTTTCTTTCTTTCTTTCTTTCTTTCTTTCTCGCTCTCTCCCTTGTCTCTCCACCCTTTCCTCTTTCTCTCTCTCTCTCCTCTATCTCCCTCTCTTCTCTCTCTCCCCTGTCTCTCCCTCTCCTCTCCCTCTCTTCTCTCTCTCCTCTCTTTCTCTCTCCTCTCCTCTATCTCCTCTCTCTCCCCTCTCTCTTCTCCCTCTCCTCTCCCCTCTCTCTCCATCCCCTCCTGTCTCTCTCCCCTCTCTTCTTTCTCTCCCGTCTCTCACACTCTCTCCCCTCTCTCTCTCTCTATCTATCTCCACCCTCTTTTATCTCTGCTTTCTCCCTCTCCTCTCTCCCGTGTCTCCCGTCTCTCTCCTCTCTCCTCTCTCCTCTCTCCTCTATCTCCCTCTCTTCTCTCTCTCCCTCTCCTCTCTCTCCTCTCTCCCGTCTCTCTCCTCTATCTCCCTCTCCTCTCTCTCCTCTCTCCTGTCTCTCTCCCTCTCCTCTCCCCTCTCTCCTCATCCCCTCCCGTCTCTCTCCTCTCTCCTCTCTCGCCTCTCTCTCCTCTCTCCTCTATCTCCCTCTCTTCTCTCTCTCCCTCTCCTCTCTCTCCTCTCTCCTCTCTCTCCTCTCTCCTGTCTCTCTCCCTCTCCTCCCCCCTCTCTCTCCATCCCCTCCTGTCTCTCCCCTCTCTTCTTTCTCTCCCTGTGGACGTGTTTTCACCAGATCTGACCCTGGTGTTTTAGTGATTTGGCCGCCTCTCCTTCACCTGCAGCCTGTCTGCTTCTGCCTCCAGCTCCGCACGTGTGGACCACAAGATTTATCACAAACAAGAGATCAAAATTGCAATTTGAACGGCCGCATTTGGCGAGTCCAAAGGTCTGCTGCGCTTCTCTGAGGAGAGTGAATGTCTCTGCGGGCTCTCGCAGTTCAGAGCTGTACAAACCCGTTTTGAGACTTGTGGGGTCCTCTTTCACAGCTCAGATGTTCACTCTCCTGTTTCAAATGTTTGTTTTTTTTAAACAGAATTGGCAACACTCGCTAACACACATTTAGACACATTTCCCAAACTCTTCTTTTATTTCTCCCTTGAGCCGAGCGGAGTTTCGTCTGTGTCTGCGCTGGACAAAGACGCTTCTCTCTCTGAAACACACGCAGCACCTGCACAGATTCAGTTCAGTTCAGTTCAGTTTACAAAACACACTGAGAAAAAGATGTGCAAGGAGCTCAAAGTGCACTGTCAACACGTAAAAGGACAGTACACAACACAAAGACAAGCAAATGCCACATAAAAGACAAAAAAGTCCGTACAAAAATGAAAAGGCTTTGTTTATAGTCATTGCAGTTTGGGAAGCTGTCGAACATTTGACAGAGCGATTCCTTTACCCTGAAGGAAGCATCTCAACACACTGAGGCCGCGCTGTTTTAGGGATTTAGCTGCTAAGTGCCAACAATCCAGACCAGTTTTCATGATATTTGTAGCACCACAGTGTGTTCTGTGTTATAGCTATGGACACATGTTATGGCTCGTTTGAAAAGGGGAGACTCTCAGCTCTCCGTAAGTGAACACAGTTTAATTCTACATGCCTGAGAAATCTAAGCTTAACAGAGGCAAAATCAGATCAAAAAAAGTTTTTTTTCTAGAAACGGAGATATTGCGTGTTTAATGAAACACTCTCCTTTTTGATTAACTCCTCTCTCCTCTCTGGCACTAACCTTATGGAAGAGGCAAACGCCAATACCGTAAATGCTCTAATATAGACCGGGGCCTTTATTTACTCAAGGGCATCCAGGACCAGGCCTTTATTGGAACCAGGCCACAATTAGAGACAGTCCTTTAATTCTATTTGAGAAAAACGGACGACCAGGAAAACGAAGAAAAATGAGATTTGTGTCCATTTGCACCTAAAATATTAGGTTCATTTATTAATGAACATTTCAAACCCTCTCCCAGCGGCTGGAACATTGACGCCTTTTATTTTGTCGGGACAACAAGAAGTGTTTCGTTGCTGTTAGCGGAGCATTGACATCAATGTCACTGCAGGTTTCTGTTTCATTTTTACCGCGGACTTGGATTATTTGTTGTTATCTTGTGTAAAAGGCGAGTTTAGACGGAGCGTTTGTGTTTGTGATCGATCATGAGACTGACCCGAGAGAAGACGGTTTGAAAAGTGGCTAAATCTGTGTCAAAGTGACGCTCGGATCAGCTCCTCCGCAGCGTCCCCCATCGGCCCGGTTTCCCGTTTGTTACTTCCCGCACGTGAGTTTTCATTTACACCAGTATGAGACAAATTCCTAACATGGGGAATATTTCTACTGCTATAGTTTCTAATAAAAGCCCCGGCCTGTTTTAGAGACCGGCTTTAATTTGCCTCCACCAGCCGCGAACCCGGCCTCTGTTAGAGACCCGGCCGCTAATGGAATACAAGCCAGTATTAGAGAATTTACGGTATATCTCTGTTTCGAGTCAATTTTCAACATTGACACGTGTTGAAACACCGCGTGTTGCCGCAGATCGATCGCTTTTTATGGCATGTGTATTTAAAGACTTAACCATTTAAAAACTCTGAGAAAAACGTTAAAATCTGTTTCGATCTGTCCATGTGAAGCCGCTCTGCTTTGTCAAACGCGCTCCAGAGGGCGAACGCAATAATATACAAAAATTGTCCAGATCTTGACTTTTCACAAGTCAAGATCGCAAAAACGCAAAAACTTTTTTTTCCGTTTTTGGCACTCAATGTGTAGTAATGTTTATTTATATAGCACCTTTCACGGACCAAAGTCACAAAGTGGTTCACAATGATACAAAATAGAAAAAAACAAAAAAAAAACACCAAAAAAACAAACGTGAACTATAAAACTAAAACGCTTTCTGAAACAGTTTGCTCTTAAAAACATCAACACAATCAAGTAGGCGCAAGGAAAGTGGACGAGTGTGTTAAATGGCCCTCGCAGGGCGGCCAGGGCTGGGTGTACAGGGCTCTGCTAAACCAAGGTTTATGAATCCGAGAATCGAACCCAGGACCTTATCACTGTTTTTGTGGCAGTGCTAACCACCCAGTCCTCTTTGCTGAAAACCTGTGCTCTGACTCACCCAAGCCCTCGCTCCATGAAGGGTGGTGCAGACCCGCTGCTGTCGATCTGCTGCTGGGATGAAGCCTCTGTTCTCCATTTGGAGCCCAAAGTTGTATTCACATGACACACACTCGTCCCATTCCCAGTAAACTCATTTGAATGAAATGATGTGCCGCTCAGTACATTAGGTCTCAGACAGAATGAGTTTTCCTCTTTAACCTCTTAACTCCCACCTGAACGGATCCCATGTTCTCCAGTTTGGCTTTACCCTAATCAAAAAGCTTCTTGGGGAAAAAAGCACCAAAACAGCCACAAAAAATGAGAAGAAAACAAGGATGTAAACGCAACAAAAATGTGACAAAAACTCAACAAAAATGTGACAAAAATTCAAAAAAAATGTGACAATAATTCAACAAAAATTCAACAAAAATTCAACAAAAATTCAACAAAAAATCAACAAAAATTCAACAAAAATTCAACAAAAATTCAACAAAAAAGTGACAAAAATTCAACAAAAAATGTGACAAAAATTCAACACAAAATTGACAAAAATGTGACAAAAATTCAAAAAATATTCAACAAAAATTCAACAAAAATTCAACAAAAATGTGACGAAAATTCAACCAAAATGTGACAAAAATGTGACAAAATTTCAACAAAAATTCAACAAAAATTCAACAAAAATTCAACAAAAATTCAACAAAAATTCAACAAAAAAGTGACAAAAATTCAACAAAAAATGTGACAAAAATTCAACACAAAATTGAGAAAAATGTGACAAAAAATCAACAAAAAAGTGACAAAAATTCAACACAAAATTGACAAAAAAGTGACAAAAATTCAACAAAAATGTGACATAAAAAAACATACAAGAGGTGACACAACACAGAAACAACGCTAGGAAAAAGATCAGTTTTGTGGGTCTTAGCTTTCAAATGAGGTGTTACACAGTCCTATAAAATGGCCAAAGAGGACAGAATGCATTTGGTTCAGACGGGTGGTGAGAGGTTAAGCATGAACAGAAAGCCCGTCTTTCGAATTGAACGGAGCCCAAAGATTCGACTCCTGTCTAAGAGCCATGAATCCCACCACTGCTGTTCACTTTACAAACAGAGCATTATGCACCGTGTATGCAGGTTGCAGCATGTCAAATTCAAGTTTAGTTCTGGTTTAGTCCCGGTTTAGTCCCGGTTTAGCCCTGGTTTAGTCTCCGCCTGTGGGAGCGGTTTGTTGCAGAGGAAGTCTCGACTGCGGCTCTGGTTTGGAAACAGAAGCACTAACACTGAGCCTGAGCCAAGCGTCTGAAAACCACCTTTATTCATTCATTGGAGCTGATGTTTCCACGCGAGGTCCGCCTGCGCCTCAGCCTAACGTCTGACCACACTTTTCCTCATCATTCAGGCTTTACCCACCTGCCCAACAATGTCATCTATCTCCTGTCAGCTACAAGTGCAGCCGGAAGGTAAGGGTCTGAGGTCTGAGGAGAGGCCCCACCGAGCGTCCTGACCGAGCCTGGTCCAGATGATGAGGAGCTGGGACACCACAGCAGCTCCAGCACCAGACCTGACCGTGCGGGGCTGTGTTTAGACTCACAACACGGACAGTCTGACTGAACATCACCAAAATGTCTGCTTGCAATGGAATCACAACACGTTAATTGGACACGCCAAAGAGCACAGAGGACACGCTAAAGGTTTACAGTGAACATCACGAAAAGAACAACGGGAAACACTCACCAAACGAAGACACGCTGGATGTGTTTATTAAAACGCATCAAAAATCATTATGGGAAAACAGCTTCAGAGTGAAATCAAGCAAAAATACAAACTCTTCTTGGACTAACTCGGAAATGTTCCCACACCCGTTGTGAGCCGTCCCATAACCGCGACAACTGCCACCCAGGCCACAAACGGCATTTTTTTGCATAACCAGTGGCAGATTTCAGTTTTAGAGAGGCAGAGGAATCTTTAAGTATTATTATTTTTGCTGTAATACCGGAGATTTACGGGACAATAATATGGGACGACGGTGGGAAAGAGGAGTAAATTCACTGCGGAAGCTCTGTACCTTCTATAAACATATTTTTTTAGAAATCGTGCTTCTGCTTTCATTAAAAAATCGGGTATTCTGCTTTTTTCAATCACATAGCACCAGTCTATATCACACTACAACGATGACTGTTGGTCTGTAAATGCAGTAAATTAGAGTAACTGCCTTGTATAAAATGACTCTCTCAAAATGGCTGTAGTGAATGTCTTGAAATAGGCCTCTGTCTCTTTAAGAACCTCTGAGCCTTTAGACACGCCCCCTCCACACGCTGTCTGTGGCATCAGTGGGGAGGGGGTTCTGCTGAGGAGCAGTGGTTGGTTACTCGGCTGGTGACGAAAGCTCGGAGGCGTCTCCAGGAGGTGGGGGCGTTCCTAGGAGGACTCAGGCAAACCTATCCCTAAAATGGCCGCCATCAGAGTTTTTACAGATTACTCAAAAATACGTGAATGTGCCAAGGCAACACTTCAGGCATGTTTTTAATGAGGGAATGACAGAATAACATGATGGAAAGCTTGAAAAAGTCCATTTTGCATAATACCCCCCCTTTAAAGGAACAGGCCACCATTTGTCCACACTGAGATATGTTCTTACTTGAGGTTAGACGAGTTGATGTGTACCTGTCAAGTCTTTGTGCGTGCGCTCAGTCACGCAAAACGACCAAAGATGTCGTTAGCATTTGGCCTCTCCCAATGTATTCCTATAGCTCCAAACGGGGGTGAAGTTGGAAGCTAAAACGCTCTTCCACTGGCACACACAAAGACCAGACAGGTACGTATCAACTCGTCTAAGCTCAGGTAAGGACATAATATAAGGCAGCAACCTCCCTCTCTCTTGGTACAGCTGCAGGTTTTCCGCAAACTGCATTTGTGGTTTCTGTGTTCCACATTGTTTTACCCGATACTTTTGTACGTCTTTGCCGTGTTTTAGTGGGGCGCAGTGGATTTTTTAACTGCAGAGTCCATAGATACAGACGGCATGTCTGGTATCGCCCATATATGGTCATTTTTGAACAGTTAAGGGGGGAAACAATTTTGAAAAAATGTAAATGTTTTCTAATTATTCAAAAACTACTTTAACAAATGAATAACGGAGAATGCTAACTTAATGCTACATGTTAGCATTGGGCTAATGCAAACGGTTAGCTAGCGCTGGCTAGAACTGCCGTTTTTTCACGTCGACTGAACAATCTGCTGTGAGAAAATATCCACATGGACCTGATTTACACTTGACTTTATTTATATGTGATAAATAAGTTGATATTCCACCAGAAAATGGCTAAAAAGAGTGAATAATTGTGTTTCTCTAAAGATTCTATTTTTCCCCTTGGCGAAGCCACGCCCCCTTCTATGACGAGATGCCGTCTGTATCTATAATAGGCCTGAAGAAGCAGCTTTATAAAAGTAAACAAAAGGACAGATTATGAGCTAAAGACATTTGAGGCCTCCACATTTCTTCTGAAACACTGAGGAGGCACCAAGAGCCCCCAAAACGTGCAGGACAGAGGAGGCATCACAAGAGGTGGTACAGGAAACAAGCAAGGGACAAACAAGGAGGTATCCGGCCGAGACAGACCGCCAAGCCACACAAGCCTTCTATTGTTCTGGCTAATGGACGCTCACTGGAGAGTTAAACAGATACTGCTAAGCTCCTCCCAGAAGTGTAAGACTTGTGGAGCGGAGGGAGCTGAGTGGGAGGAAGAAGGAGGTAGAGCTGACCAGTGCAAGATCGACCCCTGTACTGATGACCTTCCACACACATTCAATCTGGGACAGGCCAATACACTACACTGTTCTGATACTCAACTCAAGGAGACAATCATGAAAACCAACACAGCGGACTGGACAGACTGGACAGACTGGACGGTCTGTGATCTTGGCCCGTCTGCTGAGGGATCCTTCGGCCCTGGGTCTCTATAGCCTGTCCGTCCATGGGAGTGGATCTCTCCTTCCGTGGTTTTCCCCAAGGTTTCTCTTTTCTCCTGTCGGGTTCTTGACTTTTTCCTTGCCGTGCTGGAGAGTCTAAGGACGGGGGACGCCCACGCCGCTCGTCACTACCTCCTATTGGACATTATATTTGCCTGGATTCACCCAAGGCCGTGGGAACCCAGGGTGCTGAGGGCGCCGCAGCACCCCTTGGTGGATAGTTTGTGAACGGCAGGCAATATTGACCCCTTAACTCCCACCTGAACCTAGCACATTTTCTCCAGCTTCACCCCCAAAAGCTTCTGGGAAAGAGGTGTGAAAATAGCAACAAAACTGAGATGAAAACAAGGATGAAAATGTGAAAAATGTGAAAAAGTGAGAAAACATTGACAAAAAAGTGACAAAAAATTGACAAAAAATTGACAAAAAAGTGAGAAAAAAAGGACGAAAAAGTGATAAGAATTTTACAAAAAAATGTGAATAATTTGACGAAAAAGTGACATAAAAATTACAAAAAAATTGACAAAAATTTGACCAAAGTTGATAAGAATTTGACAAAAAAGTGAGAAAAATTTGACGAAAAAGTGACAAAAATTTGACAAAAATTTGACAAAAATTTGACAAAAAAATGAGAAAAAATTGACGAAAAATAGAGAAAAAAAGGACGAAAAAGTGATACGAATTTGACCAAAAAATGCAAATAATTTGACAAAAAAGTGACAAAAAAGTCCCGAAAATTTGACAAAAATGAGACGACTGCCCAACAAAAAAGTGATGGAAAAAAATCTGATGTGAGGAAAAAGATCAATTTAGTTTTGATTTGGGTAAAGCTGAACTGGAGAAAATGCTCTCGGTTCAGGCAGGAGTTAAGAGGTTAATAAATAGGATTTATGCACAGAAAAAGTATTTTGGGGGTCAATTTTGTCCCTCAGCGCCCCCTAACTAAAACATCTTCCCATGGCTCTGGATTCACCTGAACTTTAAATTGTCTTATTTATTGCTCTGTTTTGTTGCCTTAATGTTTGGTGCAGCTGTGAGGTGACTTCTGTTGTGATCTTGGGCTAAACAAAACCATTAAACTTAAACTCTGAGGCGTCTGAGTGTGTAACTTATGGAAATCAAACACTCCATAACAGAGTCTTTCCAAATGTAATGTTTTTTCACTGTCATCCTAAATTGATTATGATGACAGACTCTTCTGAGACTCTGGAAGTCTGTGATCGGCTCCTGCTCCTCGGCCCTGGACTGTCTCATGTGTGAACCTGTGTCTTGCAGGATGCGGCGGCGTGGACGCTTCACAGAGGCTGCGCTGCTGTTGCCGGGTTTCCTCACGCTGGCCCTGTGCGTGGGCAACCTGTCCACCAGGGGGCTCCAGGTACTGCACACGCCGCACTTCGGATCAGAACAAAGTGTCCCAGTCCTGATAAAGATACAGCTAATAGCAACCAAACAGAATGCTAGTTTTATATCCAAGATTCTTCTGGTCTTTCCTGCGCTTGATGAAGCTGTAATCCAAATATGGTCACCCGGGAGAAATATACACAGGGACAAACTTTCTCCATACATACACTTGATGATGCAATTTCTGTTTATTCTGAACATGCTGAACACAATATGAGAACAATTGGGTCAATATAAGGGCCCATCTCACCGGCCGGGAGACTAGTTGGAGACTCGAGTTGCCGCTGGTCACAGAGAGATCTCCATCACGTCCCCTGGACTTGAAAAAGTCTCCATACAGTCTCCACATGGTCTCCCAGAGGCCTCTGCTATGTCTCTGAGACCTGTCGGATACCAAGGAGATCTCAGACAGGCTCCATACGATACGACAGGGACGTCACATGTTCAAGTGCAAGGTCTGGAAAGTAAGTAGGAGGACTTTACAATTTCCCAGATGAATCAAACGTTGAAGCATTAATCAAAGCCCTTATTATGGAGATGAGGACATGTACAGTGGGTTGCATAAGTATCGGCCCCCCTTTAACTTTTTGACATTTTGCCATAATCCACGCACACCTCCTCTAGCTGCTCTGGGGGGTCCCCGAGACGACACCAGGCCAGCTTGGACACATGTGGTGCGTTCCAGACAACTGGTAACTGGTATTTTCCCCACTTGAAAGTTACCAGTTACGACTTCAGTGCGTTCCAGGTGATTGAAGTCGTATGTAAACAAAACTGCTAATGCTACAACAGTTAGCTCAGACGATGCTAACGTTATATGAACGTTTCTTCAAACCAGATCTAATTACAAACATGCAACATAACGTTGTGTTGAAAAGTAACGTTCACGTCACTGATGTAGTGGTTTTGTTACAGTTTTATCATTAGCAGCGCTGCTCCACTGGGGGGCGCTATCACTGTCTTCATCTCGTATACGAACTCGTCTTCAGGTTTCCGAGTTTACAAGTTGTAATTACCAGTTCGAGCAGCTCCAAGGCATTTTTCCAAGTGGGAAGTTGTAAATTTACCAGTTGCCTGGAACGCACCAATAGTCCCACCAGCGTGCCCTGGGCCTTCCACGAGGCCTTGTCCTAATAGGACATGCCCGGAACACCGCCCAAGGGAGACGGCCAGGAGGTATCCAGAACAGATGCCCGAACCACCTCAGCTGGCTCCTTTCGACATGAAGGAGCAGCGACTCTACTCCGAGCTCCTAACTGAGCTCCTCACCCGATCTCAAAGGGAAGGAAACTCATTTCAGCTGCTTATATCCACGATCTTGTCCTTTCAGTCATTACCCAAATCTCATGACCAGAGGTGAGGGTGGGAATGAAGATCGACCTCCACCATAGACCATAAGCATAAATATATTTCATTGAAATATTATGTGAAAGACACACACTAAGTGACACAAAATCGTGAAGTGAAATGAAATTTATACATGATTTAGATTTTTTTTTATTAATAAAAAAAAACTGAAAAAGGAGATGTGCAAAAGTATAGGCCCCCCTTTCCTTTTAGTGCGACCTTCAGAAGTTTCCTGATGATTTCTGAATGATCACATGTTGACCCAATGACTGAAGAGAGCCTACCTCAAGTTCAATATGCATCAAGTACAGGGCACCAAAAGCAATGAAAAGAGTTTTGCCCTGGCACTCTCTCTGCTGAACAAGAAACTAATCTACATATAAAAACATCAATACAACACAACACAATCGAGCAATAAAATGCATAGAAACCTCAGCTCTCCTTAAGGTTGATGTTCATGAGCCTCACCGCCTGAGGATAAAAACTGTCTGTGAAACGAGATTTCTGAGTTTTGAAGCTCAAAGATTACCTGTGTGTAATCTAATGTCAGTTCAAATACAGCTGCTCTGTGATGGTCTGTGAAGGGACTATTGTGGAGAAGCATCATGAAGTCCAAGAACACACCAGGCAGGTCCGAGATAAAGTTATTGAGAAGTATAAAGCTGGGTTAGGTTATAAAAACATCTGTCAAAGTACAGTTAAATAAACCATCCAGGAATGGAAAGAGTCTGGCATCACTGCAAACCTACCAAGACCCGGCCGTCCTCCTAAACTTACTGACTGAACAAGGACAGCACTGACCAGAGCTGTTACCAAGAAGCCTATGCTGACCCTGGATGAACTGCAGAGAGATGCAGGTCAGGTGGGGGAAACTGTCCACAGAACAACTATTAGTCAAACGCTGTACAAATCTGGCCTTGTTGAGGTGGACGGCCTACACACAGGTAGACTCTTATTTAGTCATTGGGTCAGTCATCAGTCAACTTCTGAAGGAAAGTGTTTGCACTAAAAGGGGGGCTGGTACTCATGCACATCCCACTTTTTTTTATTCATAAAAAAAATCTAAATCATGTATACATTTAATTTCACTTGATTGTGTGTCTCTTTGTGTGTGTATTTCACATAAAAGTTCAATTAAATACGTTCATGTTTATGGCCCATAGTGGCAACATGTCGGAAAGTTAAAGGGGGGCCCATAATTACACTGCAAAAAGTGCCCTCCTAAAAACAAGGAAAAAAAATCTTAAAATAAGACATTTTGTCTTGTTTTAAGGAAAAAATCTTGCCAATGGGGTCAGCATTTTTTTCTTGCTAAGAATTCTTATTTCTAAAATATTTTTCTTATCATAAAACGAAGAAAGAAACACTACATTTAAGCAAATAAATAGCTAGAATTAAGCAAAATGTCCTTAGAAAATGGAATAATTTAAGGAAAACATTCTTATTTAGAAAAAATTGTGGGTATTTTACTTAAATGTTGCTAGATTTAAGTAAAATGTTCTAAATTACACACATTTTTGAGCAAAATGTTCTTAATAAATACTAATATTTAAGGAAAGTATTGCCCGCGCCCGGAGACCATGATGTGGAGCCAGGCTGATGGTCAGAATCACCTGCTGGAGGATTCACCTATTGTACATGTTTTTAGTGGTAGGGGAAACGTACGCAGACATGGGGAGAACATGCTCCACACAGAAAGACCCCGTCCTGGTGGAATCTGACTGTGATCTTAGTTTTTCTTAAAATAAGAAAAAATATTCTTTGTCTAAAGCTGAAGAAGATTCAAAAAGTTTTTCTTTCTTTTTACAAGAAAAATCAGCATGTTTTTTAGCAAATATATTTGAACAAGAAATGGCTAGATTTTATTTCCTAAAAGAAGATTTTTTTCTCAAGAAAACTTTGCGTGGTAAGACATTATTACTTTTTAGGGAAAAAATAAGAACTTATTTCTTAAAGTGAAACATTTTTTACTTGCTTAGAATCCACTTTTGCAGTGTACGCAGCCCACTATTTGTTTCCAGGTGAAAGTTTGTAGAGAGTGAGTTTTGAGGCTGCAGAGCTGATGACGTGCCCTGGCTCCGAGCTGAATGTGCAGATGTTTGCACCTGTGGCGGGGGTTGATCCTCTCCCTCGTGCCGCACTGTTCGCCTCCACTGAAGCAGCAGACAGTGATCCGCCGCAGCTGTCCGCACGGCCGCCTTTTCTCTGGCTGTCGCTTCGATGAGGCGCTCCATGGGCAGCAGGAATGAGCCGCCCGCCACAGACAAAACACACTGGATAGACTTTCGGATTTTGGCCTGTTCGCTTCAAAGTTCAAATCAACTGTGGAAAAATCACGGGGTTGTTTAGGACACAGTGGGCTGACCGCGTGGACCGAGCCAGGTTTACAGGTGAACAAGTGTAGCCTGCAGGGAGAGTGGGGTGAGAAGAGACACTGTTTGCTTTGGTGGTTTTGTGTCGCCTACATACACAATTATATTGTTTTAACCTCTTAACTCCCGCCTGAACCGAGAGGATCTTTTTTCCTCAAGTCATCAGATTTTTTTTCCATCATTTTTTTGTTGTGTCACGTTTTTGTCATTTTGTCGTCAAATTTTTGCAATTTTTTAGTCAATTTTTTATCAAATTTTTGTCATTTTTAATCACATTTTTGTCATTTTTTTTGTCATTATTTGTCACATTTTTGTCATTTTTTTGTCACATTTTTGTCATTTTTTTGTCACATTTTTGTCATTTTTTTGTCACATTTTTGTCATTTTTTTGTCATTTTTTTGGTCAAATTTTTGTCATTTTTTTGTCATTTTTGTCACATTTTTGTCAATTTTTTTTGTCACATTTTGTCAAATTTTTGTCATTTTTTGGTCACATTTTTTTCATTTTTTTTCTTGTGACATTTTTGTGACATTTCTTCCACTTTTTCATCAATTTTTCGTCACATTTTTGTCAATGTTTTCTCACTTTTTTGTCACATTTCCATCATTGTTTTCGTCTCAGTTTTGTTGCTATTTTCACAGCTTTTTTCCAGAAGCTTTTGGACTGGGGTAAAGCCAAACTGGAGAAAATGTGCTCGGTTCAGGTGGGAGTTAAGGGGTTAAAGATGTTGGTCTTGTGGCTCATTTGACCACAGGAGCGCGAGAAGTTGAACCAGGTCTTGTGGTAAATTGAACCACCATTTAATGTTCCCCATTAGCAATTATTGCCAATTTTGTCTCTATGAAAACCCCAAATCATTTATTGTAATATTTTATTTTAATTTGCTCGTCTTGTAAAGGATTACAGGTATTACTCATTTTGAGTAATGTTGATGTCAGGACTTTAAAAGACCTCTGTGCTTCTCTACATTTGAACTCCAGTGACAGTGAATGGTTCTCTTGGTGACGCCAATAACTGGGTTCATGGTGGACTTTCTGTGCGAGCAGGAGGAGGCAGTGGCGTCGAACAGCCTGGAGGAGGCGCTGGAGGTGACGGCGTACTGGTGGGGGGAGTGGGCCAAGTGGACGGCCTGTACCCGCACCTGTGGAGGCGGGGTCATGACCCAGGAGCGCCATTGTCTGAAGCAGAGGTCAGACGCTCCCACTGTCCCACACACATGCATGATAGCATTTAGCTTCTGTTAGCGATTTAACGTGCCGTTAGCGTAGCATCTGCATGTAGCTTACCTTCAGAGTGTCTTCAGCTTCTTCCCTCTCTCGCCCATAAAAAGGCAGTAATTGTCAACAGTGTTCCCCTCGCCGCCCTCGGCTTAATACATGTCATGTTTCCTCTGTGGCCCCGCCCACGCGCTCTTTACTGTGGAAACAAAGAAACTGAGTTGAGTATTATAGAGAACTGAGTCCTAAACCCAAAGATCTTTAAAAACAAAAAGTCTAAACAGGACATGGCCATAGTAATACGTTAGGACGAATGGCAGATCTGGCAGCCATCTTGTGCCTGAGCCTTCTAACCCAGTGATCAAATGTAAACACCACTCTCACTGGAGAAAGCAAACAACAGCTACAGAAGAGACTGTATCAACACCACAGGGAAAGCACAAGCGGCCCTCAGTCTGCTGTTCACCTCCACCTCAAAAGCCAACAACTACTCCTTTAGGACAGAGAGGTCAACATTTTAGCTGAAGGAAAACAGTGGTTTGAAAGAGTTGTCAAATATGCTATTTTTGTGAATAAACAAAGTCCCTCCATGAACAGGAATGGAGGGCTTAGATTGTACCTGTCCCCTGTGTACAGCAGCCTTCTACGGCCTGGAGAGCTAATGTTTATGCTAATGCTAATGAGGCTGAAACTCAACCCAGGACAGACCAATAAGCAGGTTATTAGCAGTGATCAACTGAGAGTAGCCTTTTATAGAAGGCACGGACTTAGCCTAGCTAAAACACCTCCCAGTGGTCTTATTCAGTCTGCGAGCGGAGCTGGAAACTTTAGTGTAGCTGACGAAGCCTTTCGGATGAGAGGCGAAACATCCTACACTCACTTCACTTATGTTAGTGCTATTTCTTAATAGCTAAGTGCAGTTTGTTTATGTAGCCATGTGCAGTTTGTTTAAGTAGCCATGTGCAGTTTGTTTAAGTAGCCATGTGCAGTTTGTTTAAGTAGCCATGTACTGCTTGTTTAAGTAGCCATGTGCAGTTTGTTTAAGTAGCCATGTGCAGTTTGTTTAAGTAGCCATGTGCAGTTTGTTTAAGTAGCCATGTGCAGTTTGTTTAAGTAGCCATGTGCAGTTTGTTTAAGTAGCCATGTGCAGTTTGTTTATGTAGCCATGTGCAGTTTGTTTAAGTAGCCATGTGCAGTTTGTTTAAGTAGCCATGTACTGCTTGTTTAAGTAGCCATGTGCAGTTTGTTTAAGTAGCCATGTGCAGTTTGTTTAAGTAGCCATGTACTGCTTGTTTAAGTAGCCATGTGCAGTTTGTTTAAGTAGCCATGTGCAGTTTGTTTATGTAGCCATGTGCAGTTTGTTTAAGTAGCCATGTGCAGTTTGTTTAAGTAGCCATGTTCAGTTTGTTTATGTAGCCATGTGCAGTTTGTTTATGTAGCCATGTGCAGTTTGTTTAAGTAGCCATGTTCAGTTTGTTTATGTAGCCATGTGCAGTTTGTTTAAGTAGCCATGTACTGCTTGTTTAAGTAGCCATGTGCAGTTTGTTTAAGTAGCCATGTGCAGTTTGTTTAAGTAGCCATGTGCAGTTTGTTTAAGTAGCCATGTGCAGTTTGTTTATGTAGCCATGTGCAGTTTGTTTAAGTAGCCATGTGCAGTTTGTTTAAGTAGCCATGTACTGCTTGTTTAAGTAGCCATGTGCAGTTTGTTTAAGTAGCCATGTGCAGTTTGTTTAAGTAGCCATGTACTGCTTGTTTAAGTAGCCATGTGCAGTTTGTTTAAGTAGCCATGTGCAGTTTGTTTATGTAGCCATGTGCAGTTTGTTTAAGTAGCCATGTGCAGTTTGTTTAAGTAGCCATGTGCAGTTTGTTTAAGTAGCCATGTACTGCTTGTTTAAGTAGCCATGTGCAGTTTGTTTAAGTAGCCATGTGCAGTTTGTTTATGTAGCCATGTGCAGTTTGTTTAAGTAGCCATGTGCAGTTTGTTTAAGTAGCCATGTTCAGTTTGTTTATGTAGCCATGTGCAGTTTGTTTATGTAGCCATGTGCAGTTTGTTTAAGTAGCCATGTGCAGTTTGTTTATGTAGCCATGTGCAGTTTGTTTAAGTAGCCATGTACTGCTTGTTTAAGTAGCCATGTGCAGTTTGTTTAAGTAGCCATGTACTGCTTGTTTAAGTAGCCATGTGCAGTTTGTTTATGTAGCCATGTGCAGTTTGTTTAAGTAGCCATGTTCAGTTTGTTTATGTAGCCATGTGCAGTTTGTTTATGTAGCCATGTGCAGTTTGTTTAAGTAGCCATGTTCAGTTTGTTTATGTAGCCATGTGCAGTTTGTTTATGTAGCCATGTGCAGTTTGTTTAAGTAGCCATGTTCAGTTTGTTTATGTAGCCATGTGCAGTTTGTTTATGTAGCCATGTGCAGTTTGTTTATGTAGCCATGTGCAGTTTGTTTATGTAGCCATGTGCAGTTTGTTTATGTAGCCATGTGCAGTTTGTTTATGTAGCCATGTGCTGATTGTTTGCGTAATCAATCAATGAAAGTTTATTTCTATATCCCTTTACAACAACACCAGAAAGACCAAAGTGCTTCACATGAAAGATAAAACCGTTGTTCGTTCACGTAGCCCTGCGGAGTCGATCAGTCGTCCTTTATTTTCATGATTATTATTACATGTTGTAGTGCAGTATGATTCAGTCTTCAAAATGGCGGCCTTAACGCTGCGTGATGTTTTTGGAAACACGTGTGTGAGTCGCCGAGTCCTTTAGCTGGTGTTATATCCACTGTCCTTGTTTCCAAAGAAAGAAGGCAGCGAGTGGAAAAGACAACATGACCTGCACTGGGATGTCCAAGAAGTACCACCTCTGCAACACCAGGGTGAGTCTTACTGCAGTACCACCTCCACAACACCAGGGTGAGTCCTACTGCAGTACCACCTCTACAACACCAGGGTGAGTCCTACTGCAGTACCACCTCTGCAACACCAGGGTGAGTCCTACTGCAGTACCACCTCCACAACACCAGGGTGAGTCCTACTGCAGTACCACCTCTGCAACACCAGGGTGAGTCCTACTGCAGTACCACCTCTGCAACACCAGGGTGAGTCCTACTGCAGTACCACCTCCACAACACCAGGGTGAGTCTTACTGCAGTACCACCTCTGCAACACCAGGGTGAGTCCTACTGCAGTACCACCTCCACAACACCAGGGTGAGTCCTACTGCAGTACCACCTCTGCAACACCAGGGTGAGTCCTACTGCAGTACCACCTCTGCAACACCAGGGTGAGTCCTACTGCAGTACCACCTCTACAACACCAGGGTGAGTCCTACTGCAGTACTACCTCTGCAACACCAGGGTGAGTCCTACTGCAGTACCACCGCTGCAACTTATTTTTTGACATTCAAAACTCAATAAATGGGGCTAGGGATTAGATAATAAAAAATCCCTCTGAAAAAATCTTCCAAATATTGTTCAGTCCAAGGCTGGAAACTGACGTGGACATAGTGTCGCCACAATGACAGAAAAATGTGTTTTGAGAAAAAGGCCCTTGAAATTGCATTGTCCCATATAAGTCTATGGGGGAACATTGAATCAGCGCAATATTTAAACATGTTATTGTGAAGATTATGCATATTTTCTGTTTCCGGGTGAAAGCTTATATGTTCAGAGACCAATTTGGCCCAAAACCTGAAAACTGAAAAAAATTAGTTTTGCCTGCAGTGTCTCCCCTTACATTCTGCCCCAGTCACCCATATAAAGCTTCCACTGGAGTGTCATGTTAATGCGCTCCTTCTCTCTGTGAAAAAAAAAACATAGAACAGTGAAGAATCTGAGCTTTAAAGCGAGGCCATGTCCGATATGTCTCCACATGTCGATTTATCGGCCACTCTCTCTTCATCTCAAGCCCTAATCTTCAGAAACAGCTCCATAAACCCATCAGAATGATAAAGTCCATGTGCTGTTTGTTATGAGTGCGTGTGAGTGTGGGAGCGACAGCAGCAGAGTCCAGGCGGGGCCCGTCTAAACAAACGGAGCGCAGGGTTTGTTGCTCTAACGTAGACTGAGACGTGAACTTCTTGGTGTAACGTAGACATTAAAGCCAGGCCCGTGTCGCCGCAGGAGTGTCCGGCGGCCGGCAGGAGCTTCAGGGAGGAGCAGTGCTGGTCCTTCAACTCACAGCTGTACAGCGGCAGGAGCTACCAGTGGAAGCCGCTCTATCCAGGTACAAATAAACACAGACATGCTCGGGATTCTGTCGGAAACCACTGTGCCGTGTTTCCCACGCTCATCCATTCACAAAATCTGACATGTTTGGTATAGATACAGATGGCATCTCGTCATAGAAGGGGGCGTGGCTTCGCCGGGGGGGAAAATAGAATCTTTAGAGAAACACAATTTTCCCTCTTTTTAGCCATGTTCTGGTGGAATATTAACTTATTCATCACATAAATAAAGTCAAGTGTAAATCGGGCCCATATGGATATTTTGTCGCAACAGATTGTTCAGTAGAAGTGAAAAAACGGCAGTTGTAGCAAGCACTAGCTAACCGTTAGCATTAGCCCGATACTAGAGAAGAAGAAGATCTTTATTTATATAGCACCTTTCACAGACATGGTCACAAAGCGCTTTACATGAGACAATTGTATGTTCACTCTATGTACTCACGTTTGTAGCTTCAGTTTCCCCTGGGGGAGACTGACAGAAGCGCTTTCGCGACTACACACGTCTGCGCCAACGGACCCTCTGACCACCACCATACATTCACTCACACACATCATTCATCCTGGCCTATTGTGCATGTTTTTAGTGGTAGGGGAAACCGGAGTGCCCGGAGGAAACCTACGCAGACACAGGGAGAACATGCAAACTCCACACAGGTGGGAATCGAACCCGGACCTTCTAGCTGTGAAGCGAGAGCGCTAACCGCTGCGCTACCGTGCCGCCTAACTAACATGTAGCATCAAGTTAGCATTCTCCGTTATTCATGTATTTATGGGCTTTTGAACCACTTTGCTCCTCTCCATGTCTTTGTATCTTTATTTAGTAGAAACTATATTCATAATTCAGCGTTTGTTAAAGTAGTTTTTGAATAATTAGAGAAAATTTTTATTTTTTCAAAATTGTTTTCCCCCTTAACTGTTTTCAAAAATGACCATATATGGGCGATTCCAGAGAAGCCGTCTGTATCTATACACGCGACGCACAGAATCCCCCCGACAACACTCTGTTATCCAAATATGGTCATTTCCTTTGTGGAGGATGCCAGCCACCAAACTCCACAGGGATATACAGCGGGAACCATATGTTTGCATACACTTCATAAAAAGACACATTTGAATTTGTTTTAATTAAAGCCACACCGCGTAGAATTTTACCCAATAAATAAAATTGAAATACAAGCATTTATTGTATGACAGATATTTTCATAATTGAAAAAAATACCTCATAATTGTACAAACAAACATTTATGAGGCTCACCCCTCCTAAGATATGACTGTAAACCTTAATGGGAGTGGGTACGTCTCCAGCTCGTTTCCATGGAGATGTGATGAAAGGCAGTAGAATTTGAGATTTAAGCAGGTTTGATCCTCATCCAAGTTCATTCTTTTATTACACTCTGCAGTAACAGCCTTTTCTTTGTTGAGCTGGTCATTAGGAGCATGTTTTGTTTTGCTGCAACAGCATAGTCCAAAATGTTACGCAGTGTGCCTTTAACTTTAGTTTTTTAGGTCAATTATAATTTTTTAAAATGATCTCTATTTGTCAAATGCCAGAAGAATGACAGATAGAATTTTCTACACAATTTTTTATTACTTTTTACAAAACCAAAAGTTTACATACACTAAGATTACTACACCTCTAAACAGTTTGGGAAAGCCCAGGTGACGATGTCATGACCTTGGAAGCTCAAGTCTGCTTCATCCTTGGATGTAATTTACAGACACTTGAAGGTTCATTGGTTCAAACAATGATGGAAACGTCCAGTCATCTTACAGATCAGAAAGAAGGCGGGTTCTGTGTCAGAGATGAACGTGTGGTGTCTGAAATGTGAAGATCAACCCAAGAACAAAAGCAAAAGACCTGGTCAGAGTTTGTCATTATCCAGAGTGAAACAAGTCCTGCACCGACATGGGCTGAGAGGGAACTCTGCCAGGAAGAAGCTCTGACTCCAAAACAAACACAAGGATAAAGACTTTAATGTTTGGAGACATATCATGTGTCTCTTTGTCCATAATGACCATGAGAACACCGTCCCAACTGTGAAATACGGGGGTGGCAGCATCATGCTGTGGGGTTGTTTTGCTGTGAGAGGGACTGGTGCGCTTCACTAAATAGACGACATCATGAAGAAAGAACTCTATGTGGAAATATTGGAGCAACATCTCCAGAGCAGGAAGTTAAAGCTTGGGCTCAGATGGGTTTTCCAAATGGACAATGACCCAAAGCAAAACTGACAAACTGGTTACAAAGTGGCTTCAGGAAAACAAAGTCCATGTTTTGAAGTGGTCATCACAAGTCCTGATCTCAGTCCAGTGTAAATGTATGGGCAGAGCTGAAAGGGCATAGGCACGCAAGGCGGCCTACACATTTTTCTGAGTTATACCAGTTCTGTTTGGATGAATGGACCAAAACTCATCCAACTATTGTGAGAAGTTTGTGGAAGGAAATACAAAACGTTTGACCCAAGTTACACAGTTTAAAGGCAATGCCGCCAAATATTAATGACACGTATGTGAACTTTAGGTTTTGTAAAAAGCAAATTATATCTCTCATTCTTCTGACATTTGACAAATTTCAATATTTTTTTTGAATCTTATTGACCTTAAACAAAAGTGTCAGACAGTGAGAAGAAAATGCAAATGTGTCCTTTTATAAAGTTTGTAAACATATGGTTCTCACTGTATGTAGGGCCGGGCACCATTAAACAATGCCAGTCTGGTATCAGAGAAAAAGTTTAGGTACTACTGGCTTTGAAAAAATTAAATAAATATATTTTTTTATTTTCTTATTTTTGCCCCAATTGTTTCTTATGTTTGATTAATAATATTTACTTACTTGACTAATTATTTCTCCCATGTTTTTTACTCAAATTATTACTATGTCTATTTTTGCCCATTTATTCATTTATTTTTTATTTATTTTTTATTTATTTTTTTAAATTATTTTTTATTATTTTTATTTTTTATTTTATTTTTTAATTATTTATTTATTTATCCAAAAATGTTAACACATTTTTTTCTTCTTTTTGCCACAATTTCTGCCAATTTTCCCCCATTTTTCCACACATTTCTTAACATTGGAGATAAACCCGATATATTAAACGTCACACATTATCATTCTGTTTTCTGGTTCTCGGCGACAGATATTTTAGTATAGGTATCGGAAAGGGCATCATTCAGGCATCGGTATTGAAAACCAAGCATCGTTAAAGTACTGATATTAAATAAAATGTACCCGGCCATTATGTGCAGACACTATGAAACTTTTGTGCCGTTTTCTCCAAATGAGGTTTTCATTCCACTCTTTAAGTTGACTAGATGGAGTTTGAAAATGTTAAAACTGTGTATTTTCTTCCCCCTACTTGTTCCAGCCATGTCCGAATGTGTAGAATGAGCTCAGACGTATTCCCCTCAACTGCCTCTAAATCCTGTCACTCAAAAGATTGTTCATTCGGGTCCAAATTACCGTCTTGCACAAGCTAAATATAGAAACTGCAGTTACGCGTATGACCTGAGGTGGCAGTAGTGAGTATAAAAAAGAAACATTTGCAACGGTGAACTGCATGTGCTCTGTGTTTTCAGACGACTACGTGCACATCTCGTCCAACCCGTGCGACCTCCACTGCACCACCATCGACGGCCAGCGGCAGCTCATGGTCCCGGCGCGGGACGGCACCTCCTGCAAGTACAGCAGCTACAGAGGCGTGTGCGTCAACGGCCAGTGCGAGGTAACTCTTCAGCACGGTCACCGCCCGGCCTGGCTGTGCCTGTTCTGATACGGGTCAGTTTTACGTTCAGCGACACTATGAGCCCAAAGAATGAGACAACCTGAATGACCAGGTTATTCCATCAGTGGATTACTTCTTTCCTGATGACACAATATTCCAATTCTCATGACGATTCGTCGGGCTCACATTGTGAAAGTGTTGCAGGAGTTTGAGATGGATCGGTCATCACACTGGTCTTTTCCACCATGGTGCTGGTTCTGGGCTGGTTCAGAGCTGGTTCTGGGCTGGTTCAGAGCTGGTTCTGGGCTGGTTCTGGTGCCGGGTTGGTTCCATACTGACTTGGTTTTCCACCAAAATGAGAGCTGTGCCTATTGTCATGGCAACGCTTTGGGAAGTCAACATCAAAAATGGATAGTAACATCTTACTACAGCCACTTCTGGTTATAAAATACAGAAAAATAAGTTTATGTTTCTGTCACAGCAGCCGTTAACATTTTGATTTCTTCTTTCTAACTCTTGTTTTAGCTAAAGAGCATAAAGCAAAACAACAGTTTCCTCCACAGAGACTGTTTTGGCTTCTCCAGGAAGTTCTAAGCACAAACTAACTAATATTGATTGTTTGTTGGAGGAGAGAGCCACGCCCCCAGCTGCTGACATCACTGGTGCTCGTTTCTTGGTCCAGCTTTTAATCGGTTCCCAACCGGCACCAGATTTTGGAACCAAGAGCCAGCGTTTTTTCAGTGGAAAACGAAAGAACCGGTTCTGAAACTGGAACTGGCCCAGAACCAGCACAGGCACCAGCTTGGTGGAAAAGGGCTGACACAGAGTCCAGATCTTAACCCCGTTGAGAATCTTTGGGATGTGCTGGATGAGGCTTTGTGCAGTGATCACACTCTCCCATCGTCCATACAAGATCTTACACCGGATCTTTGGACTTTGTAGAGGCTTACTGAAACGACGCCATAGCAAATGTGGAACAACCAACATTTTAGAGCGGGGGGACTTTCTCTGTGGTGACTTTGTGATGGTCATGCAGAGTATAACCTCAACACTACAGCAGAAAGTTCCCTCGGATTCCACTGTATCTGGACTGACCAGTCGAACCACTCTCCTCTATTCACTCTAAAGCAGGAAAGTAGTCTGGACTGGACACGAAGCCTGGAGGGCTAAGCATCAGAATCCAACATGGCGGCAGACTAGTGAATTCCTTTTCCCCTACGGCGTAATACCTGTGGAAGTAAAGCTAATGGTTTGCTGTTTAGCCTGAACGTTGCTAGTGCTAGCGCCACGAACACAAGGTAAATCTGACCTCTAGACCTGCAGTTTAGCATGTGGCTAATACTGTGGTCAAGTGAGACCAGAGTCAAACTAAAAGGTTAGGAATTTATTATCACAAAAATATCAAAGTATTGAGGGTACGTACAGGGAATATATTTCAACCCTATCACAGTAGAAATGTTACTGAGCTGCGTTACAGTGCAGGTTAACTCTCATGACCAAGGCTAATCAAATAGTTGACACCAATGACAGGACTGATGCATTTCAAAGGGCAAACCAAACTAATAATATTCAAACAGACCCAATTAGCATCCTCACACACGAGGCTCTGAAAGCAAATGCCAAACTATGTTCCCTGGATCCTCTGTTCCCCCACTTTTATTTACGGGGGAACTGCCTTATTCAGCCTAGTCTTTTAGAACCACAATAGGTCCTGCGAAAAGAAGCAATTCCACAACGAAAAAAGATCTGTCAGCCGATTTTACAGACGGTTTCGCTTGGTCAACAAGTGGACGCTTCCTCCTGTCCAGGCCAATGATCCTGACGATCAAAACCACCGTGAGACGTTATTGAGATTGACTGTAGGAAGATCGTGACTAGATTTCACTTTGATTCACTGTCCGGCCTGTCTGTGGTTCTCAAGTGTTCAGTTCATGTCGTTGTGTCTGCAGCCAATCGGATGCGACGGAGTGTTGTTCTCCTCCCACACTCTGGACAAGTGTGGAGTCTGTCAGGGGGATGGCAGCAGCTGCAGCCGGGTCACCGGGAACTACCGGCGGGGAGCCTCCACGCTGGGTAAGCACTGAGGGGGAGGAGCCTCCACGCTGGGTAAGCACTGAGGGGGAGGAGCCTCCACGCTGGGTAAGCACTGAGGGGGAGGAGCCTCCACGCTGGGTAAGGACTCAGGGGGAGGAGCCTCCACGCTGGGTAAGCACTGAGGGGGAGGAGCCTCCACGCTGGGTAAGGACTCAGGGGGAGGAGCCTCCACGCTGGGTAAGCACTGAGGGGGAGGAGCCTCCACGCTGGGTAAGGACTCAGGGGGAGGAGCCTCCACGCTGGGTAAGCACTGAGGGGGAGGAGCCTCCACGCTGGGTAAGGACTGAGGGGAGGAGCCTCCACGCTGGGTAAGCACTGAGGGGGAGGAGCCTCCACGCTGGGTAAGGACTCAGGGTGAGGAGCCTCCACGCTGGGTAAGCACTGAGGGGGAGGAGCCTCCACGCTGGGTAAGCACTGAGGGGGAGGAGCCTCCACGCTGGGTAAGCACTGAGGGGGAGGAGCCTCCACGCTGGGTAAGCACTGAGGGGGAGGAGCCTCCACGCTGGGTAAGCACTGAGGGGGAGGAGCCTCCACGCTGGGTAAGCACTGAGGGGGAGGAGCCTCCACGCTGGGTAAGCACTGAGGGGGAGGAGCCTCCACGCTGGGTAAGCACTGAGGGGGAGGAGCCTCCACGCTGGGTAAGCACTGAGGGGGAGGAGCCTCCACGCTGGGTAAGGACTGAGGGGGAGGAGCCTCCAAGGGGCGTTAGGGCGAGACAGGTGGAAACATGGATTTGTCACGCAGTAATCAATGTTGAGATTTAGCTAGTTTTACACTTAAAGGGACTAGAGGAAAGTTGTCATTTTTATACTCGCTACTGCCACCTCAGGCCTTACGCGTAACTGCAATTTCTATATTAATTTTTTTTTTTTTTTTTTGTATTTGTATACTTTATTGTCCCCGTAGGGAAATTCGTCCGTTCGTTAAGCTTGTGCATGACGGCAATTCGGGCCCGAGTAACACCTTTTTGAGTGACAGAGCAGGATTTCAGAGGCAGTTGTGGTGAACAGGTCTGGGCTCATTTTAATATAAAGGACATTGCTGGAGCAAGTACGGGGTAGAAAATACAAAACTCCATAGTCCCTTAGTTTAACGTCAGAGTAAAAAAACAGACCAAACTCTGTGTCGCTCTCTGGTCTTTCTCACGCTTATTCATTCACAAATACTGACATGTTTGGTATCCACGTGTAGCACGAAAGGCTGTGACCGAGATGACACTGTAATCCAAATGGTCATTTCCTTTATGGGAGACAGCAGAAGCTGCATCTACGGGGCACATGTGCAGACAAGGGACTAAACTTTAGGGCCGTTTTCATTTCACTCTTTAACAACATCTTCACTTAAGTTGCTCCTACAGACTCCGACTCATATAGAAGTTTTTTACACAGGGATTTTTCATTATCTAATTTATTACATTTGAATCCCTAATAGCTAGGCAGGCACAGATCGAGGTCCCTCACTGTGTGTTGTGTTCATTAACGTGCACTGACAGATATTGGAGCCGATACTGGAAAAAATACAATGTCGGGTATCGACCACAAATATCCGATACTGAACCTGTTTTGGCTCTCACCGCTTTAAAAAGACAATATTCACTGAAAGCTTCACTTTGAAGCCCAGAACCTGGAGAATTCAATCACTGAGTGATATTTTAACCTCTGCAAACGTATTTTTGATCACTGCACAAAATGCCGTGGCTAGCAACATACTGTACTAATGCTAACTTCAACAGAAATCAGGATCGGATCATCTAATAAGATAAAGTGTTTTAGTTCATGAAATGCAGTTTTAGAAAAACTGATATTAAATTTGAAATGCACAAGTTATAATAACCATTGATCATTGATCTGTAACATCTCGTTTGCAAGAAAAGAAAAGACTTTATTGATCTCACTCTGGAGAAAAGAGGAACATTCACTTTTGTCACTCACAGCAGCCACTTTTAAGAAAGTGTCTTGGTATTGGTTAATATCGGCAGATACTCAAACCCCCAGTATCGGTATCGGAAGCAGAAAAGCTGGATCGTGCATCTCTTATTGTAATGTGTGTGTGTTATAATTATTGCAAATGAAGTTCCTTCCAGACAAATAAATGACTGATTTGATTGGACGTGCGCTCCACAGGTTACGCCTTCATCACTCAGATCCCCGAAGGCTCCTGGGACATTCAGATCATCGAGAGGAAGAAGTCTGCGGACGTCCTGGGTGGGTCCCTGTCTCTGTCTCAGCTTCCTGCGTTTATCTCAGACCGTGTTACATGTGTCCTTACCCTCAGCCGTGACGGATCAGGCGGGGAACTTCTTCTTTAACGGCGCCTACCGAGTGGACAGCCCTCAGAACTTCCACGCCGCGGGTACCGTGTTCAAGTACCGCCGCCCCATGGACGTGTACGAGACCGGGATCGAGTACATCGTGGTGAAAGGCCCCGTCGACCAGCCCATCAACATCCTGGTAACTCGGACAACTGAAAGGCCAATACTGTCGTTCATTAAGAAGTCGTCAACATACACTCAATATATTTCTGTGACAAGATGAATGAGCCTTTACTCGACATGAGGAAAGTCAGGGCCTGCCTAAGCAGAAATGTTTAATGTTCAACTCTCTGCACCTTCCCCTCTTTCCTTTCTCACTTGCTCTAATGTTTTGTCAGGAACAGAACTTAAGTTTGCAGCAAATGTACTACATAAAATCTCCTCGTGCAATACAGAGATTCCTACGTGCGTTGCATTGGCCACATACAATAAGTCTTCTTGCTCATCGTTCTCATTAAATGCAGCGCAAATACTGTCAACGCCGTTCAGTAACAATGTCCTCAGTGTGGTGCCCCTCGGAGACTTGAGGCCCGACGCACAGCCTGTTGTCTGCGTATAGGGAACGATGGCACTGAATAAAGCTTTGAAAGATGATGAAGTTGATTGAGGGAGTAATCTAACAATATAGATTAATCTCTTCACACAATGTTGATATAAAATGAGATCGAGTGAAGAGAAAGCAGCAAGTGCCCGTTAAAGTCAGCGCTGCTTCTAGCACACGCCTCCGTCGATTTTTTTCCCCCTAGTGACACCTTCAGGCAGCCGCCGAAAGTACGGGCGCACCATTGTGTGTCCGCAAGATCGCAGCCTCACCTCGACCAACGCTGTCCTTGCGCCAGTTGGAAGATCAGGCCCTACTGTATGTTTGTACATATAGCAAACTAAAATGTCATAGTGCAGTGTTTTTCAACCACTGTGCCGTGACACACTAGGGTGCCGTGATAAATTGTCTGGTGTGCCTTGGAAAATTATCCAATTTCACCTAGTTGTTTTTTTTTTAAACAAATTCATTATTATCCACAAATATTGTACCGTTTTCGAGTGTCTGTGCTGTCTAGAGTAGAGTAACCATGTAATAAATACTCCATATTAGGTTGCTAATTTCTTTTTGAAACAAGAGAATTAGTGATGCATGGATGCGGCAAGTGGCGGTGACTGTGGCATTGTGGGAAGTGAGACTATACGGTGTTCCTATTCAAGACACTTTGATGTGAACGACTGAATATAGGCTACAGGGTTACATTTTTAAATATTTTCTGCTGGTGGTGCCTCGTGATTTTTTCAATGAAAAAAATGTGCCTTGGCTCAAAAAAGGTTGAAAAACACTGTCATAGTAGTGTACTGTTATGCCCCTGGGTAGAGGATTGGAGGCCCGTGTAGACCTGTGGGCCCCGGCGAGTAAACATGGCTCCTGTGTGTTCGCAGGTGTGGAACCAGAACGGCCGGACGCCCTACATCACCTACGAGTACACGGTCCTAAGGGACGCCCTGCCCCCGGTGCCCCCTCCCCCGCTCTACACCGGGGCCGACTCCACAGACACGTCCATGGAGGACGGGCACCTGCACAACTCAACGCACCAACACCAGGGGGAGCTGCAGCCCACAGGAGCGCAGGACGCCGCCGAGACCAACGAGGTGTACGAGGAGACGGAGGCCATCGACTGTGACCAGGACTCGTTCACAGGTACCTCCTCCTTCCTGAGTTCTTCATGAGGCACATCAGTGAGAAGGTTAGCGCCCCCTGTGGGGAAACAGAAGCTTTTCAGATCAGAGATTGTCTGAGAACTTCTAATCTTGAAAAATATTTTAAAGACATGTTTGGTATCAATGTGTAGCACGAAAGGCTGTGACCGAGATGACGCTGTAATCCAAATATGGTCATTTCCTTTGAGACGCAGCGGCTAAAGACAGGAGAAATTTACACAGGGCGCATTTGTGCAAAGTGACTAAAGTTTAGGGCCGTTTTCATTCCACTCTTTAACAACATCTGCACTTTAGTCGCTCCATCAGACTCCACACTTTACAGGCGAACACTCAAATACGTTTGGACGATTTTTTTCACAGGGATTTTTTACATAATCTAATTCATTAAGACATTTGAATTTTGACAGGTTTTTTTCAAGGTTTCTGCGAGTCATTAAAAAGCACTAAAAAGTCATTTAATAAATGTTGGCAAAGTCAAGGCCTTGAATGTCAGTAAAAAGCATGAAACTGGCATTAAATCTAAAGTTATTGGAACGTTATGACATCGCGCAACATGTTTTACTGCATAAGTTGATAGAAAATAGTAAAATGATGATCTAAAACATATCGAGTTGTAGTTTTGCAACGAAAAAAAGTGACAAAAACATGACAAAAAAAAACGACGGAAACACGACATAACACTGTGGCGACAACGCAACTAAAACCTTACGGTCAGTTTTGTAGGTCTTAGCTTTCAAATGAGGCATTACTCTGACCACGCTCTCCAAATCTGGAGAAAATGTGCTTGGTTAAAGTGGGTAAGAGGTTAAACCCGGCTCTGTCCATTATTTAGATGCCTTATTTGTATGTGACAAAACAAACAAACTCTCAGTACATGTTTATGTCAGTAATCTACAGCTAAAGATTGAACTTCATATATCTACATTTACCTCCATTTATCTCTAATTTAAATTTTTTTCCTCCTGCAGTGTCATCGCCCCAAACAAGTTCCAATCTAACAACAAAAAGCAACACAGAAATATAAAAACTAAAATCGTGTTTTTGTTGTATTCAGGATCAATAAAACCTGAGTTAATGGACAGATTTAATGCTCTGTGGAGGTTCCACTCTGTGACAGCCAGAGGGCGCTGCTGCTCCACGTTTCCCCTCGGCCTCAGTCTGCGACTTAGAGGTCTGTGATAAATGTCAGTCTGTTCTTTGTTTCACTCCAGTGCCTGATAATAATGGAGTGAAATGTAAGACCATGTTAAGAGCCATCACAAATACTTTAGTAAGTTAATGAATAAATATCCAGATGAATACTCTGAACTGACAGCAGATATTATTGTAGTATTTTACCAAACTACTTCCACACAGTACAATGTATGATAGTATAATATAAGGAGCAGCTTGTTTGATCTTTCGCTAAACACCTAAAAGTTCCGAAACCAGGACCAAAACGAGGTTAAAATGGAAGTGAACGAAGAACTGGCGCAGCTAGAGTTCCCATGTGTTTGAGCCTCAGGGATTTGGGCTGGGCATAGGCGACCCAGGCACACCGCCACATAGTAGTGATGTGACGTTCATGACCGAGCGGCTCTTTTGAACAGCATTTTTCATATTTAATATAAAGTGTAGATAAGGGTCATGTGGTTTTAAATGACGCGTCGCCGTAGTGACCGACTTGATTGATAAGTGCTGCGTCATGGCGACCGCGAAGAGAAGAAAGGTGGATCTTGAATGCCATGTATTGACAAATGGCTGATACTGTACCTTGTATGTATCGAGGGGCTGGTAGCGATGAAGAAAGCAAACCTCCAGTGCAATTACACCTCGAAACAAATGTGTTTGGATTAAAGGAATGCTCATTGTCAGAGTTTGGGTCCCAGCAAACAGCTTTCACAAGACTGACCCAAACTTGGAAATCCATCTTCGAGTCGCATCATCATCACTGCAGCGACAGCAGACGCCTCAACAGAGACAAACCGCTCCAGCCATTACATTATATGAGTCAGACATGCAGAAACAATGATTCTCCGGAATATCAGTCCTACCTCAGGGTTGTATGAACGCTAGAATGTTTGTCGCTAAATTGTAAGGCCCTCGGAGAAGTTTATAAAAATGTTCCCCACTCCTGATTTCAATTAAAAAGTGCCTTTTATCGATCGCGTCTTTGATATTATGAGTTTTATTTAAAAGAGCCAGTCTTTTGAAGTGAACAGATCCCAAAGACTCGGCTCCTTGTAAAGAGCCATCAATCCCATCACTAAGACCTGTCTCTGTCTGTTCTCCTCCGACTCTCGCAATGCATTGTGGTCTATATCGACCCGACTTTTCAGAATGCATTGTGGGAAATGTTGAGTGCACTAAGTTTTTCTCTCTGGACATTTGGACACCAGGACAAAATGGCCCCGATATAGTGCTCTGTAGGGGACAAAGGACACAGACTTCTGGTCTGTAGGGTCAGAAACTCGACATTTCCCTGATTTTCAGCGTCAGAATAGATTTTATTGCCATTGTCTGTGAAGGTGCATTCACATAAAGTGGATTGTTTCTGAGGGGCTATTGACTTAACACAAAAGCCCTGCCCCTCAGCTTCGAGGGTCAGTTCTTTTGTTCGTCTAGTACTGAATACTATGAGTGTTATTGTTAAGTCTGCGAGCTAAACTTGCAGTAGCATGGTGTATCTATCTATCAATCAATCAATCAATCAATCAATCAATGAAAACATATTTGTATAGCACTTTACAGCGACACCAGGAAGACCAAAGTGCTTCACAGAAAGATAAAACCAATTTAAAAACACACAACTATTGCGCCCTAGACATACTTCTGCGTGTTCTAAGTATTAAAAGCCGGTATGAAAAGATGAGTCTTTAATCTGGATTTAAAAAGGGACAGATCTGTGAGAACTCGCAGACTGAGGGGCAGCTTTTCCAGAGTTTTTCCACAAAGGATCGATCGCCCCACTGTTACAAGGACCTGGGCAAGTCCAGGACCCTTTGAGTGGAGGACCGGAGAGCTCTGCTGGGGCGATGTACGGTCAACATCTCAGTTAAATATATAACGGAGCGAGACCACGAAGCTCTTTAAAAACAAACACCAACATTTTAAAATCAATCCGGAAACGGACCGGGAGCCAGTGCGGGAGGAGGACGGGAGTGATGTGGCTGGATCTGGATGGACCGGTGAGAAGACGAGCTGCTACATTCTGGACTAATTGTAAACGGTGGAGTGAAGACTGTTGGAGGACAGAGAAGTCCAGCCAAGAACTGATAGAACGGAACTTTGGTCAAAAGGTGCAACTGGAAAAAGCTGGCTTTGACAACAGCATTTATTTGTTGTTTGAAGTTCAGTTCTTGGTGTAAGACGACTCCCAGGTTCCTGACGGCATCACGGACTGGGCCCGTGAACCATGGCTGAATCTGAGGGACATCAACAGAGCCAAAAACAATGAATTCAGTTTCGTTCAGTTGGAGAAAATGTTGTTCCAGCCATTGTTCAATGTCTGAAAGGCAGCTATGGAGGGAGTCAAGAGAGGCAGTGACAGGAGCACCTGTAAATCTGAAGGTTACGACTTTCTCGTGCTTGCGACCTGTGACCACTCAAACTTAAGGCCTCTGTGCCCTACGCCAGAGTGTAAGGCCAGTCTGGGGTCAGTCCCAGGCCTAGATTCAACATGACATGTGCGGGGGAGGAGAAGGGTATGACAGGCTTCGCCGCGGGCGAGGACCAGGTGCTGGGCCACTGTCGGGGAGACTGCGGCCGCAAGGGAGACCAGTCTTCTCAGACAGCGGTCCATGGATAAGGCCTTGGCTCTGGATGTGGAGGAAATATCAAGGTGCAGATATTCCAGCAGGAGAAACAGCTTGTGTCACGTGAAACAGCGTCATACAGATAAGCTTCCATTCCATGTGGTGCAGCCTGAGATGGTTCTGTTCAGGCCTACAGTCATGTTCCTCACAGGCACGGAGATGGTTCAGAGCTGAGGCCTAGACCATATTTGGTCCACAATCGTTCGCTTACAACGAGCCTTTGGAACACTCTTCAGAGATGGTTATGGTTATGATGCAGGTGCAGATGTGGTCCTGGTTTGGGTCAGATGTGGTCCTGGTTTGGGTCAGATGTGGTCCTGGTTTGGGTCAGATGTGGTCCTGGTGCAGATGTGGTCCTGGTTTGGGTCAGATGTGGTCCTGGTTTGGGTCAGATGTGGTCCTGGTGCAGATGTGGTCCTGGTTTGGGTCAGATGTGGTCCTGGTTTGGGTCAGAGATGGTCCTGGTTTGGGTCAGATGTGGTCCTGGTTTGGGTCAGAGATGGTCCTGGTTTGGGTCAGATGTGGTCCTGGTTTGGGTCAGAGATGGTCCTGGTTTGGGTCAGATGTGGTCCTGGTTTGGGTCAGAGATGGTCCTGGTTTGGGTCAGATGTGGTCCTGGTTTGGGTCAGAGATGGTCCTGGTTTGGGTCAGAGATGGTCCTGGTTTGGGTCAGATGTGGTCCTGGTTTGGGTCAGAGATGGTCCTGGTTTGGGTCAGAGATGGTCCTGGTTTGGGTCAGAGATGGTCCTGGTTTGGGTCAGAGATGGTCCTGGTTTGGGTCAGATGTGGTCCTGGATCAGATGTGGTCCTGGTTTGGGTCAGATGTGGTCCTGGTTTGGGTCAGATGTGGTCCTGGTTTGGGTCAGATGTGGTCCTGGTGCAGATGTGGTCCTGGATCAGATGTGGTCCTGGTTTGGGTCAGATGTGGTCCTGGTTTGGGTCAGATGTGGCCCTGGTTTGGGTCAGAGATGGTCCTGGTTTGGGTCAGATGTGGCCCTGGTTTGGGTCAGAGATGGTCCTGGTTTGGGTCAGATGTGGCCCTGGTTTGGGTCAGATGTGGTCCTGGTGCAGATGTGGTCCTGGATCAGATGTGGTCCTGGTTTGGGTCAGATGTGGTCCTGGTTTGGGTCAGATGTGGCCCTGGTTTGGGTCAGATGTGGTCCTGGTGCAGATGTGGTCCTGGATCAGATGTGGTCCTGGTTTGGGTCAGATGTGGTCCTGGTTTGGGTCAGATGTGGCCCTGGTTTGGGTCAGAGATGGTCCTGGTTTGGGTCAGATGTGGCCCTGGTTTGGGTCAGATGTGGTCCTGGTTTGGGTCAGATGTGGTCCTGGTTTGGGTCAGATGTGGTCCTGGTTTGGGTCAGATGTGGTCCTGGTGCAGATGTGGTCCTGGTTTGGGTCAGATGTGGTCCTGGTTTGGGTCAGATGTGGTCCTGGTGCAGATGTGGTCCTGGTTTGGGTCAGATGTGGTCCTGGTTTGGGTCAGATGTGGTCCTGGTTTGGGTCAGATGTGGTCCTGGTTTGGGTCAGATGTGGTCCTGGTTTGGGTCAGATGTGGTCCTGGTGCAGATGTGGTCCTGGTTTGCGTCAGAGATGGTCCTGGTTTGGGTCAGATGTGGTCCTGGTGCAGATGTGGTCCTGGTTTGGGTCAGATGTGGTCCTGGTTTGGGTCAGATGTGGTCCTGGTTTGGGTCAGATGTGGTCCTGGTTTGCGTCAGAGATGGTCCTGGTTTGGGTCAGATGTGGTCCTGGTGCAGATGTGGTCCTGGTTTGGGTCAGATGTGGTCCTGGTTTGGGTCAGATGTGGTCCTGGTTTGGGTCAGATGTGGTCCTGGTTTGGGTCAGATGTGGTCCTGGTTTGGGTCAGATGTGGTCCTGGTTTGGGTCAGATGTGGTCCTGGTGCAGATGTGGTCCTGGTTTGCGTCAGAGATGGTCCTGGTTTGGGTCAGATGTGGTCCTGGTGCAGATGTGGTCCTGGTTTGGGTCAGATGTGGTCCTGGTGCAGATGTGGTCCTGGTTTGGGTCAGATGTGGTCCTGGTGCAGATGTGGTCCTGGTTTGGGTCAGAGATGGCGGTGGTTGCTCTATGGAGCGCTGCATGTTTCATGAGCAGCTTTCTAAAGAGAAGAGTCGGATGAAATATTCAGAGCTGTGTTTTTGCCGCCCCGCGAACAGTCTAATGGCCTTTGTGCGTGCGCTCAGCTCCAGTGACCAGCCCCCTCCCCTCCCCCCCCCCGCGCCTTTTACCGAGAGGACAACGTGCTGCGGACGAGAGCGGCTCACTCTGAGGGCGCCGTCAAACACTGGGTTGGGGTTATTTCCGCAGATCTCTGACATCACAGACACATGCCCCACACTGCCCCGCAATCTGCTTTTACAACCGGCTCTTCACGCTGGACCCAAACCCTCATTCACGGCCCTGGAGGTTCAAACGGTGCACTTGGAATTCGGTTTATGGTTCATATCATGTGTAAAAAGCCGTCCCAAGTCCAGCATCTTCTCTCTAAGCACATATGAACTCAGGTCACATGACTGTCTCATAGAGGCATCCAAAAGAGGAGACATTATTCACAATTATGAACTGACTTTGAGCATAAGACGAGTGTGGCAGGTTTGTGAATCCAGTCACTTCCAAATAATGATTAGGGAAATCATTTGGACATTTCTTTCTAAAAATGTGTCTCTACTGTTGTATCGGCTCCAAGGGACGCTTCATGTTATGCCTGTTTTTATCAAAGAGGGGGTATTCTGCTTTTTTCAGTCCCATAGCACCAGTCTATATCACACTACAATGATGACAAACCTTCTGTTGGTCTGTAAATGCAGTAAATTAGAATAACTGCCTTGTATAAAATGTCTCTCTCAAAATGGCTGTAGTGAATGTGTTGAAATGGGCCTCTGTCTCTTTAAGAACCTCTGAGCCTTTCCGACACGCCCCCTCCACACGCTGTCTGTGGCATCAGTGGGGAGGGGGTTCTGCTGAGGAGCAGTGGTTGGTTACTCGGCTGGTGACCAAAGCTCGGAGGCGTCTCCAGGAGGTGGGGGCGTTCCTAGGAGGACTCAGGCAAACCTATCCCTAAAATGGCCGCCATCAGAGTTTTTACAGATTACTCAGAAATACGTGAATGTGCCAAGGCAACACTTCAGGCATGTTTTTAATGAGGGAGTGACATAATATGACATACCCAGGAAGAGCACACACCTGTTCTCACACTGCTCACTCAAGGAAGAGGGCGGCACGGCAGCGCAGCGGTTCGCAGGTCCCAGGTTTGATTCCCACCTGGACAGGGCCTGCGTTGGTTTCCTCCGGGTACTACCACTAAAAACATGTACAATAGGCCAGAGTTAATGACAGTGAGTTTGAGAGTGTGAGTGGGGGGACGACGGAGGCAAATGACCTCAAATGATCTCAAAATGCCAGAGAAAAGCAGAATATTGTTCCTTTAAGTCGTTGCTGTTTGTGTGTGTGCAGGAAACAGCAGCCGCCCTCGAGGCACCGCCGAGCCGCCATTGGCCGCCGGGCCCCTGGAGGCGGGGCCTGACTCCAACCCAAACCTGCTGTGGAGAGTCCTACTGGACGGCCATCTGCTCGTCAACATGTCGACCAATCAGCTGCTGTCCGGGGGCGGGCTCTTCTCGGACCTGGAGCGCAACGAGACGCTGGAGTTCAGCCTGAGCCGCCGCAACGACAGCTCAGAGGGCAATCACCACGGCAACAGGACCGTCGCCCGCGGCAACGGGCGCCACAACAGAACGAGGTACACAGAGCGTGACTGAGCAAACCCCAAGTGTAAGAGGGCTGTGACAAGATAAGTTTGATGAAGTCATGCATATTAATGAGGCTTTCACGGTCAACAGAGGAAATAAAGTACTTTGTCAGGTCCCTGTTTCAGAGCGTGGTGTCCTGCACTGGTCAGCTCCTCCACCTCCTCCTTCCTCTTCCTCCTGCACAGCTCCCTCCGCTCCAAAAGTCTTTCACCATGTTCTGGGAAATGTGAAGCAGACGAATATAATCCATCTTTGTCTCCATTAGTCAGGACAATAGTAGGAATGGAGGCTTGTGAGGCTTAGCTGTGAGTCTTGCCCTGATACCTCCTCGTTTGTGCCTGTCGCGCCTCTTGTGATGCTTCCACTGTGCAGCATGTGTGGGGGCTCCTCTTCAGTGACTGCAAAAAGCAAATATCAAGCATTGGCTTAAATGACTTGAATTGAGGAAATGTTTCTTGTTTTGAGCGGTTTTCACTCATTTAGACACTTTTCCTGATCGGACCAAGTTTGCTTTGCTTGTTTGAGGACATTTCAGACCAGTTCTAGGGTAAATCTCGCTTGAAATAAGAAAGTAAAATTGCCAATGAGATAAGAACAATTTTCTTTCCCCATTGGCAAAGAAAATGACCTGAAATAAGGACGAAATGTATCGAAACGAGTCCGAAACATCTCAGAACAAGTGAAATAATCCAGGACAAATGCCCAACAACTTCTTAACTAGTCAAAACAACTCAAATTTGGATTATTATGCTCAAATTGAGATGTTTATACTGATTTAGTTAAATACTTTTTGCAGTGTAGAAGACATTTGTAGGTCTCAGATGTCTTTAGCTCATGAGCTGCTGTTTGTTTCCTTCATGGCGAGTGTGAGACTCTCTGCAGTGAAAGAATGACCTCTGCTGTGCTTCCCTTCGCCTTTTGAGCAGCTGTAATCAGAGCTAAAGTCTGTCCTTTTGTTTACGCATATTAAGTACAGAAGGCCTTTAGACGCCAGTAGGACTTCAAAAGCATGTGAGGGTTATAAACTTTGGTGATTAAAATGGCTTCAAATGATGGCAAATGCTTCATGTTTATGTCCCAACCTGCGCTCTCTCTGCTGTGTTTGCCAGCTCGACCCAACACAGGCACGTATTTCAGAAGTGAGGAATTGTCCTGTCCCTGCAGCGCCAAAGAATGAAACCAACACTAGTTTGGCTCGAGTTTGGCGCCTTCACACCTCGAGCCGAACTAGTTTCGCTTTTATTCCTCGTTTTTTGAGCAAAGAAAGGACTGATTTTGAACAGGTGCCGCATGACGGGACAGGGGAACGTTGCTCTGATGAGGCAAATTAGATCCACTCTCGTCAGGCACGGGTTTCTCCAGTTTGTCTCCGTGTTTGCGCGTGACCAGGAGCACATTCTGATCATTCCCCTGCAGATGTTTCCACTGAAGCTCCTCTCGGTCGGACATCGTTGACTCCCTCCCCCCTGGCCTGTCTGTCTCTGCTGTCCTCGTCAGGCCGCGGCTGGACTCGCATCAGTGATAACCATCAGAAATCCCGTCTGTGTTTGTGAGCTGTCTGTCTGGTCCAGCTCCGTGTTTATCCATCGTCTCCACTTGTTAAAGACGTCTTTTCCCTCTGTCTGTGTCCGACCTCCGAGCTGATCTGAACCTATTTATCAACCCCCTCCTTAACCGTGTACAGTTCAGCCTTAAAATCCATCAGGTCCCAGCTTAGGTTCTGTTTGTCATGAAAGTATTGATGGTAAACTTTTTTCATCTATTTAATTTCACACTTAAATTGTTTAAAGAGGGGGTATTCTGTTTTTTTCACTCACATAGCACCAATCTATATCACACTACAATGATGACCAAACCTTCTGTTGGTCTGTAAATGCAGTAAATTAGAATAACTGCCTTGTATAAAATGTCTCTCTCAAAATGGCTGTAGTGAATATCTTGAAATAGGCCTCTGTCTCTTTAAGAACCTCTGAGCCTTTCAGACACGCCCCCTCCACACGCTGTCTGTGGCATCAGTGGGGAGGGGGTTCTGCTGAGGGGCAGTGGTTGGTTACTCGGCCGGTGACCAAAGCTCGGAGGCGTCTCCAGGAGGTGGGGGCGTTCCTAGGAGGACTCAGGCAAAGCTATCCCTAAAATGGCCGCCATCAGAGTTTTTACAGATTACTCAGAAATACGTGAATGTGCCAAGGCAACACTTCAGGCATGTTTTTAATGAGGGAACGACATAATAACATGATGTAAAGCTTGAAAAAGTCCATTTTGCATAATACCCCCCCTTTAATTAACCAGTTAATATAATTTACATTTACATATTAACCCTTTAATAATATAAATTAACCAGTTTTAGAAATGTATATTTATTGAAATGACCCCATATGAAATGGTCACTAATGGAAGGTTTGTCAAGGCTCTCATTCATCCATTGAGCATCCATCGTAGAAAGGGTTAATCATCAACTGGACTGGATTTAGGTAAAGTAGAGGACGATTCGCTTCTAGTTACAGAAGCTTCTTCTTGCTCATAAAAAACACTGTAGCCCAAACTGGACTAGTGTTGGGCGATGTTCCCTTAATTGGCCGTTGACGATGTTTACATTGAACCATCGTGATGGACGATGATATCGTCCATTTCTCATTATAAGCATTTTTAAAGACATTTACATAGCCTATATATATGCTGCATATTACTATGTATGTTAGGAAAATGTGAGATTGCAGGATAAATGGATCTAAACTAAACAGGATCTGAACGGAGTCATGGACACGACTTTTGCAAAGGAAATGTGTTAAAACTCGTGCGTAAAAGTGTGAGAGAACGACTTATTTGTCAACTCCTCCTCAATAAGGCTCTCATCACACTAATACAAATGTAAATCGTAGCTTATTATTTGCATTTGCTCAGTTTTAACGTAATGTTTTTTTTTATTTATTTTTTTATTACTTTATTGTGCCATAAGTTTCATTTTTACAATTTACACAGTTAGCGTGTCAGAATTAACACAAATGTTTTTTGTTTTGTTTTGTTTTTTACACCCAGTGCAGAAACAGCAAATAAATGGTAACAATTATAATAATTATAAAAAATAAACATAAAACAATAATAGTACCAATATTAATAATAGCTAAGGCATACAAGCACATATAGACATATATATAAGTCTACCCGTGCACATGTACACACATGCACGCATACGCACGTACACCCCCACATACTTATCCACATACATCTCAGCCATTCCCTTCCTTTTCCCTTTCTCTCTCTTCCCTTTTCTTTCCCTTTATTAAATCCAAAGAAATTCTTTCATTTTCAGTACTATTTTGTTAATTCTACATGGGTTACAGTGTTGCAGTGGTGACAACCGCGTCGACAGAGGCACCGGTGATGCCATCGGAACACCCACCATTCACATATACATACAAACATGCGCGTACAAGGCGTACACAGGTACGCCCACAGCGTATACACAAAGGGAAAGAGTAGTGTGGGGGCATTTGTGATGGACCCTATGCTTTGTGTTGCATTAAAAGCAAAGCAAGGTCCGAGCGGGCAGCCGCCGAAAGACGCGACCCCCCCCAGCCGCCCGGCACCCGCCCACCCCCCCCCCAATGCCCGATCGTGCCACGCCCCAAGGCAGGCGGTGCGCCCAAAACAACAGGCGCCAGCGGAGGTCCAGGGGCGCCACACCCCCGACACCCAGCCACTCCCGCCCACCCTGCACCGATGTGCACGCACGCCTGCGCTGGGCCCTGCGCTGCACGGCGCACCAAAAAAGCAAGGCACGCGGGGGCAACTGCCGAGAGAAGCGCGGTCCCCCAGAGCCACCCCGCACCCGCCCACCCCACGCCGAAAGTTTGTTTTTATTTATTTGTTTTTAATTTACCCGTACTTTAAGCGTACCCATATACGCCCACACACCCACACCCACACTCACCCACACGCAATACACTCAGACTACGCCAGTGAGCCGTCACCACCGTCACACCACTGCATCACTGTCAGCCTAATTTTTATTGTATACATGTACATATGCACATACGCACACCCATGTAGACATATATATATAAACACATACACAAACATACACACATGCATATATCTTTTTCTTTTCTAGTTTTAACGTAATGTTTAAGAAACAATGGGTGAACGGGACAATATTTAGAAGTTTGCGTCGTAGCTCACGTTTTTGAAGCCGTTCCACGCGCCGCCCGGTCCGTGAGCTCTAACCTCGTACCTCCGCCTCTTTCTCTCCTCTCTCAGTTCTTCGTGAGAATATTCCAAACCCATGCGCGCCCATAGCTCCGATGTGAGAGCCATCTCGTTATTTTAAAACGGTTTAAGTTTCCGTACGCAGCAAAGCAAAGCAAAACCACGCGCTGTTAAACTCCGAGCTGCAGAGAGAGAGAGAGAGAGAGAGAGAGAGAGAGAGAGAGAGAGAGAGAGAGAGAGAGAGAGAGCCCCGCGCGTCATAAACAGAGCAGCTGCGTCTTTACGTTAATAATTACGGCCAACACATCGTGGCTTCTGGCAGGCTACTGACGCTAGCGCGCATATTAGTTACATCCGTGATTTAATTTACAGTGCAATCCCTGCAAAGTTTGTAGGTTTACAAGGCCTACAGAAGACCAGTGCGTGTTTCTGACAGGAGGGGGCGTGGCATCACAATGGTGGCTCTCCATCGTGATGTTGCTCATCCATCACGATGGACGATGATATCGTCCATCAGCCCAACCCTTAACTGGACTGGTCTGTATAGAACCCAGGCTCCTCCCAGGAGGAGGGAACCAACACTGCCAAACGTCCCGAGTCAAGTTGTTTACAGTATCACCCAACTAGCAGGTCTTCGTTCTGCTCTGCTGCTGAGTCCTTGCCCTTGTAACCCGTCGCCTGGACGACTGTAATTCACTTTATTTTGGCCTGAGCCAATCCTCAATTCAGCGCCTCCAGATGGTACAAAATGCAGCTGCACGACTGCTCTCAGGAGCATCACGATATGACCACATCACTCCTGTGCTTGCATCTCTTCATTGGCTCCCTGTTGGATTTAGAATCAATTTTAAAATCCTCTTGTTTGTTTTTAAATGTCTAAATGGTTTAGCTCCACCTTATTTGTCAGAGTTGATATCTTTGCACAGTCCTGTCCGAGCTCGGAGGTCCGCTGAACAATATCTTCTAGACCCTCCCAGGTCTAAGCGGAAGAGCAGAGGGGACCGAGCCTTCGCTGTAGCCGGCCCTAAATTGTGGAATTCTCTCCCTTTACATATTTGAACTGTAACATCTTTGGAGAGTCTCAAGCGCTCGCTGAAGACTCACTTTTTTGCACCGGCCTTCGGCACGAGCTGAGCTGAGCATTTTTCTCATGTTGATTTTATTATTCTATTTGTATTAAATGTTGGTTGTTTTATTTTATGAATCTGTACAGCACTTTGGGGCAGTGGCTGCTGTTTGTAAATGTGCTCTATAAATAAATTTGACCTTTGACTTTTGAGTCAACGGGCGTAGACGACCCATTAGCCTAAGTCTATCCTTGTAAAACAACAAAAAACAAACTTCAGTAGAGGAGGGGGACTGAGGCGTGCTTTGTTAAGGCTAATGGGTCATATACGTCACTCGCCCTGCTCAGTATTGGTTTCGTAAAGATATCGACAAAAATGACCCCAAAAGTATCTGAACTGATTCGATTTAAAAATATGTGGACCCTGTTCTGGGTAACACAATGATCCGGGCTCGGGCCGTTCCAAACAGAGTCCAGTTTAAAATAAACAAACAGCGACAGGGAAGGCAAACATGTCCGCAATAAAACACATTTCCGAGATTTGCACCAAAGTTCAGCTGTTCAAGTGTTCAAATGTTCTTCAACTTGAGACGAGCAGTGTCCATGTGGGGCTTTTACTCAAGCTGCTTCTCCTGAACCTGGAATAACAGTTACCGTTAGCTTGATTCTGACGTTATCCACATAGTCTCTTACAGGCAGGTCGTGACATCATGTGAATGCAGCCTATTTATCCTTGTTTAGAAATGTAAAAGACGCATATAAAAACATACATTAATGAGTGACAGATGTTCGGCCCTGTTCTTCAGGATGATGGAGTGAAGTGATTTGTTTTGGGTTGAATTATGTTTCAGAGTGAACCACAGGCTGAACCAGAAGAACCTGAAGCTGAGCGCGGCCGACATGTACCGCTGGAAGCTGTCGTCGCAGGAGCCCTGCAGCATCACTTGCTCCATAGGTACAGTACTGCACGTACTACAGCAGTATTACATCACAGTACTCTGGCCTTTGAGGAGGTCGCCTGTGTCTCTGCCGCAGGAGTGTCGCGCTCGTTTGTGTCGTGTGTCCGTTACGACGGAGTGGAAGTCCACGACATGTACTGCGACGCCGTGACGCGCCCGGAGCCTGTGCACGACTTCTGCATCGGGAGAGAGTGTCAGCCACGGTGAGCTCACTACGCACAAACACCAAACTCAATTCAGTTCAGCTTCCTGATAGCCTGGTGTATGAAACTGTTCTTCAGTCGACTGGAACTGGCCCATGGATTCCGCAGTCTCCTCCCTCCTCCCATTACATGAAGAGACTGTGTGATGGGTGCGTAGGGTCCCTGGTGATTCTGACGGCTTTGTGGGTGAGACGGGTGGAGAACATGTCCTAAATAGAGGGGAGAGGGGCTCCACAGATCTTCTCCGCTGCTCTCATTATGCGCTGGAGGCTCCTCCGCAGTGCTGACACAGTGATGGAGCTGGTCAGGATGCTCTCTATAGTCCCTCTGTAGAAGAACCACACAGTGATGGAGCTGGTCAGGATGCTCTCTATAGTCCCTCTGTAGAAGAACCACACAGTGATGGAGCTGGTCAGGATGTTCTCTATAGCCCCTCTGTAGAAGAACCTCACAGTGATGGAGCTGGTCAGGATGCTCTCTATAGTCCCTCTGTAGAAGAACCTCACAGTGATGGAGCTGGTCAGGATGCTCTCTATAGTCCCTCTGTAGAAGTTGCACATAACGGAGGCTGGGACTCTGGCTCTTCTCAACTTGCAGAGAAAGTAGAGACGCTGATGACTTTACTTGACCAGTGATGTAGTGTGCATGGTCCAGGAGAGCTTCTCTGTGATGTTCACACTCAGGAACTTAGTGCTGGTCACCCTCTCCACCGCAGCACTGTAGATTGTTAAAGGAGCATGCTGGTCTCGCACTTCAAAAGTCAATCTCTTTTGTCTTCTCCACATTTAGAGAGAGATTGTTCTGTGTGCACCACATGGCCAGACTGCTCACTCACTCCTGTAGTCTGACTCGTCTCTGTTGCTGATGAAGCCCACCGCTGTTGTGTCGTCTGCAAACTTGATGAAGAGGTTTGAGTCGTACTTTGGAGTGCAGTCATGGGTCAGCAGAGGGAACAGGAGGGGGCTCAGCACACAGCCTTGGGGAGCCCCCGTGTTCAGTGTGATGGTTCTGGAGGACACCAACAGCCTGTGGTCTCCCCGTCAGAAGGTCCAGCAGCCAGTTGCACAGTGATGTTGATCCCCAGGTGGAGCAGTTTGTGTATTCGCTGCTGTGGGATTATAGTGTCTGAGCTAAAGTCTAAAAACAGCATTCTAACGTAGGAGTCCTTTGTTTGGAGGTGAGTGAGGGCTGTATGAAGCCCAGTGGAGATGGCATCTTCAGTTGAGCGATTGGACCGACAAGCAAACTGACATGGGTCCAGGGTGGGAGGGAGAACAGACTTGATGTGGTCCATGACGAGCCGCTCGAAGCACTTCATAAGAATTGGAGTGAGTGCTACTGGGTGGGAGTCGTTAAAGCAGGAGGGTGGGGACTTCTTTGGCACTGGAATGATGGTCGTTGCTTTGAGGCATGTTGGGACCACAGCCTGCTGCAGAGATGTGTTAAAATGTCTGTGAAGACTTCAGTGAGTTCATCAGCGCAACCTTTCAGTACACGACCAGGTATGTAGTCTGGACCCGGTGCTTTGCGTGCGTTGATCCTGCTCAGAGATCTTCTCACACTCTCTGGAGATAGCTTCAGCACCTGGTCTTCTGGAGGGGGTGTTGAGAGGTGTCACTGTCACAGGTTTGTTGAGGAGGTTTATAGTCTGCGATGGTCTTCATCCCCTCCCACAGACTCCAAGTGTCTCTGCTGTCTCTGAAGTGATCACTTATCTTTTTGGAGTTCTGCTTCTTGGCTTTTTTGATGCAGCGGGACAGGTTGGCTCTAGCTGTCCGCAGGTCCGCTTAGTCACCAGATTTGAAGTCAGCATCCCGGACCCTCAAGAGCCAGAGGACTTCACTTGTAATCCAAGGTTTCTAGTTGGAGCTGATAATGATGATCTTAGAGTCTGTAACATCCTTAGTGCACTTGGTGATGTAGGCAGTGACAGTCTCTGTAAACTCCTGGAGATCAGTGATGTTGTTGTGAGTGGTAGCCTGCACATATCCCAATCCAGTGTGTGAAAGCGGTCCCTGAGCTTCTCTAAAGAGTCTTTACCCCACACTTGAATCTGTTTCCGAACTAGTTTAGTGGCTCTAACTAGTGGCCTGTATGCTGGCAGTAACAGTCATGTGGTCCGAGGCAAACCATATCCATGATGTCGTTCCCCCTTGTTAGAAAGTCAATGAATAAATTAAATTTTAGGATAGGAACTTCTTTTTCTCATTTCTTCTGGATTAAATCACTCTTAATGTGCACAATATCTGTCTGACTCAAGTGTTTTTTGCTTCGCGGTCTACAGGAAACGACCTCACTGTGCCCTTAAACTAGACCTACTCAGTTTTCAATGAAAGCTTCCCAAAATGTTTAGTAAAACATTTTGGGACTGGGATCCAACAGATACCAGAACATTCCCTGGTAACTAACACGTTCATGTTTACACCCAGGTGGGAGGCGAGCAGCTGGAGCGAGTGCTCGCGCACCTGTGGGGAGGGTTTCCAGTTCCGGCAGGTGCGCTGTTGGAAGATGCTGTCCCCGGGTTTGGACAGCTCCGTCTACAGCGACCTGTGCATGGAGGCCGAGCTAGAGCGCCCCCCAGAGAGGAGAGCCTGTAAGAGCCCCGCCTGTGGGCCACAGTGGGAGGTGGCGGAGTGGAGCGAGGTACAGGGCTCTTACTGTGACATGTCTGAATGAGGCTGTAATTGTTACAAACGTGTAGGGCTGGTACCGTAACTTTTTTTTTTCGATACCAGTACTTTAATGGTACCTATACTGACCGTCATCACCAATGTCAAGAAATGTGTGAAAAATTGGGAATAATTTAAGGGAAAATTGGGAAAACTGTGGCCAAAAATCAGGTTTAACACGAGTATGGTGTAACGGTGCCCAGCCCTACAAACGGGTGTCGTCTGTGCGTGTGACTCGGATCTGTCTGTCTTTGGTCCAGTGTCCGGCGAAGTGCGGCCGCAGAGGTCAGGTGACCCGGGACGTGCGCTGCACTGAGGAGAGCAGGTCATGTGACCCGTCGAGTCGACCCCCCGGTGTGAAGAACTGCACGGGCCCCCCCTGTGAGCGGCAGTGGACGGTGTCCGAGTGGGGCCCGGTCTGTGCTCTACACTCTCTGCACTCTCTAAACTCTCTACACTGACTACAGTCTCTACAATCTCTATAGTCTCTACAATCTCTATACTCTCTACAATCTCTATACTCTCTACAATCTCTATACACTCTACAATCGCTATACTCTTTACAATCTCTGCACTCTCTACACTCTCTACAATCTCTACAGTCACAACAATCTCTATACTCTTTACAATCTCTATACTCTCTACAATCTCTATACACTCTACTATCTCTACAGTCTCTATATTGTCTACAATCTTTACAGTCTCGACACTCTCTACTATCTCTACAATCTCTACAATCTCTGCACATCTTGAAAAGTCCACAACAATCTTTTTGTCTTGCAAGCTTGATGAAGAGGTCTGAGTCGTACTTTGTAGTGCAGTCATGGGTCTGAGTCGTACTCTGTAGTGCAGTCATGGGTCTGAGTCGTACTCTGTAGTGCAGTCATGGGTCTGAGTCGTACTCTGTAGTGCAGTCATGGGTTTGAGTCGTACTCTGTAGTGCAGTCATGGGTCTGAGTCGTACTCTGTAGTGCAGTCATGGGTCTGAGTCGTACTCTGTAGTGCAGTCATGGGTCTGAGTCGTACTTTGTAGTGCAGTCATGGGTCTGAGTCGTACTCTGTAGTGCAGTCATGGGTCTGAGTCGTACTCTGTAGTGCAGTCATGGGTCTGAGTCGTACTCTGTAGTGCAGTCATGGGTCTGAGTCGTACTCTGTAGTGCAGTCATGGGTCTGAGTCATACTCTGTAGTGCAGTCATGGGTCTGAGTCGTACTCTGTAGTGCAGTCATGGGTCTGAGTCGTACTCTGTAGTGCAGTCATGGGTCTGAGTCGTACTCTGTAGTGCAGTCATGGGTCTGAGTCGTACTCTGTAGTGCAGTCATGGGTCTGAGTCGTACTCTGTAGTGCAGTCATGGGTCTGAGTCGTACTTTGTAGTGCAGTCATGGGTCTGAGTCGTACTCTGTAGTGCAGTCATGGGTCTGAGTCGTACTCTGTAGTGCAATCATAGGTCTGAGTCGTACTCTGTAGGGCAGTCATGGGTCTGAGTCGTACTCTGTAGTGCAGTCATGGGTCTGAGTCGTACTCTGTAGTGCAGTCATGGGTCTGAGTCGTACTCTGTAGTGCAATCATAGGTCTGAGTCGTACTCTGTAGTGCAGTCATGGGTCTGAGTCGTACTCTTTAGTGCAGTCATGGGTCTGAGTCGTACTTTGTAGTGCAGTCATGGGTCTGAGTCGTACTTTGTAGTGCAGTCATGGGTCTGAGTCGTACTCTGTAGTGCAGTCATGGGTCTGAGTCGTACTTTGTAGTGCAGTCATGGGTCTGAGTCGTACTCTGTAGTGCAGTCATGGGTCTGAGTCGTACTCTGTAGTGCAGTCATGGGTCTGAGTCGTACTCTGTAGTGCAGTCATGGGTCTGAGTCGTACTCTGTAGTGCAGTCATGGGTCTGAGTCATACTCTGTAGTGCAGTCATGGGTCTGAGTCGTACTCTGTAGTGCAGTCATGGGTCTGAGTCGTACTCTGTAGTGCAGTCATGGGTCTGAGTCGTACTCTGTAGTGCAGTCATGGGTCTGAGTCGTACTCTGTAGTGCAGTCATGGGTCTGAGTCGTACTCTGTAGTGCAGTCATGGGTCTGAGTCATACTTTGTAGTGCAGTCATGGGTCTGAGTCGTACTTTGTAGTGCAGTCATGGGTCTGAGTCGTACTCTGTAGTGCAGTCATGGGTCTGAGTCGTACTCTGTAGTGCAATCATAGGTCTGAGTCGTACTCTGTAGGGAAGTCATGGGTCTGAGTCGTACTCTGTAGTGCAGTCATGGGTCTGAGTCGTACTCTGTAGTGCAGTCATGGGTCTGAGTCGTACTCTGTAGTGCAATCATAGGTCTGAGTCGTACTCTGTAGTGCAGTCATGGGTCTGAGTCGTACTCTTTAGTGCAGTCATGGGTCTGAGTCGTACTTTGTAGTGCAGTCATGGGTCTGAGTCGTACTTTGTAGTGCAGTCATGGGTCTGAGTCGTACTCTGTAGTGCAGTCATGGGTCTGAGTCGTACTCTGTAGTGCAGTCATGGGTCTGAGTCGTACTCTGTAGTGCAGTCATGGGTCTGAGTCGTACTTTGTAGTGCAGTCATGGGTCTGATTCGTACTCCGTAGTACAGTCATGGGTCTGAGTCGTACTCTGTAGTGCAGTCATGGGTCTGAGTCGTACTCTGTAGTGCAGTCATGGGTCTGAGTCATACTTTGTAGTGCAGTCATGGGTCTGAGTCGTACTCTGTAGTGCAGTCATGGGTCTGAGTCGTACTCTGTAGTGCAGTCATGGGTCTGAGTCGTACTCTGTAGTGCAGTCATGGGTCTGAGTCGTACTCTGTAGGGCAGTCATGGGTCTGAGTCGTACTCTGTAGTGCAGTCATGGGTCTGAGTCGTACTCTGTAGTGCAGTCATGGGTCTGAGTCGTACTCTGTAGTGCAGTCATGGGTCTGAGTCGTACTCTGTAGATCAGTCATGGGTCTGAGTCGTACTTTGTAGTGCAGTCATGGGTCTGAGTCGTACTTTGTAGTGCAGTCATGGGTCTGAGTCGTACTTTGTAGTGCAGTCATGGGTCTGAGTCGTACTCTGTAGTGCAGTCATGGGTCTGAGTCGTACTTTGTAGTGCAGTCATGGGTCAGCAGAGTGAACAGGAGGGGGCTCAGCCCTCAGTCTGCACTGAGCTCTATGGGGGAAGCCAGTCTCACTTACTTTTCCACTTGCTATGGTTTTTATTTACTGAATTCCCCTCTCTGCCCCCCCCCTCCCCTCAGTGCTCGGGCGGCTGTGGTGAGGGCATTACCATGCGGCACGTTTACTGTAAGGCATCCGAGGGTCGAGTGGTGCCCGAGAACCAGTGTCCAGCCGAGTCCAAGCCGTTGTCCATTCATCCCTGCGGAGAGAGGGAGTGCGCCCCCCACTGGCTCACCCAGGACTGGGAACGGGTATGGGCGCTTCCTCCGCTTCTGCCGGCGCCTAGGGGTCACTAACGCTCGTCATTTACATGTCCTCCTCTTTCCTGCGCCCTATCAGTGCAACACGACGTGCGGCCGCGGGGTGAAGCGGCGGCTGGTTCAGTGCGTGGGCATCACTGCGGGGAAGATCCAGGTCCACGAGGAGGAGACCTGCGATCGGCGAGACAAACCCGAGGAGGACAGCACCTGCTTCGAACGGCCGTGCTTCAAATGGTACTCCACGCCCTGGTCCGAGGTCAGCCCTGACTCTCACACACACGCTTTCGGTTCATGCCCAGGTGTGAATAAGCCCTTGGAAAACAGCTTTGTCAGATTTGTGTCTGGTTTCGTCCTGACATCTTAACTAGGGTTGTCAAAAAATAGATTCCTTCATACTAAATCGATACTAAAAGTGGTATCGAAGCTAGATATTCTTTTGAGCAGGTATCACGCACAGTCGCCCCTCCTGCTCTGCTGCCAGAGCGCATTGAGGAGGGGATCTGCGGCTGCGCCCAAAACTTAAATTACAGTTAAAAGTGCTCATTTAAACCCTGAATAAAGTTCTCAAATTAAATGCATCCAAAGTGTAGGATCTGATTACTGATTACTAGGTCGAAAGGAGCAGGCGTTTTGAAAAAAACTGTAGAATTTGCATGCTAGCTCAGCGGCCCATTCATTCCTATGGCGTAGCTTAACTTAGGGGCGTCCATTCATTTACATGAGAAATTCGATTTTTTTTTCCCACTAATAACTAGTTTATTAAAAAAATAAACAAGATAAAAAATCTCTCTGCTTGACCTTGTTTCCCTTGTGTCTGACAGTGCACGAAGACGTGTGGCGTGGGCGTGCGCATGCGGGATGTGAAGTGTTACCAGGGCAGGGAGCTGGTGCGAGGCTGCGACCCTCTGACCAAACCGGTCTCCAAGCAGACGTGCACACTGCAGCCCTGCCCCACCGAGCCTCCAGGTAACTCACCACGGCCCCACCGAGCTTCCAGGTAACTCCCCACAGCCTCACCCAGCCTCCATGTAACTCCCCACAGCCTCACCCCAAGGTAACTCTCCACAGCCCCACCCCCAGGTAACTCCGCACAGCCCCACCCAGCCTCCAGGTAGCTCTCCACAGCCCCACCCAGCCCCCAGGCAAATCCCCACGGCCCCACACAGCCCCCAGGTATCTCCCCACGGCCCCACCCTGCCCCCAGGTAACTCCCCACAGCACCACCAAGCCCCCAGGTAACTCCCTAGGGCTCCACCCAGCCCCCAGGTACCTCCCTAGGGCCCCACCGAGCCTCCAGGTAACTCCCCACGGCCCCACCCAGCCTCCAGGTAACTCCCCACAGCCCCACCCAGCCTCCAGGTAACTCCCCACAGCTCCAATCAGCCTCCAGGTAACTCTCCACAGCCTCACTGAGCCTCCAGGTAACTCCCCACGGCCCCATCAAGCCTCCAGGCAACTCCCCACGGCTCCACCCAGCCTCCAGGTAATTCTCCACAGCCTCACTGAGCCTCCAGGTAACTCCCCACGGCCCCATCAAGCCTCCAGGCAACTCCCCACGGCTCCACCCAGCCTCCAGGTAATTCTCCACAGCCTCACTGAGCCTCCAGGTAACTCCCCATGGCCCCACCCAGCCCCCACGTAACTCAACCAGCCCCCATGTAGCTCTCCACCGACCCACCCAGCCCCCAGGTATTTCCCCACTGCCCCACCCAGCCTCCAGGAAACTCCCCATGGCCCCATCAAGCCTCCAGGTATCTCCCCACGGCCCCATCAAGCCTCCAGGCAACTCCCCACGGCTCCACCCAGCCTCCAGGTAACCCTCCACAGCCTCACTGAGCCTCCAGGTAACTCCCCATGGCCCCACCCAGCCCCCACGTAACTCAACCAGCCCCCATGTAGCTCTCCACCGACCCGCCCAGCCCCCAGGTAACTCCCCACGGCCCCACCCAGCCTCCAGGTAACTCCCCACAGCCCCACCCAGCCTCCAGGTAACTCAGCAACAGCCCCACCCAGCCTCCAGGTAACTCCCTACAGCCCCACCCAGCCTCCAGGTAACTCCCCATGGCCCCACCTAGCCTCCAGGTAACTCCCCATGGCCCCACCCAGCCCCCACGTAACTCACCCAGCCCCCATGTAACTCTCCACCGACCCACCCAGCCCCCAGGTATCTCCCCACTGCCCCCAGGTGATTCCCATCTGCAAAATGCTGTACATATCGTATCGGGCCCAAAGTATCGTGAGACGTATTGTGTCGCGACAAGAAGCTGTTTAAACGATTGTACTTGGGCTCGAGGAACGAACCTGCTGTTAACATAAAATCTAGATCTCTAGAATTTTAAACTAATCCATAAATGCAGTCTGCGCATCGTTTATCCACGTTTCATTTGAAAACACTCCTCTTTTCGGTTTTACAACTGAAAAGAGAAAATTATCTCTTCTTTTTCATGTTTTGCTTGATTGTTGTTGTGCAGGGAACAGTAGAATGGCTCATTTAACAAGTCATGAATGAAAATCTGCTAAATTTGTTTTTGGTGAGCCGATGCAAATGATCCAGTTCACCAAAAATAGCTGAAAATCTCATCACTACGTCATACTTAGCATCTCCTTTATGTTGTTGTGTTTTCAGACGAGAGCTGCCAGGACCGGCCTTCCACCAACTGTCTGCTGGCTCTGAAGGTCAACCTGTGCAGTCACTGGTACTACAGCAAGGCCTGCTGCCACTCGTGCCGCGTGCTTCGACCTCCAGCTTCGTAAAGAGCCTGGCGGCGCAGACTCTGGGATCACACACTCACGGACACTAAGAGCTTCAGGGACGCTTGGCTGTTCCCTGCCCCTCGTCGTCACTGAACTCTTGGGGAAAGCCTTGTGTGCGTGTTTATACTTAGTGCAATACCACGTGCGGCCACTAGTGGAGTCGGAAAAAAGGACGAAGCCATGTTTTTTACAAACTGCGGCTTTTTTTTTTGTTGACAACAACCGTGACCTGTTAAGTTATTCTCCTGCGTATCTTGCATGACCTGAGTATTTATAAAAGTGACCCGGTTTACAGTAGTGGGCTCGACACTCGGCAGCGACATGCGGTTCTTTTCTTCCGCTTTTTTTTTAGGCTCAGAGGGTGAAAGCATTTACTTTTTTCACAGAAAAGTTGAGATTATTTTTTGCGGGTTTTCTCCTTAACATCTTAGGTCTTTTTCACGTCAGCTCCATTTAGGTCGACCTAAAGGGGCTCTTGACTCGGACTTGAATCCAATCACAGCATTTTAGGCCAGTCTGAACAGCTGGATCGGCTCCTCTCGCTTCTGTGGCAGGTGTGAAGGCGGCTGACCTCAGGCTGAACTACTCTCACTATAGTCCCTCTGTTTTTGCGCAAAAAAAATACTTAATTTTAATGAACATGCTCTGCATGACAGGACCTTTGAATAACTGCTCTGACGAGGCAAAACAACTATTCATCTATCCATTTTTATCCACTTTATCCGGGACCGAATCATGGAGGCAGCCATCTGAGCAGAGATGCCCGGACTGTCCTATCCACGCACACTTCCTCCAGCGGTTCAGTTCTTTTAAGGAGGGGCAGCTCTCCCTCCACTGTGTCCTGGGTCTTCCTGGGGATCTCCTCCTAATGGGATGTGTCAGGAGGCGTCTGAAACAGATGCTCAAGCCATCTCGGCAGCTCCTCTCAGTGATAGGTGGAGCAGCTTTACTCGGAGCTTTTCCCGGCTTATTCAAAAATGAAAGCTTTGGAACTAATATGTCACAAAATAAAAACGGCTCAATCCATTATTAAGATTTTTCCCATAAATTATCAGCAATGTGGGTCATTTTTACTCATAAAATGCCTTATTTTTATATGAAAAAATAAAATGACATTTTAAAAAAAAGAAAAAAATCTAATATTTATGTTTAAGTTTCAAATTGATATCTTAACAATATGCGCCCGATCTTTTATTTCTAAGCGCAGACTATAGTGTGATAGTGTGCAATAAAGGAGGAAAAGAATGTGGGGCTATAGGAGATCAGCGCTCAGTGCTTGTAATAAACCACGCCTCAGTCCAGCTCTTTTTTTTATTAGCCATGCCCTCTCGCCAGGAGCGCAGTCACATAGACAAAAGCTACAGCACATTGAAGAAGACAGGTGTCCAACATCCCGTTTGGAGATGATCTGGCCCTGTACGTTTTCCCTTTTCACCTGTTGATTGTGGAAAACCCCTCCGATCGTTGTTTTGTCAGTGAAACTCTCGCTGACCTGTAGTGTCAGGCGACCGTGCGCACGTCTACGAGAATGAGCGCAAACCTTCCAAAGGTAATGAACTGGAGCGACGTCGCCCTGTGTGTCGAGCCCATAAGTGTTATTTAAAGCCTCGTATTTATTAGCTGTAGCAGATTTGTGTTGTCGACACGTGACTTTTGATCAGACGCTTTGGACCCGCGCAGTCCTCTGTGCTGAGCCTGTGATACCTCTGTACCAACGAAGGCCTCGCCCGAACAATAAACTTACACTTTTACATCACCATTGGGCCGCTTCTTGAAGCTACATTACAGTGTCTTGCCAAATAACACAACAACGATACACGCTTAGGTGAGTTATTTCAGTACAATAGAGGTCCACTGGATTTTCCAGTGTTTCCGCTGGGGATTGGACATTTGTTTGACTACTGTCACTTTTTGGAAAATAACAACATTGTTCAACTATTTTTGCTGCATAAGTTCATCAAAAATACAAAAAATTGTCCAACTGCAGTTATAGCTCAAAAGTTTAACGATGCTGTCACTCGAACTTAAGTCATATTCACTTTAATGTCCGTTTCATAGCATTTCTATCATTTCAGTGGTTTCTCCAGCATCATCATCTGTTAAGTGGCCTCTGGATGTGTATCCGATTCACAAAAAAATAAAAACCTGAATTTGAGTTAGCCTTTAGCTCAGAGGACACTTTTTTTTAACGCTAATTCTTAACAAAAGCCAATGTCCAGAGGTCTGTACATCATTCATGATTTCTAACGATACTGTGACAGAAACCTATAAGTGGTCAATGGGTTACAACAGTTGGAAACATCTGGATCGTTCATAATTTGCGATGTTTGAAGCTAAATGTTAACGGTTATACATATACATGCCTTTCAGCCAACTGACTTTTGTTAAGGCTGCCATCTTGGAGATCATATCAAACTCTACATCTCCACTGACTGAAGTCAAGATGCTCCATCCGAAAATAGCAGCTGATGCAGATGAGCAGAGCTGAGACTAAAGAGGATGTGAATCCTTAAAAGCACCAAGCCTGCCCCTGGAGAACATTTGTGGACGTTAGCTACAGCTGCTGAGCTACCGATCGTGCAACCCTCTGAACCCCACTCCAAACATCCGGCCTTGGATACGACTTGTGACAGAGGTGAGTGCTGAGCTGTTGCTGTAGTTTTTTCTCACATGGTTCATACATGTGAGCCGCACATGTGTGTACTATGTGGAGGCTAAATGCTAACCGCGGTAGAATGCTAACGCCTTGTGCAGCTTAAACTCAGACTGAGGCTCTGTTGACCTGACATTGAAAGATTTTCTGCTTCTTCTCTGATGTGTTCATTTGTTCTGAGCAGTGGAAGCACATCTTTGTAAATCCTGCTGTAGCCGGACTGACGGCGCCGTTACATCTGTGCCTTTACACAAAACCACATGTTGTTTGTTTGCTTAAACATGCGCTCTCTTGTTAGCCAAATTCTGAAAGATTCCTTGCTAATAGCCGGCTTGCTAGCTGTACGCATATGATAAGATCGAGCATCACTTCTCCATATTTCTACGAACATGATGCTAACTTCCTGTAGGGTAATGACTGTTTCCTGTCCTTGATTATTCCTATGGAGGCTGAGTCGTGTCTTGCATAAATAAATAAATATTGAAGCAGTTCATGGCAGAGAGCAAGCAGCTGTTGGATAATCACAACATGTTACACGGTGCTGAACAGGGTTACCTACTGACATCTGACAGTAAATATTCCAAGAGAATACCTTTTGGCAGCTTTAACATTATATTGATATATATCAGAAGTTCAATAAAACAGTTCATTCCTGACATTGTAGCAGGGCCAGTTTCTTTTCGTGCTGATTCAGGGAATTTTAATTTTGAAAAACTTAAAAGCTTGATCTCACGGCTCTCTAAGGCTGTATCCGAATGTCCAGACTATTCCCTATATAGTGACTATATAGTGACTATATAGTGCTCACGCCATTTTGTAGGGGTGTCCGAATGTCCAGAGAGAAAAAAGTAGTGCACTTGAAATTTCCCACAATGCATCTTGAAAAGTAGTGAGCATCGATGGTCACTAAACGGGTCAATATAGACCACAATGCATTGCGAGAGTCGGAGAAGAGCCTGACAGCCACAGGTCTTTGAACTAAACACGACTGAAGTAAATCAGCTGTTTCAGTCGTGTGTTTGTGTTTGTCATGAATAAACAACCAAAATATAAACGGCTATGGTGAAAAGATGCTAACGTTAGCTGCTAACCTTTAGCTTGAGCTGTTAAATGACCGATAGCTTCCTCTCGAATAATCCAAGCCATTCACGCGGGCCTATGTAGTGAATGAGGGGTTAGGGGATAGTGTGGACATTCGGATACAGCATAAATCTTTAATGTCTAATATCCATTTATACCATGGTCTGGGTGAATACTGGATTCTGATTGGCTGGTGCATTACTTTGGTATAACCGCACACGTAGTCCGGTAGTTAAATCACTGGGATATCACTCCGCTGTGGCGTCGCCATAGCAACGCATGACACAGCTGAATCAGATAAAGGCGTAATTAGTGACTGACAGGAACGTATGAGATGGATTTTGTTTAATTTCAACGTTTTTGGCCAAAACAAAACTTGATAAATGTTTGTAGAGGAGAGTGAGCAGCTAGGTTAGCTACTGTTAATAACATATGAGCTTTACATTTCTATTGAAAACGGTTAAGGCTATTCATCATTTTCAGGCGTACATAAAATGATCCTGCATTGAAGCATATTTGTCTGGATTAGTAAAGTCAAACATAAAAGTTTCAGTTGGGGGGGCCCAGGTGTGAGCGACTCCACCGCAGCTGTTTCCATAAACAGTTGAGCTGGTTGAGCTAGCTAGCTAGCTTCAGGTTAAACAGCGTAAACGTGAAATAACTCCTGCCCACGAGTGCCGCATATCGGTGTTTACTTCCACGGAAAAGTGTTTCCGGGTTAGTCCTGTTGTGTTGTGATTCTGTGCTGATGTTGTGTCGTTGAGCCTGACTGAGATCCTCGTAATAGCTGCGGAGAATGACTCGCTCTGAGACCAGCCTTCAGTGACCGGCTAATAACCCACATAAAATAGTCCCGTAGTCTGGCAGATTTAGTGAGTTTAGTCAAGGAAAAAAACATTTATTATAAATGTTACGTTTGTGGGACCCTGGTATAAGCGGATTAAACAACGAGGAGCCGCATTAGACGCTATAATGCAGGAGTAACACCGCTCCGCTGCAGGTCGTGGTGTTCTTGACTCCGCCTCATGCATTATAACCGTCTAATGCGGCTCCGAGTTGTTTAATCCTTACGTATTGACTTCTTTGTGAAAATAGGCACGACATCATATTTCTGAAACCAGTTTATTAATACTATAACATCACACATTGTATATCTCCGACGAAACAATGTTTTGCCCCAATGTATCAAAGTCCAGTTCCTGCTCTGGAAAAGCCCTTTTTATTCAAATGCAACATCTTTTCTTCAAAAACACAACTTTGAATTGACCAAAACACAAAAGTGGCAACAGTCACCAGTGAAAAACACAGAGAAATGATATTTACTCAAACACTCGGAGTCTGGCCTAAAGCTCCATCCCACCCTCTCAGATAATCACAGGAGGAAGGCCTGACTTCGTGAACGTTCATGTGTCCAGCCCAGTGGTCCGGGGCCGCCCTGTTCCACGATGCGGCACCAAAGATGGAACGGATTCATCAAAGAACCAAGTGCAAGGTTGAAATTAGTCCCGTTTTCACAAGAATATAGGAAAAATAAGTTGTGAATGAATGTCTCCAAATGTAAAACAGATACAATGACAGGTCTGTCTTGTATTTCTTCTTTCAGAGGTTACATAAATGTATTGACTGGACGTTACATAAATGTTTGGGCTTGACGTCAGAGAAGAGAGAACGGTGAAAATGTGGCTCTCGAGACACGGTCGCTGCTTTTATGTCAAATTTGACTTTTTTTTCTTGTAGTACCACACATTTCCACCAAGGATTTTGTCGATTTTAAGGTGAGGTTAAAGTGAATGCCTTTGTTACTTGTATACGTCCTTTCTATCAGGTGCTCGAAAGTGTGGAAAATTGTAATATTTGAGGGACGTCTGGTCACGTGGCGATGGTGCAGTTCACACTGGTGCATAAAAACAGTTTAAAATACAGCATAAAATAACAGTGCACAACTCTTTTGTTTTTGTTTGTGAAGAATCTCATTTATCCAGAAAGTATTCATCGTAGTGAAGCTTTAATTGTCGAATGGACTGGGTTTGAGGACCTTTCGCTTCTATTCACAGAAGCTTCTTATTAGTTCCCTGTACCCAAAGCTGGAACGGTCTCAGGCCCCTCCCAGGAGGAGGGAACAAGACTGACATATGAGAAATACGGAGATTTGAGTGCTTCAAATGGCTCTCAGGTGCTCTCAAGGATTAGGCCAAAACGTTTGCCAAAGCAGAAAAAGGTTTGCAAGTCGTCCAAGTTAATAAAGGACTTTTCACTTGTTTTGTACGCTGTATGCCTCGGCTCTCTTGCTTTCCTGCCGTCCACAGTCCAGGTATGGGTTCAGCAACACTGACATAACCCCGTCCACTGAAGTTAAGTCTCAATTAGCAAGGTGTGATGGAGGAGTAAAGGAGGCAGTTTTTGTGAAACAACAGAAGCCCAGTCTCATCAAGGTTATGCCTTGTCTTTCCATAACGCCCCATTGAGAGCAAGTGAACGACCCTCCTTTGTTGATACCAACTGAGTGATACTTGACTTCAGTAGATGGGTTATGACAGTCTTGTCCCCCTTCTCCTGGGAAGTGCCTGTCTTATATGAGACCGCTTTAGATTGGGTGCACGGTTGAATTCGACCACAAGAGCTAAGAAGAAGCTTCTGTGAATAGAAGCGAAATATCCTCAACCAAACCCAGGTCAGTTGCTGATTTAAGCTCCACGACACTGTATTGTTTTTGCCGTTTCATATAAACATCAGGATAAACTGATAAAACTGCTTCAGAGTCCTGAAACAGTTCAGGTCGTGTTATAGTCCTTGGCTCCACTGATTTCCATATCAATGTTTGTCGCACAGAGTCCGTTGTTAACCACACGACAGAATAGGAGAGGGGATAAAGTACAGCCCTGGGGTACCCCTATGAAAATATCAAAGTTCTCTCTCTGATTTACTCCAGAATCTACTCAAGTTAGTCACTTCCATCTTCCTTCTTTGACTGCTGCTGGTCTCAGCTGCAGTTCACTGATAGTTTTTGCTTCAAAGTATTATAAAAGTACAATAATATTCATATTATTCAACTGATGATTTCCATGGTCAGCTGCTACAGTGTGTTGGGTTTTTCTTCAGTTTATATAAAGTTTTTTCATATCAGTATCAGACGTCGGTGCTGACGCTGTGGTGGCTCATCTCCCTCAAGGTCAGAACCTGCAGTTAGTATATATATATTTTTCAGTTTATATAAAGTCTTTTCATATCAGTATCAGACGTCGGTGCTGACGCTGTGGTGGCTCATCTCCCTCATGGTCAGAACCTGCAGTTAGTATATACTGTATATATTTTTTTCAGTTTATATAAAGTTTTTTCATATCAGTATCAGACGTCGGTGCTGACGCTGTGGTGGCTCATCTCCCTCATGGTCAGAACCTGCAGTTAGTATATACTGTATATATATTCTTCAGTTTATATAAAGTTTTTTCATATCAGTATCAGACGTCGGTGCTGACGCTGTGGTGGCTCATCTCCCTCATGGTCAGAACCTGCAGTTAGTATATACTGTATATATATTCTTCAGTTTATATAAAGTTCTTTCATATCGATATCAGACGTCGGTGCTGACGCTGTGGTGGCTCATCTCCCTCATGGTCAGCAGCTGCAGTTTGCGGTACAGCGTGCTGATGTCCAGCGGCAGCTCCACGTGGTGCTGTTGGAAGGAGCGGTAGCAGAGGTTGCGTCCGTCCCAGGAGCAGGTGGGGCGCTGCAGACAGAAGGGCACGGGGCGCGTGCACGTGGGGCAGTAGTGTGCACGGTGGCAGGCGGGCGGGGGCGGAGGAGGGGGCGGAGTGCAGCAGCTCGGACCATTGGCCTCCGTCAGGAACGTGGGCGGGTACGAGTCCGGCGTGTTGCTGTGGCGATAGTCCTCGTTGGCGCAGTGACACTCGGGGCCGTTGCTGTGGCAGTCCGGCGTGTTGCTGTGGGGGAAGTCTCGCTCGATGCTGCGGCGGTCGGTGTCTGTAAAGCGGCGGTACTCCGGGCCGTTACTGCGGCGCTCCGGCTCGCTCCTGCGGTCGTGCTCGCTCCTGCGGTCGTGCTCGCTGCGCCGGTCGTGCTCGCTGCGCCGGTCGGGCTCGCTCCTGCGGTCGTGATCGAGGCGCAGGTCCGGCGTGGGAGGAGTGGGCGGAGCTGACAGAGCCAGGGGGCGGGTCATGGTGCTGAACTCCGCCTCCTTGTCCTCCTCAGCCTTCTCTGACCCCTGCTTCTTACAGCAGTAGTACTGGAACAAGCACAAACAGGCGATTCAGCAACTGCTCTGTGAAGCCGTGAGATTTGACTGCACAGCTGGAGCTCAGACATGAACAAAAGCATGGCTGATGCAGCCACTGGTCTCAAGTCAGACTCAATTTGAAAGGTTTGACCACCAGATTCAGACCAGGCACAGCTGCTACAGAAGTTCAGCTGCTGCACTCGGTGTGAATTCCTTTCACTGAGTCCGACAGAGCTAAACTCAGGGTATGAGTTAGTTCCGACTCATCTTCTACCCAGCGGCTGCAATCGGCTCCTGCAGCCTACATAGATGAAAATAAAACACACCTGTAGCCTACATATAGATCAAAATAAAACACACCTGCAGCCAACATATAGATGAAAGTAAAACACACCTGTAGTCTACATAGATGAAAATAAAACACACCTGTTGTCTACATAGATGAAAATAAAACACACCTGTTGCCTACATAGATGAAAGTAAAACACACCTGCAGCCTACATAGATGAAAGTAAAACACACCTGCAGCCTACATAGATGAAAGTAAAACACACCTGCAGCCTACATAGATGAAAGTAAAACACACCTGCAGCCTACATAGATGAAAATAAAACACACCTGCAGCCTACATAGATGAAAATAAAACACACCTGCAGCCTACATAGATGAAAATAAAACACACCTGCAGTCTACATAGATGAAAATAAAACACACCTGTTGTCTACATAGATGAAAATAAAACACACCTGCAGTCTACATAGATGAAAGTAAAACACACCTGTAGTCTACATAGATGAAAGTAAAACACACCTGTAGTCTACATAGATGAAAATAAAACACACCTGCAGCCTACATAGATGAAAGTAAAACACACCTGTAGTCTACATAGATGAAAGTAAAACACACCTGTAGTCTACATAGATGAAAGTAAAACACACCTGTAGTCTACATAGATGAAAGTAAAACACACCTGCAGTCTACATAGATGAAAATAAAACACACCTGTAGTCTACATAGATGAAAGTAAAACACACCTGTAGTCTACATAGATGAAAATAAAACACACCTGCAGCCTACATAGATGAAAATAAAACACACCTGTTGTCTACATAGATGAAAGTAAAACACACCTGCAGTCTACATAGACACAGCACTCCGACGATGGTGAGCAGGATGACCGCAGCCAGCACGGCTCCAGCAATGACCACAGTCCCGGCGGACATAGGAGACTCCGGTCCATTCACCACCTGCACAGACTCAAGCATCATCAGTTACAGTCATCACAGTTACAGCAACAGAGGACACTGTTGGGCAAAAACTAACTTTACTTTAAATTTGTACTTTGAAAATATCTAAAAATAAAATTAAAATGTACTGTTTCAAAAATGTAACTGAGTTACACTGCTTTGAGTTACTTACGGCAAAATAGAAACTGAAAATAGTAATAATGCCACTGAACAAAAGAGCAGTCAAAGATTTCTTTTTACTTTCCTGTCCCCATTCTCTCGTGTTTTGTTCTGATGAGGTTAGCACGATCTTATATACCAGTCATTTGATTTGCTGCTGCATCTTATACGGGGAAGTTTAACATCTTTCTGTTCGTCATTCACTAAACTGTCCTTTAGAGACAGAAGAGACAAACCCACAGGACACAACATCTGTCCTACAGAGACCTACAGGACACTAAACATCTGTCCTACAGAGACCTGCAGGACACTAAACTTCTGTTCTACAGAGACCTACTGGACACTAAACATCTGTCCTACAGAGACCTATCAGACACTAAATCTCCTATGGGACCTATAGGATGCTAAACTTCTATCTTATAGAGACTTACAGTGTACTCAACTTCTGTCCTTTAGAGACCTTCAGGACACTTAACTTCTGCCCCACAGAGACCTACAAAACACAAAATTTCTGTTCTACAGAGACCTACAGGACACAAAATGTCTGTCATTTAGAGACCTACAGGACACTAAACTTCTGTCGTATAGAAACCTGCAAGACCGCTAGGTCTCTGTAGAACAGAAGTATAGTGTCCTGTAGGGCTCTGTAGAACAGAAGTATAGTGTCCTGTAGGTCTCTGTAGAACAGAAGTATAGTGTCCTGTAGGTCTCTGTAGAACAGAAGTATAGTGTCCTGTAGGTCTCTGTAGAACAGAAGTATAGTGTCCTGTAGGTCTCTGTAGAACAGAAGTATAGTGTCCTGTAGGTCTCTGTAGAACAGAAGTATAGTGTCCTGTAGGTCTCTGTAGAACAGAAGTATAGTGTCCTGTAGGTCTCTGTAGAACAGAAGTATAGTGTCCTGTAGGTCTCTGTAGAACAGAAGTATAGTGTCCTGTAGGTCTCTGTAGAACAGAAGTATAGTGTCCTGTAGGTCTCTGTAGAACAGAAGTATAGTGTCCTGTAGGTCTCTGTAGAACAGAAGTATAGTGTCCTGTAGGTCTCTGTAGAACAGAAGTATAGTGTCCTGTAGGTCTCTGTAGGACAGAAGTATAGTGTCCTGTGGGTTTCGAAATCCGCGCAGTAATCTTCACTTTACTGTGCGGATGCCAAACTACTCCTGGTATTATTACGCCTTACAATATAGTCCCCCCTTTTATCCGCTTAGAAAATCCACATTGTTTAATTTTGTGTAATTATACTTTGTAGTGGAACACTTCACGTAACCATATTTAAATAGGGAAAACGTGGAAGAGCTTGGTAGCTTCTATCTTGACCTGTTTTGGAGCTATAGAGGAGAGAGGGGGAGGCTAAATGCTAACGCCGTTAGGGGGGAAGACCAGACAGGTGCTAAAGAACTCGTCAAAGCTAAGGTAAGAACATATCTCAGTATGTAAAAACGGTGGCCTATTCCTTTAAGAAGTTGTTTTTTCACCTAGTTATTTTATGACTGAGCTGAATTCCCCCAAATAGTGAAAGACTGTTTTACAGTAAACTGCACAACCCTGTAGAGAATTAGTGCATATATTATTCATAAACTACACAGAAGGGCATATATTCCAATAAAAACAAAAGTACTTAGTATCGGTATCGGCGATACTGGCTCCAGTATTTCCTTGATATCGTTCGATTTCCAAAATACCAGGTACCGCCCAGCACTCCTTCTTTGTGTGGACGTTTGAACACAGCATGAAAGAAAGATTAAGCGTCTGGAGATTCTTACTCGATCAACCCAATCCAGTCGACGATATCTGAAAATCACGACTGCCAAAGAACTTTCTCCAGGACTTTTAATGGGGGTTTAGTCATTTTGCCCGTTCAGTTTGGGACGGAGCAAAACACGAGCATCTCTCCCTGGAAACATGGAATAACAAATTCAAGACGACACTAATTCTCTTCCAAACTTTAAGCACAGTAATCCTTTATTCTCATAAGTAATTCATGCTAAAGTAGAAGCCTGACTATGAGCTCGTGTGCCCCCTGGTGGCAGATCCTACCGGGGGTAATCTCAGAAACTGCCTGACACCGTCGCTGTGGACGAGTCCTGTGTGGCCGCTAATGCACTTAATCCTGGTTCAGGAACAAAGCCACTGCATTAAACATGAGGCGGATGAATCCTACCACGAGAACACCACCGTCTACGGCTCTGGTTCCAGATCTCCACAAGCGGGTCAAACAATTTCAATGGGATTCACAGGAATGTAAGGGAATACATGGACATTAGCACACGATACAAAATAAATGAGAATTAACATTGATGTAGAGGCATTTTGTCCTCGAATTTTCTCAGGATTGTGAAAGTGAAAGTTGGTGATGTTAAGTCCACAGGTCAAGGACACAGTGAGGACTAACAATCCAGGAAGAGTTTTGTGTCAACTCAAAAGTGATAGTTTTTTATCTCATACAAAAACTAGAATACACAGCATTTACAGTGGCTGTTCTAGCATTTTGTTCATGAGTTTCGTCACGATTGTCATTGAGATAATAATAATGAAGAGCAGTTATAGTTTTTCACTCAAATACATGTTTTATGGTTCATTAAATAATCAGTGGTTAAATATAAACTCAATAATTGTTCATCCACCCCCCAAAAAACTCCCCAAACTCTTCAACTATCCTTCCAGGGCAGAGTGTTCAGTTTTTTATGTATTTTTTTCCAGTCTTTTTTTTCCTTTTCTCAAAATTTCTTGCATTTTCTGTTTTTTTTAATTTTCTTTTTTTTTTTTACTAAATTTTTCCACTTATTCTTGGCCAATTTTATATATATTTTCCCCCTTTTTTCTTGATTTTTTCCTAGGTCATTTTTGTTCTGCATTTTACACTATTTTTCGGGGATATAATTTTATTGATTTTTTTTTTTTATCTGATATTTATACTTTTTGTGTTGCATTTGCACTTTTTTTTTTTTTTTTAACTTTTTATTGATTTTTTTCTGTATTTCTTCATGAGTTTTGTAATTTTTCCTCACGTTTTTTTTTCTTCACAAGGTCAGATTTGACACTAAACTGACGGACTGAAGCCGGGCCTTTAATTGTGCACATATTGATAATAGTTTTATTTTTTCTCCTCTCACCTGTTAAAACGCTGTAGGGTCATCGCTCCCTCCCGCTCCTCTCGGTCTCAGCGCTCGATCGTCCAGGTTAAATCCATCGATACTCGTCAGACTCCATCAAAATCCGTGGGACAGGACTCCGGCTCCGGGAGAAAGACGGAGATAGAGCGGTGCGAGTCCGATGGAGCGTCCCGATGCTGCTGTGAGGGGGGGGGAGAGAGAGTGCCCCGCTCTCAGGCGCGTGCACGTGAGAGCGCGTACGTGAGAGGGTGTATGTCACTGCAGACCCTTAAAAGCCTCCAGATTTAGTCCTGTCTCAGAGTCTCTCTTCAAACATCGCTCTTTCTCCTCTTCGATGGAACGGATGGATTCATTTAGGTTCAGACTTTTCACAACATTTAAATACGAGTTTAAAGTGCACGTGACTCATTAGACGCAATTTATGCTAAAACGTAGCAACACCCTCTTAAAATAATGGCCTACGTCATTTTTTCAAGATTTTCAGAAAACACAAAAAACTCAACAAAATATGCAAAATTATATAAATTATTAAAAAAAAATTACAGTTTCAATCAAAAAGGTCATTACAACAGATGACTTTTCACATACTGTCTACCAATTATGTAACGCAGTAGAAATAAATGACTATTTTCTGAATATGCCTTTATGACTAAAGCAATATGAACCTTCATCTCTAACCCTAACCCTATCTAACAACAACGCTAAAATAACAAAGTAACTGAGCATATGTTGAGGAGTACAGTTTACAACATGTTTTGCCAAATGGATTTGTGAATGCATAAAGTCATTGTTTACTAAATCTGCTTAAAAAACTCAAGGTCCTCCACAGTTCTGGACCATCTCCACTGTTTGCTTACTGCTAGCTTGTATTGTAGCTACTTTGCTGACAAAAATGCCGACTAAAACACCGAAAACCATCCATCCATTTTCTTCCGCTTTATCCGGGGTCGGGTCGCGGGGGCAGCAGTCTCAGCAGAGATGCCCAAACTTCCCGGTCCACACACACCTCCTCCAGCTGTTCTGGGGGGACCCCGAGGCGACACCAGGCCAGCTCGGAGACATAGTCCCACCACCGTGTCCTGGGTCTTCCACGAGGCCTTGTCCCACTAGGACATGCCTGGAACACCTCCCGCGGGAGGCGACCAGGAGGCATCCGGAACAGATGCCCGAGCCACCTCAGCTACTCCTTTCGACGTGAAGGAGCAGCGACTCTACTCCGAGCTCCTCCCGGGTAACTGAGCTCCTCACCCGATCTCGGAGGGTGCGCCCAGCTACCCTGCGAAGGAAACTCATTTCGGCCGCTTGTATTCGCGATCTTGTCCTTTCGGTCATGACCCAAATCTCATGACCATAGGTGAGGGCGGGAACGTAGATCGATCGGTAAATCGAGAGCTTTGCCCCGACTCAGCTCCCTCTTCACCACGACAGACCGATACAGCGACCGTATCACTGCTGACGCCGCACCGATCCGTCTGTCGATCTCACGCTCCATCCGCCCCTCACTCGTGAACAAGACCCCGAGATACTTGAACTCCTCCACTTGAGGTAAGGACTCCCCACCAACCTGAAGAGGGGAAGCACCTTTATCCGGTGGAGAACCATGGCCTCAGATTTGGAGGTGCTGATCCTCATCCCGGCCGCTACACACTCGGCTGCAAACAGCCCCAGAGCAGCTGAAGGTCCTGGTTCGTTGAAGCCATCAGAACAACATCGTCTGCAAACAGCAGAGATGAGCTCCTGAGGCTCCCAAACCGGACACCCCCCGGCCCCTGGCTGCCCCTAGAAATGCTGTCCATAAAAGTAATGAACAGAACCGGTGACAAAGGGCAGCCCTGGCGGAGACCAACACGCACCGGGAACAGGTCTGACTTACTGCCGGCAATGCGAACCAAGCTCCTGCTGCGTCATACAGGGAACGGACAGCCCTTAACAGAGGGCCCCGGACCCCATACTCCCGGAGCACCCCCCACAGGGCACCACGAGGGACGCGGTCGAACGCTTTCTCCAAGTCCACAAAACACATGTGGACTGGTTGGGCGAACTCCCACGAACCCTCGAGCACCCGACGGAGGGTATAGAGCTGGTCCAGTGTGCCATGGCCAGGACGAAAACTGCTTTGTTCCTCCTGGATCCAAGGTTCGACTATCGGCCGGATCCTCCTCTCCAGCACCCTGGAGTAGACCTTACCGGGGGAGGCTAAGGAGGGTGATTCCTCTGTAATTGGAACACACCCTCCTGTCTCCCTTCTTAAAGAGACGGACCACCACCCCGGTCTGCCAACTCAGGGGCACTGTCCCCGACCGCCACGCGATGTTGCAGAGACGTGTCAGCCAAGACAGTCCTACAACATCCAGAGACTTAAGGTACTCAGGATGAATCTCATCCACCCCCGGAGCCACCGAGGAGCTTTCTCACCAACTCGGTGACTTCAGCCCCGGTGATGGACGAGCCCACCTCCAAGTCCCCAGCCTCTGCTTCCTCATTGGAAGACGTGACGACGGGATTGAGGAGGTCCTCGAAGTACTCCTTCCACCGCCCGACGACATCCCCAGTCGAGGTCAGCAGCCCCCCACCCGCACTGTACACAGTGTTGGTGAAGCACTGCTTCCCCCTCCTGAGGCGCCGGATGGTTTGCCAGAATCTCTTCGAGGCCGACCGATAGTCTTCCTCCATGGCTTCTCCGAACTCCTCCCAGACCCGACCGCCCGAGCTGCAGCACACTTGGCCTGCCGGTACCTCTCAGCTGCCACGACAAAAGCAATTCAAAAATGTGACAAAAGCTAAATTGGAGAAAATGCACTCGGTTCCGGCGGGGGTTATTGATGTAATACACAGCCTGAAGTAAAGCTCTGACCCTCAGCCTGAAGTTAAGCTGCCTCAGGAGAAACACTGCTGTGGGAATACAGTCCACTGAGCTCTATCCTCTTCTTCTTACTGCAGACTTTGTCTTATTATGATACAATATTTAATTTATCTGTAGTCTGTTCATCACTATTCACATGGTGTCTCCTGCCCCCCCCCTCGGGAGTGCCTGTCTCGATCGAACGGAGGAACCTGGGTGAACGGAGGAACCTGCATTCTGGAATCTGAGGACTGGACGGTCTGTGATCTTGGCCCGTCTGCTGAGGGATCCTTCGGCCCTGGGTCTCTATAGCCTGTCCGTCCATGGGAGTGGATCTCTCCTTCTGTGGTTGTCCCCAAGGTTTCTCTTTTCTCCTGCCGGGTTTTTGAGTTTTTCCTTGCCGTGCTGGAGAGTCTAAGGACGGGGGACGCCCACGCGGCTCGTCGCTACCTCCTGTTGGACATTATATTTGCCTGGATTCACCTGAACTTTACATTGTCATATTTGTTTCTCTGTTTTATTGCCTTAATGTTTGGTGCAGCTGTGAGGCGACTTCTGTTGTGATATTTGGCTATACAAAACCATTAAACTTGAAACTTGAAACTTACAGGCAATATTAAATACATAAGAATAGCGTTTTTGGGGACAATGTTGTCTCTCAGCACCCCCAAGCCAATATATCTTCCCATGGCCCTGCCCCGTGCTGTCTCCCACAAAGGAAATGACCATATTTGGATTACAGAATCAGAGAGTTGACAAAACGTCATCAAATAAACATCGTAAAGGGAATATTTGGTTTGTCTTTTGCTCCCAGTACACCACAGTCCGTGTCCTCATGAATAATCTGGATCAACAGGAGGTATTGTGGGAGTTAGGAACGAGCTGGGGCGAAGACTTTGCACACGACTTCCTCCGACTCTCACGGCTTAAAATCAGGAAGAAGTGAGATTTAAAAAATGCCAGATCCCAGAGATCCGCCCCCCCCCCCCGGTCAGTGAGCGTCGCTGGCCCGAGTGTTTTGTCCCTCCGAGCCGCCGTACTCCACCGCGGCGGACGTCGGAGGGGCAGGTTTTAGCGGCTGAATTATTCAAAGGCAGAGGTTGTGGAGATTCTTGTCGAGAGCGAACGGAGCGTGAACAGACGGTAATGCACTCCCCCCCCCCTGCACAGCGGCAGAGTGGTTCTCCCTGTGCCGCCGCGGTGGAGTGGCTACGCTCCTGTCGGCGTGGCAGAGTGGTTAGCCCGTGCAGCAGCTGGCGGAGCAGAGGTCACGGAGAAAGGGAATGTTAATGAGCCTCAGGCGTCTTCGCTCTGAGGTCAAACGGACTTCTCTCGCTCGGGTTTGTTTATTTTGTTGAATCAAACGATGGCCCTCATTCATTAAAAGTTCTTCTGCACAAGTGGGTTCTTAATAGTCCCTTTAAGGCCTTAACTCCCACCTGAACCGAGCACATTTTCTCCAGTTTGGCTTTACCCCAGTCCAAAAGCTTCAGGAAAAAAGCTGTGGAAATAGCAACAACACTGAGATGAAAAAAATTATGGAAATGTGACAAGAAAGTGACGAAAAATGGATGAAAAAGTGCCAAAAATGTCACAAAAATGTCACAAGAAATTGACCAAAAATGGAAGAAAAAATGTGACCAAAAAAAAGACAAAAATGTGACAAAATGTGATAAAAATTGGACCAAAATATGACAAAAATGTGACAAAAATAATGACAGAAATGTGACAAAAAAAATGACAGAAATGTGACAAAAAAAATGACAGAAATGTGACAAAAAAAATGACAGAAATGTGACAAAAAAAATGACAAAAATGTGATAAAAATGTGACCAAAACATGACAAAAATGTGACAAAAATAATGACAGAAATGTGACAAAAAAAATGACAAAAATGTGATAAAAATGTGACCAAAACATGACAAAAATGTGACAAAAATAATGACAGAAATGTGACAAAAAAAATTACAAAAAAAACACAAAACGTTGATGAAAACAATGATGGAAAAAAAACATTGACAAGAAAGTGACAAAAAATTGATGAAAAAGTGGCAAAAATGTCACAAAAATGTCACAAGAAATTTTCCAAAAATGGAAGAAAAAATTTGACAAAAAAATGACAAAAATGTGACAAGAAATTACAAAAAAATGACAAAAAAGTTACAAAAATGAGTTGAACGCCCAACAAAAAAATGATGGAAAAAAAATCTGATGACGTGAGGAAAAATCGTCTCGGTTCAGGCGGGAGTTAAGAGGTTAAGGCATTCTTCGGAAGATTTTTGACATTCACAAAGTTCTTGGCTGAGCGGGTTCTTCTGGAGACAAACAGCCAGGACGACTCTTATGCACAAACATGCTACAGTTTTACAATATTACTCTCTCTTGGTGAAACCGTGTCTTGTTTTGTGTTTTGCCTTTTGTAGTTGTTGTGTTTGACATGGTCGGCACGGCAACAGTTTAAAATAGTTTGCCTCTATCTGTGTCTCTTCCTGTCAGTGTCCAATCAGGAAGTGAAACTATGAACAAAAATGGTCAAACTAAGGACAGCTGGGTAAAACGATTAGCACCATGTAAACACAAACACGTGAGAGAGATCGCACATGTTCGAAGCAGAAGACGGAGCAACAGTTAGCGGCTAACGCTTTAGCATTATGGCAGAAATTTACAAAAAGATGGTGGACTGACAAACATGTGAGCGACCTGCTCTGATGCAGCTGAAATCCACATGTTTATTAATCCAACATCTGCAGGAGCCTCAGGTCTTTTTCCTACTTTTTTCTCCCTCACAAAGCAAAGCAGCACCGGAGGAGAGGCTGAGGCGTTCAGGGGCTGCGGGGGAAAAGAACGGCGCAGTAAACTTAGTTCTAGATCTCAAAATATTTACTTGAACATATCTTGTTTATGTGGATGAATTTGTGTTTTAGACAAGATGAATGAGATTTCTGTAGCTCATTGAATGCAGTCAAAGCAGTGTGTGGTCTAAACAGTGTGGAAGGGAGTGAGGGGCGTGGCCAGGTGAGGGGAGGGGGCGGTGGTGGAGCAGACAGGTACGTATCAACTCGTCTAAGCTCAGGTAAGAACATATCTCAGTCTGGAAAAACAGTGAACCATTCCTTTAAAGGAGGATCGGTGTGAGGCCACAGCCATAATCGTTTTGTAGTTATGCTAATGTTTGCTGCTTGTATAGGGACGGACGGAGACAGAAATGTATCTTGGTTTTGTATTTCTTTTTTCCACTCTTTCGTCATTTTTTCTTGATTTTTTTGGTATTTTTTCTATAAATGCAAAAAAACCCTCATTTTTTGTTTTCTTTATATCTAATGTTTTAGTCTTTTGCATTTGTTTCACTTTTATCTCTTTTTTTCTTCATGTTTTCTGTTTTTGGTTGTATTTTTTTCTCTCTTTTCGAATTTTCTCTCCATTCCTTGTGATTTCTTTATTTGTCTCTACTTTAGTCTGAGTGTAGTTGTCCTTGTGTTCCTGTGGCAGAGTGGTTATCCTCCCTGTTGTCCTTGTGACATCCCACTGTGCTGCAGCTCGTTTGTGTTGGAGACTAAACGTCTCCATCACTGAGCCCTAAAGCCCAAACTCCTGATGAAATGTGGCGACCTTCCTCCTCTTCCTCGGCTCTCCGCGGCCGTGCGATGCCTCACATGTTGAATAATAAAACGCCGGTGTTTCGCTGATGGTTCGGGCTGTTTTTAGACGTTTTTATCTGAGTGACCAAGAGCGAGAGCACTGGAGTGTGACGAACAGGCCATTATCAAGGCTTTTACTCAGAACACTGACCCCACACTGCACTGACGGCCTGTAGGGGGCGCCACAGTGTGACCAACAGGCCATTATCAAGGCTTTTACTCAGAACACTGACCCCACACCGCACTGACGGCCTGTAGGGGGCGCCACAGTGTGACCAACAGGCCATTATCAAGGCTTTTACTCAGAACACTGACCCCACACCGCACTGACGGCCTGTAGGGGGCGCCACAGTGTGACCAACAGGCCATTATCAAGGCTTTTACCCAGAGCACTGACCCCACACCACACTGACGGCCTGTAGGGGGCGCCACAGTGTGACCAACAGGCCATTATCAAGGCTTTTACTCAGAACACTGACCCCACACCGCACTGACGGCCTGTAGGGGGCGCCACAGTGTGACCAACAGGCCATTATCAAGGCTTTTACTCAGAACACTGACCCCACACCGCACTGACGGCCTGTAGGGGGCGCCACAGTGTGACCAACAGGCCATTATCAAGGCTTTTACTCAGAACACTGACCCCACACCACACTGACGGCCTGTAGGGGGCGCCACAGTGTGAGGAACAGGCCATTATCAAGGCTTTTACCCAGAACACTGACCCCACACCACACTGACGGCCTGTAGGGGGCGCCACAGTGTGAGGAACAGGCCATTATCAAGGCTTTTACCCAGAACACTGACCCCACACCGCACTGACGGCCTGTAGGGGGCGCCACAGTGTGAGGAACAGGCCATTATCAAGGCTTTTACCCAGAACACTGACCCCACACCGCACTGACGGCCTGTAGGGGGCGCCACAGTGTGAGGAACAGGCCATTATCAAGGCTTTTACCCAGAACACTGACCCCACACCGCACTGACGGCCTGTAGGGGGCGCCACAGTGTGACCAACAGGCCATTATCAAGGCTTTTAGTTTACTTTATCTGTAATTTTTCTTTACTTCAATTTTTCTATTGTAATTTTACGGCATATCTGTCTTGCTTTCCTTCATTTTTTGTATTTTTTTTTACAGATTTTCTTGTTTTCTTGTTGTGTTCTGTATTCTCCCATTTTTTGTTATCAATGTTTGTTTTTATCTATTTTACTTTTCTTTTCTATTGTGACTGACTTGCATGATTTTTTTTTATCCTTTTTTGTTTTGTTGTGTCTTTTACATTTGTGATCTTTCTCTTTCCCCCAATACATTTTTTTTTTCTTGTTTGTGTCATTATTCTCTATTTCTCTCTTTTTTGACCCTCTCTACTTTACTGTTTTGTGACTTTTTTTTTGGGGGGGGGGGGGGATTTTGTTCTGTTCCCTGTGTTTTATTTTATTTTCATTTTCATTTTTCTCCCGTCTATTTGTTTTCTTTTTTTGTAGAGCAGTTTAGTCTATGCTCCAGGACATTGTTAAAGGCTATGAGTAAAAGTACAGACACGTCTGATATTACTCAAGTAAAAGAAAAAAATTATTAAGTAAACAGATTATTACTGAAGTGAAAGTAGTATTTGCTGTAGAAAATACCTTCAAATCTGTGTAAATACTGTAGGGGAAAATAACTTCAAAAGCATGAACATATGGAAATGTATTGTCTAGAGGTTCTCAGTGTAAGTTTGGACACGTCTCCGATCCTCCGCTGTGGCCGTCGTCCTGTGTGCTCTTCCAGCCCCGTGAATATTCATGGCTGGATTAGCATGTGGCTCATTAGCATAGTGTCAGGGCGTTTGCATGAAGCGATGGGTCAGGACGTCGGCTCAGGGTCAGAAAGTACAAAAGCCGCGAAAACACCTCAAAGACTCTGGTGTCAGCGCGACTGCCGGGATTTCAGTGGATTTTTTTGAGAGGGGACGTAAACTGGCCTGTGTACTTGCCTGATTTAGCCCCATGTCATTGTTTCCTGTGGGTTTTCTCCAATCCCTGGTTTCAACGATCGTGCACGGACTCTGAAAGATCTGGAACTCTCCTGTCGACTCCATCAAATGCCTCTTAGCCTCTCGCAGATTTGCATCTTGTTGCTGATGAAGCTGAAATGTAATAACTGAGTGCCATGATGGAGTTTTAGAAGCATATAGCAGACTTTACAGTAGCTTGACTTACATTCAGGAGGGAGTCTGAGTTTCTGACGTGGATGGGGAGTGAGTTCCAGTTACCCCCCGCCTTAACCGAGAGCATTTTCTCCAGTTCGGCTTTGCCCAAATCTAAAGGCTTTTTGACTGGAGAGTAACACTGTAACGCCTCATTTGAAAGCAAAAATCTAGAAAAGTGATGGTAACTTTTTGTCACGTTGTCGCTGCATTTTTGTCATGTTTTTGTTGCTTTTTCATTATTTTTTTTGTGTGGCTTTTTGGCGTGTTTTCGTCACATTTTTGTCACTTTTTCGTTGTGTTTTCGTCTCTTGTTTTTCCGCTTTTTTTTTCATATTATTGTTGTTTTTTCATTGCTGTTTTCATTGCTTTGTCACGTTTTCGTCACATTTTGTTGTGTTTTTGTCACTTTTTTGTTGCTTTTCCAGCGCATTTTTTGTTTTTGGATGCTTTTCTTTTAACCCCTTAACTCCCGCCTGAACCGAGCACATTTTCTCCAGTTTGACTTTACCCCAGTCCAAAAGCTTCTGGAAAAAAAGATGTGAAAATAGCGACAAAACTGGGACGAAAACAATGATGAAAAATTGAGGAAAAAGTGGCAAAAATGTCACAAAAATGACAAAAGAAATGACAAAAAAGTGACAAACAAATGACGAAAATTTGATAAAAATTTGACAAAAAAATGACAAAAATTAGACCAAAAAATGACAAAAAATGTGACAAAAAAGTGGCGAAAAATTTAGAAAAAAGTGGCAAAAAAATGACAAAAAATGACCAAACAATGACAAAAAAAATGACAAAAAATGACAAAAAATGACCAAAAATGACCAAAAAATGACAAAAAATGACAAAAAATGACAAAAAATGACAAAAAATGACAAAAAATGACCAAAAAATGATACAAATTTGACCAAAAAATGACAAAAATTAGACAAAAAAATGACAAAAATGTGACCAAAAATGACTAAAAAATGACTAAAAAGTTCCAAAAATGAGTTGAATATCCAACAAAAAAATGATGGAAAAAACATCTGATGACGTGAGGAAAAAGATCCTCTCGGTTCAGGCGGGAGTTAAGAGGTCAGGCTTTTAGATTTGGGTAAAGCTCGGTTTCGCCCGGGGGTAAGGGTAGGGTAAAGTGAGAGGCCAGACCGGTGGCCCGAGAGCCGGTGGCCCCTCTGTGCTCCTCCAGAATGGACATATGGCCAGTCCGCCCCTGGTGGGCAGTGTGGGCCGATTTGACTGTGTTGAAATCTCCATTGTTGTTTGACCATTTACCCACCGCTGCCGTCGTCCAGCACCGCCCCCTCGCTCCTTTATTCTGCTCCTTTGGTTTGTTGTACATTGACCTGCAGGTGCTGTCCTCGGCCCGGCCCAGTCCTGCTCCTGCGTCCAGATAAATGGAGGCTCATGTTTTATTGAGGCTCTAATGGGGCTCAGACTCTTCCAGAGCCGTTTCTCTTCTTCCCCTTTACTCAAAATAAGGAAAACAGTTTGTTTTTTTCCCATATGAACATAAACACACACAGCAAATACAAATATCACAACACCGAACAAAAGGTAAAACAGTGAGGTTTCAGATAGAGTTGCCATGAGCAGAGAAGCGAGAGACGAGGGAGAGAAAACATGTGAGCAAGGCTGTGGGAACCCAGGGTGCTGAGGGCGCTGCAGCACCCCCTGGTGGAGAGTTTGGGAACTGCAGGCAATATTAACCCCTTAACTCCCACCTGAACCGAGCACATTTTCTCCAGCTTCACCCCCAGTCCAAAAGCTTCTGGAAAAAAGGTGTGAAAATAGCAACAAAACTGAGACGAAAACAAGGACGAAAATATGACCAAAAAAATGACAAAAATGGACAATAATTTGACAAAAAAAGTGATAAGAACTTGACAAAAAAATGTGAATAATTTGACGAAAAAGTGACAAAAAATGTACAAAAAAATGTCGAAAATGGACAAATATTTGACAAAAAAGTGAGAAAAATGTGACGAAAAATGGAGGAAAAAATTGAGGAAAAATTGATAAAAATGGAGGAAAAATTTAGAAAAAATGGAGGAAAAATTGATAAAAAATTGAGGAAAAATTGATAAAAAATTGGTAAAAAATTGACGAAAAATTGACGAAAAATTGAGAAAAAATTGAGGAAAAATTGAGAAAAAATTGAGAAAAAATGGAAAAAAAATTGAGGAAAAATTGAGGAAAAATTGAGAAAAAATTGATGAAAAATGGAGAAAAAATGGACAAAAAGTGATAAGAATTTGACCAAAAAATGCGAATAATTTGACGAAAAAGTGACAAAAAAGTCACGAAAATTTGACAAAAATGAGACGACTGCCCAACAAAAAAAGTGATGAAAAAAAATCTGACGTGAGGAAAAAGATCCACTTAGTTTTGTAGGTCTTTCAAATGAGGCGTTCCACTGGCCTACAGGATTTGGGTAAAGCTGAACTGGAGAAAATGCTCTCGGTTCAGGCGGGAGTTAAGAGGTTCATAAATAGGATTTAAGCACAGAAAAAGTATTTTGGGGGTAAATTTTGTCCCTCGGCGCCCCCTAACTAAAATATCTTCCCACGGCTCTGCATGTGAGGGCTGATTTGTCCTGCCTCCTGCCGGGACAAGAGGTGCAGCAGTATGGAAGTAGAAAATGTCTCCCCCTTGTGGATGCCTGGGGGAACAGCATCACATTGTGCTTAATAAAATACTGCGGCTCAAGTGGGAAAAGAGGATTCTGATGGAGACGTCTTTCATTTAGACTTCTTTATTTCTTCTTTTTGAACAATCCTGTCGTCCCATATTCAATTCCTTTAACCGATAGGATTCATGCACGTTTAAATGTATTCGTTTATCCCCGGCCCCGCTTTGTGAACCCCTGTCTTGACCACTTACTACAACTCTTTCAGCTTTGTCTAACTGTGTGATCATGAATGTGCACAGAGAGTTTCCCCTGTGACACGATGGACTTTACAGCGTCATAAACAGGATCCTATAAAACCCACGGAGACGGTGGAGTCAGAGGAACCGCCGCGGCTTCAAGGTGAGTACACGCTTCGTGGGACGGTAGGAGCTATGGGACAGGCAAGTGAGCCAATAGTCCAGCAAATAGTCAGGGTATGAAAAAAAAAAACATAAAAGTACATCTCGGCAGCTCTTACGGGTGAGCAGATTTGCCTGTGCCGCTTGTTTACCTGACTCTGAGTCCGTGTTGGATCTAGAACAACTCCTCGACAGATTGTTGTCAGTGAGTAAAAAGGGAGGCTGTATATGGAGGACCGTGGCTGCCAAAACAATAAATATATACAGAAATAAATAAATAAATAAATAAATAAATAAATACAGAAATAAATACAGAAATAGAGAAATAAATAGAGAAATGTAGAAATAAATGTATAAATAAATACACAATTAAATAAATGAATCTATAAATAAATAAATACAGAAATAAATGCACTTATTCTCATAATTGCATGCATTTCTTTGCCAATTTTATCTTTTTTAAATGTATTATTATTTATTTATTTATTTATTTCTGTATATATTTATTGTTTTGGCAGCCACGGTCCTCCATAGCTGTAGTCACAGACAATGGCAGGGGCTGGACTGGGACTGAAAACCAGCCCTGGACTCTGGTCAGCCTGGCCCAAATCAGCGTATATATGACACTTCCAGATAATACGTATGTTAACCTCTTACCCCCCCCCCCGCCTTAACCGAGAGCATTTTCTCCAGTTCGGCTTTACCCAAATCTAAAGGCTTCTTGACTGGAGAGCAACACTGTAACACCTCATTTGAAAGATAAAGTCTAGAAAAGTGATCGCTGCATTTTTGTCTTTTTTTGTTGCTTTTTCATTACTTTTTTGTGACTTTTTGGCGTGTTTTCGTCTCTTGTTTTTCTGGGGGGGGGGTTTCATCGCTTTTTTCACTGCTTTGTCGTCACGTTTTCGTCACATTTTGTTGTGTTTTTGTCACTTTTTTGTCGCTTATCCAGCGCATTTTTGTTTTTGGATGCTTTTCTTAACTCCCACCTGAACAGAGCACATTTTCTCCAGTTTGGCCTTAGCCCAGTCCAAAAGCTTCTGGAAAAAAGCAGTGGAAAAAAGCAACAAAACTGAGACGAAAACAATGATGGAAATGTGACAAAAAAGTGAGAAAACATTGATGAAAAAGTGGCAAAAATGTCACAAGAAATTGACGAAAAATGGACGAAAAAATGACAGAAATGTGACAAAAAATGACAAAAAAATTGAAAATAATTTGACAAAAAAAATTACAAAAAAATGACTAAAAAATGACTAAAAAGTTCCAAAAATGAGTTGAATATCCAACAAAAAAATGATGGAAAAAAAATCTGATGACGTGAGGAAAAAGATCCTCTCGGTTCAGGCGGGAGTTAAGAGGTTGAGCTTTTAGATTTGGGTAAAGCTCGGTTTCACCCGGGGGTAAGGGTGAGGTAAAGTGAGAGGCCAGCCCGGTGGCCCTAGAGCCAGTGGCCCTTCTGTGCTCCTCCAGAATGGACATATGGCCAGTCCGCCCCTGGACAATGACATTAGGAACATAGAATCTTGACATGAGAGGAGACATGAGGGGTTTGTGTCTTTCTGTTGTCAAATGTCAAACATCAGACCATTTACCAGCGAACGGCTCCAAAAATGTCACTCACAGTGCGGAATTCTCTGTGTTTTTCTCCGTATTCCTCTATCGCCATTTAGTCTGAGGACCACCAGCTCATTTTCTGGTAGCAGAGGTGTGGTTTACGATCGCCCATAGCCGTTTATTGTGCTGAATGTCTCTCATATGTGTCTGCAGTCGCCACAGCCAATCGTATCATCGCATGACGTATGACGGACCTGCAGTAAACTTTCAAGCTAAACTTTTTAGAACACGGCCAAAAGCTTGATCGTTGTCATGTTGGATCTATAAAAGACTTTTATTTTTATCTGCAAACAAATCACAAGCTTCCGTATGTGGAACAGCTCGCCCTCGTCTCGCCGTCCCTCCTCGTTCTGTGATTGGTCCCAAATCCACGTTTAGATTTCAGCCGTGGTCCTGCACACAGCGGCGTGGGGGTTCCTGGGTGACATGAAATAATTGTCTCATTTGTAAATAGAAAACTTCTCTAGTACAGTAACCTTCATTTGGGAGACATGACCTGTATCACAATGTAAAGGAGGAATCCTAATAACGATATATTCACTGGTATAACTAATCAAATATTGGGCAAATTCATTTAAAGCAGTTTCACTCTTTTTGTGACACGTTTGGTTACAATATGATATTTCTGCGGATTCAAAGTGTGACATCACATGCATTAATGATTGATTGTATCACTGGTATATGTTTATTTTTTATTGTATTAATTATGCCAACAAATGCCCCCCGTATCTCCAACAACACTTTGTCAGACACACATCAGCCTGTCCCATACCACACTTGTTACATCCATTTTTTAACACACCAAGAACTCATCGGGAAACTGGGCGTAGAGCATTTTGTCATAAAGCACCCACGGACTGGAATAACCTCCCACTGTCACTGAAATCTATCACATCTATGCATTTCTTTAGACGGGCACTATTGTTATATTTAAAGACACCATGTACCTGTTTCTAGAGGACTTCTCTTCACTTCTCTGATTGTAATGATGTAAATTATAGGCCCATTAGAATTAGAATTAGATTTCTTTATTTTTGTCAATGTAATCAATGTAATCCATGTAATGCATAATTTGGGGAGGTGGTGGGTAATATGGGGGAGCAGACTTGTTGTCTTGTTGAGTTTGGTCTTGTTTTGTATTATCTTTCTTTTTACATGTGTTGTGTTGTCGTATGTTGTCATGTGTTGTCATGTGTTGTCGTATGTTGTCATGTGTTGTCGTATGTTGTCATGTGTTGTCGTATGTTGTCATGTGTTGTCGTATGTTGTCATGTGTTGTCGTATGTTGTCATGTGTTGTCGTATGTTGTCATGTGTTGTCGTATGTTGTCATGTGTTGTCGTATGTTGTCATGTGTTGTCGTGTGCTGTCATGCCTTGTGCATGTGTGGCTTTTATTATTTTCAATCAGTGATTGAAAGGATCCCCTCGAAAATGAGATGGCACACCTCAAGGGGCTATCCAAAATAAAAGAATAAAGAATTAACAAGCTACTTCTTATGGAAGCCCGTTTCCGCCATGTTAAAAAAAAAAAAGCCCAACGGGAAGTCGAAATTACGAGATGTAAAGTCATAATTTTGTGTTTAAAACACTTTAAATGACTTTTTGACTTTAAATCTCGAAATTACAACTTTTAAACTCATACTACGAGTTTAAATCTCGAAATTACGAGTTTAAAACTCAAAATTATGAGTTTTAAAACTCATAATTTTGAGTTTTATGAGTTTTAAAACTCATAATTTTGAGATTTAAACTTGAAATTACGACTTTTACAACTCGGAATTCCGAGATTTAAGATCCGTAATCATAAACGTCAGCCCTATTTTATTTTGATAATCCGGATGTTGTTGCCGTTCTCTTTCCTGTCTGATGCGTCTGAACTGTGGAACTTGATCTGGCAGAGCCGTATCTTGGAATCGTATCATGCCTGAAAAACAACTGCCATTTTGGGGCAAACTTGTGCCTCTTTGCCTCTGCCATGTCCTCTGGGTACCCCCTGCCTATGGTCTCCCCGTTTGATAAAAGGGCGATGCCGGTGGACAATGGCTAGTTTGCCCGGTTAGCATACATGTGCAATCCAGCTCATTGTTGATAAAAAAAAGTCTGCAATCAACCACCAATTCATCAATCCTGACCCAGTGTGTGATAATCTTCAAGGCTGCATTATGTGGTTACGGCTTTATTGACGTTTTTAGTGTATAATACTTAATTCCACAAGATCCATTATTGGAGCTGATGCTAGAGCTGCTAAGAAGCTAGTTAGCTCCGAGTGCTAAGCAATCGGCTACGGCCAATTGTACATGAAGTGTGAGTAATAAACTGCAAAATCAACCTGCCCGGCTCAGTGTGTGATCGTTGTTAAGGTGATGCTTTATGTAGACGTGGGTTTATTGACTTTATTCATGCATTTTCACATGATCATGATCATCCGAAGTTCATGATGCTACGATCGTAGCATTAGCTTTGGGAATGCCCTGCATCATCAAGGTCTAAATACATTCCTATCGTGGATACAGTCATTTTTAATAACTTTTCTTGTCACTGCTTTTAATCCTGGGTGTTGAGGTAAAATAAACACTTCTGTGTGTCTTTGTAAAAGTCCCAGAGTTGCTGTAGCTCCGGTTCACAACACGATGAAGCTAATCCTCCATGATTGTTTACATTTGCACCAGTGGTTCTGCTGTCCCCGCCGTACCCACGTCTATGATCACAAATCTGAAAAACTCGAAATTCCGAGTTTAAATCTCAAAATTCTGAGTTTTAAAAGTCGTAATTTTGAGATTTAAACTCGTAATTTTGTGTTTTAAACACAAAATGACGAGTTTAAATCTCGTAATTTCGACTTCCCGTTTTATTTTTTAACATGGCGGAAACGGGCTTCCATAACTTCTGGATCGATAAACAGCAAAAATGCAACTTTATCTGAATCTCCTGCTGAAAAAACAACATATATCACAGTGGAGTTACAGTTCACACTGGTCTCCAAACATTAGCCTGGTGTAACCGTGCACCACCTGATGTGGCCCCGCCCTAACTCCCGTAACAGACACTATGGCCCACTATGGCCGACAACACTTCTACTTCTTATTATCTTCTTCAAACTTGGCACAGCTGATGTCAATAAACCAAATATTAAGTGAGTCAAATATGAGGCGTGTATCTTTTTGAAGGTGCAAGATTTAGGAGGTTCAATTGTGTCGACCTCCACTTCATTCGGGTGTGTTTCTGACCCTGTTTCCATGGTAACGTGTGCCTGTTGTTGCCGTCTCTCAGATGCGTTGCTGCACTGGGCTCCTGCTGCTGGCCGCTTTGGCCCTGAGCTCCGCCAGAGTCCAGGACATCATCGTGAGGAGGAGCGCCCCCGTCAGGAGAGGTGAGGAACTGCAGAGGCCACAGAGGTCGTTCATTGGTTCAGATTTTGTTTTTACGTTTTTAAATTAAACGTGTTGTGGCTTTGACTCCTCCCCCACAGCGTCTCTGCTGAACCCGGCGCTGGAGGGGCGTGTCCCTGACCTGCCCCAGAGCCCCTCCCTCCCCGAGGCGCTGACCCCCCCGGCCCTGAACACCGACCAGATCCTGCCCGACGACTTCCTGTTCGGGGACAACGTCAACCTGGAGTGGAAGGAGTTCGCCGGCTCGATCCCCGACGGCGCCGTGTCCATCTACAACGGCTACGCGGAGCGCACCGACTACGTGTGCCAGCACCAGTGCCAGGCGGGCTTCTACAACCCCGCCCTGGGCCCCCACTGCCGCTACCCGTACGGCGACCGCGAGTACTACGCCCCCGAGTTCCGCATCCTCACCAACAAGGACAACTTCGAGTTCCTGGAGTGGAGGGACGAGTCGTACGGCGGCGTGCCCAAGGACTCGGTCCGGACCTGCGGCGACGCCGGCATCTACGTGGGCAAGAACAAGTACGGCCTGGGGAAAGTGGTGCCGCAGTTCGAAGCCTTCTTCTTACCCTGGGAGGGCGATGAGTACTGGTACAAGAAATACCAGGTGAGAAACGCTCTCATTACCGTAATGTGTAAAACAAGCAGCTCAGTGTTTTCCCCCCATAGCTGCTAGCTCAAACATCGCAAATTCTGAACGATCCAGATGTTTTCAGCTGTTGTCCACATTTAGGTGATTAGGTCAAAGCCGTGTTAGAAAAACTCCACACAGAAAGGCCCCGTCCAGGTGGGAATCGAACCCGGGACCTTCTTGCTGTGTAGCATGAGCAGTGACCGCTGTACTACTGTGCCGTCCATTCCATGCCATACTTAAGTATTGCGCCAGCTTTCCTGTTCATTTGTACGGGTATAGACGGCTCAATTTAAAGGCACCATTGGATAACAAATGTACTCGTGTGAAGAGGCTCAGAAGAGGCATTTACATTCATTTCACTGCACTTTCGTAGCTCCTTCAGACTCCAGATGTGGCAGTCTTGGACCTAAGACCTATTTTTCAAACCTAATTGTTGCCTGATTTATTGAACTTTGAACCCAAAACTCAAGGCCAAAGTTTTTCACTAATAACTTACCTAGTTTGTTAAAAACAATGTAGTTTCTCAGTCCTCCAGGGAGTTAACTAGACTCAAAAAAGGGTGAATCAAAACAACTGGACTTTTAAAGAAGAGCTGACAGTTGGTGTGTGTCACTGTCCACACTCACCGTGTCTATATCTGGTGGGTGTGGTCACCACGGACATCCACTCAAAACTGTCAGCGCTTTTATAAAAGTAAGTCCAGTTGTTTTGATTCACCCTCTTTGAGTCGAACTAGTTTATTCTGTGTAAATTTCACCAAGTTTATTCAAAAACTAAACAAGATCCAAAATCCCTCTGATCAAACCACATATTTAAACCTGGCTCTGTCCTTTATTTAGAAACATTTCATCCATTTGGCCGTTTTTGTTTTGTGAAAACTTGCAGCGTGTGTTGGTCTCAGTAAACATCTGAGCCCCTCGTTCCCCGTTCAAGGTGCTGACCATCAACAGAGACGCCTACACGCAGCACATCAGCGACGTGAAGTACGCCATCGACGAGGCGGAGCTGTTCCAGTACCCCCCGGAGACCATGCAGATCTCCGGCGTCACCAACAACGAGTGCCAGAGCGTGTCCAAGACGGTGACGCTCAGCAAGACGTCCGAGCTGGAGACCACCTGGAACATCGGCCGCGGCACCATGCTGGGCATCACCGGCAGCATCACCGCCAAGATCCCCTTCATCGGCGAGGGCGGAGTGGAGCTGGGCGGGGAGAAGACGCTCCAGTTCGACAGAGGTACAGGAGAGAAGGAGATCGTGTGGTTTGTGTGAAGGTGTTCCTCTGCAGCCTGGCCAGGACGCTCTTCAAAAAGAGATTTTTAATCTCACTCAGTTTATCCTGGATAAATAAAGGTTAAATAAATAAATAAAAATAAAGGTAGTAGTTCAAGTTAGAGAATGTGAAGATTTTATAAAGAATTTCTTTCGTAGTTTGGAGTATTGTCTCCACTTTTGGACTTTATGACCTCAGTTCATCTGTGCTGAGAGAGAAGACGCAGAATTTGGGAGACTTTTTGTTTCATGTGGAAAAGTCCAGCCATTACAGAGATATTAACCATAAACCAAGTACGAAGCTCAGCATTTTGACTGTTACCGTGGTTACCACAGTAGGATTCTAAGCTACACTTAGGGCTTTTCCACCGAGGAGCTGGTTCTGGTGCCGGGTTGGTTCCATACTGACTTGGTTTTCCACCAAAATGAGAGCTGTGCCTATTGTCATAGCAACGCTTTGGGAAGTCAACATAAAACATGGATAGTAACATCTTACTACAGCCACTTCTGGTTATAAAATACAGAAAAATAAGTTTATGTTTCAGTCACAGCAGCCGTTAACATTTTGATTTCTTCTTTCTAACTCTTGTTTTAGCTAAAGAGCATAAAGCAAAGCAACAGTTTCCTCCACAGAGACTGTTTTGGCTTCTCCAGGAAGTTCTAAGCACAAACTAACTAATATTGATTGTTTGTTGGAGGAGAGAGCCACGCCCCCAGCCGCTGACATCACTGGTGCTCGTTTCTTGGACCAGCTTTTAACTGGTTCCCAACCGGCACCAGATTTTGGAACCAAGAGCCAGCGTTTTTTCAGTGGAAAACGAAAGAACCGGTTCTGAAACTGGAACTGGCCCAGAACCAGCACCGGCTTGGTGGAAAAGGACTAACTGACTCCAGACTGTTTAGAGCAGGGGTTGGCAACGTCTATCAGTGGTTTTGTAATAGCCCAATGTCACAACAGGAGTTGCCTCACAGGGCTGCGCCGAACACTCAGCCCTCTCGCACAGAGCCTCTGGCCCCAAGATGATTTTCAGAAATATTATTATGCAAATAAGAGATTAAATACCTGTTGAAGTGCTAGACATACTGTCCGTCTTTACAGTATTTATTTTCTCTGCAGAACATCATTTATAAAATAAAACACTGTCATTTGGTGTTTTGATAATGATGACATAAACTGTGACATGACATCATACGGACGAGACCTCTTTATTGCCCTCGTGAGGAAACTTTTATGCAAAAAAAGTTTAGATTAGAGCGTATGGTGGTGAGCTTGGTGTCCTTACCTTCCATGCCAGGCCTGTAGGATGCTCCAGGGTCAATTCTTTTTCAGGTTTCTGGTAGGTTTTTACTGCTGATGGTCCTATACATACAAACCATTCAGAAAACCAGCCAGAACCCCAGAAAAAAATGTATCCTGGAGCTTATAGAGACCATGGATGGAAAGCAAAGGCGCCATACTAACCACCATGCAGCCGCCGGGTCACTGAAGGGTCACATATGCACTGCTATTAAGTTGAATTTAAGAACTGGAAATATGTCAAAGAGAGGAATCGGCCTCTAAACCTTTGGGCTGTTCTCACCCCTCTGGGAGTGACAATAGGGCTCATTTACATAAAGCCATACGACTGTACAGCTCCCCCTGTGGTGTCATGTGTGTGGGCTTTCAGAGTCGCTCACTCAAACACAGAAACTGATCCACAGGCGTATGGATAAAACTGTGGCATTTGTCCACAAAACGATGTGTCAACAACGCAAACCAAAGCAGCGGCGCCTCCTCCCAAACAACAACAGCAAACAGGAGACGAGCGTAAAAAGATACTAAACCTACTGTTTGACAGGGGCGGACTGGCCATATGTCCGTTCTGGAAGAGCACAGAAGGGCCAACGGCTCTAGGGCCACCGGTCCCGCCTCAACCGAGCTTTACCCAAATCTAAAAGCTAAAAAGAAAAGCATCAAAATAGCGAGAAAAAGAGGATGAAAACATGAGAAAAACACGGACAAAAAACACAACAAAAATGATGATGTGGCGACGTGACGAAAAGTTTCCATCACTTTTGTAGGTCTTAGCTTTCAAATGAGGCGTTACAATGTTGATCTCCAGTCGAGAAGCTTTTAGATTTGGGTAAAGCCCAGTATAAAAAACATGAATCTAAAAGGAATTCCGTGGAGCATGGTGTGCCACAAGGTTCAATTTTGGGACCATTATTATTTATTATTTATAAGAATGATTTTGCTTCTGTTTCTACGACCACCTTTCCCGCTCTTTTTGCTGATGATGCCAGTCAAAAAAATAATAATAAAAAGCCGAACTGGGGAAAATGCACTCGTTAATGTTAAGGCGGGGGGTAAAAGGTTAACCTCTTAACTCCAACCTGATTGGATCCCATTTTCTCCAGTTTGGCTTTACCCTAATCAAAAAGATTCTTGGGGAAAAAAAGCACCAAAAATGTGACAAAAATTCAACAAAAATTCAACAAAAACTCAACAAAAATGTGACAAAAATTCGACAAAAATGTGACAAAAATTCAACAAAAATGTGACAAAAACTCATCAAAAATATGACAAAAACTCATCAAAAATATGACAAAAACTCAACAAAAATATGACAAAAACTCAACAAAAATATGACAAAAACTCAACAAAAATGTGACAAAAACTCAACAAAAATGTGACAAAAACTCAACAAAAATATGACAAAAACTCAACAAAAATATGACAAAAACTCAACAAAAATATGACAAAAACTCAACAAAAATGTGACAAAAATTCAACAAAAATTCAACAAAAACTCAACAAAAATGTGACAAAAATTCGACAAAAATGTGACAAAAATTCAACAAAAATGTGACAAAAACTCAACAAAAATATGACAAAAACTCAACAAAAATATGACAAAAACTCAACAAAAATGTGACAAAAACTCACCAAAAATGTGACAAAAACTCAACAAAAATGTGACAAAAACTCAACAAAAATATGACAAAAACTCAACAAAAATATGACAAAAACTCAACAAAAATGTGACAAAAACTCAACAAAAATGTGACAAAAACTCAACAAAAATGTGACAAAAACTCAACAAAAATGTGACAAAAACTCACCAAAAATGTGACAAAAACTCAACAAAAATGTGACAAAAACTCAACAAAAATATGACAAAAACTCAACAAAAATATGACAAAAACTCAACAAAAATGTGACAAAAACTCAACAAAAATGTGACAAAAACTCAACAAAAATGTGACAAAAATTCAACAAAAATGTGACAAAAATTCAACAAAAATATGACAAAAACTCAACAAAAATGTGACACAACACAGCAACAACACGAGGAAAAAGGTCAGTTTTGTGGGTCTTAGCTTTCAAATGAGGTGTTACACAGCCAAAAGAGGACAGAATGCATTCGGTTAAGGCGGGGGGTAAGAGGTTATAATATGGATTTGTGGAAGTGTCACAATTACGCTAATTTGGGCTAGGCTGGTCAGAGTCCAGGGCTGTTTTTCAGTCCCAGTCCACCCCTGCTGTTTGGTGCTTTTACAGAAGATTTATTTTTTTAACGCTGAAGCTGCGTGACGAAAGCGGTGTCCTGTCTGGGGAGCAAAGCAGCGTCTCCGTCCCGCCGTCGCTGCTTTGCTCTCAAGGCTCTTCATGAGGAAGCGGCGCCACATAATCCGCGAGGAAGAAATCCACTTCCAAACGTCCACGGTTCAGCTCGTCTGATACAATCTTTGTCCATCCAACACGACCCGGTGCTTACCCAATCTGTAAATACACACCGACATCTCCCAAATCAACATAAAAGTTTGAACCTAAAAGTTTACGCTTTTAAATACACCAGTACTGCAGCGTAAACATGGAGAGGCTTCTTCGTGGCTTCAACTGAACGATTCTGCAAAAAGGAAAAGAAAACTTGAGCTGCCGACTTGTGTCCCTGGAATCCACGACGGGGCACATAATGTCGTGATCAGCACTGAACATCTTGTACTTCTGGACACTTCAGGTCAGGTACAGCTGCTGACAATGACAGCACTGGGAGATAATGGACTCCTGATGACTTTATTTTTCTTAAAGGAACAGGCCCCCGTTTTTACACACTGAGATATGTTCTTACCTGAGCTTTGACGAGTTCTTTAGGACCTGTCTGATCTTCCCCCGTGCCTTCAGTCACGTAAACACAGCGCAGACGGCGTTAGCATTTAGCCTCTCCCTCTCTCCTCTATAGCTCCAAAACAGGTCAAGATAGAAGCTACCAAGCTCCACTACAAAGTATAATTACACAAAATTAAACAATGTGGATTTTCTAAGCGGATAAAAGGGGGAACTATATTGTAAGGTGTAATAATACCAGGAGTAGTTCGAAATCCGCGCAGTAATCCTCACTTTACTGTGCGGACGCCAAATTACTCCTGGTATTATTCCGCCTTACAATATAGTTCCCCCTTTTATCCGCTTAGAAAATCCACATTGTTTAATTTTGTGTAATTATACTTTGTAGTGGAACACTTCACGTAACCATATTTAAATAGGGAAAACGTGGAAGAGCTTGGTAGCTTCTATCTTGACCTGTTTTGGAGCTATAGAGGAGAGAGGGAGAGGCTAAATGCTAACGCCGTCTGCGCTGTGTTTACGTGACTGAAGGCACGGGGGAAGATCAGACAGGTCCTAAAGAACTCGTCAAAGCGAAGGTAAGAACATATCTCAGTATGTAAAAACGGGGGCCTGTTCCTTTAAGCTCTTAACTCCCGCCTGAACAGAGAGGATCTTTCTCCTCACGTCATTAGATTTTCTTTCCATCGTTTTTTTGTTGGGTATTCAACTAATTTTTGTAGCTTTTGTGTCCTTTTTTTGTCACATTTTTGGCATTTTTTCGTCCATTTTTTATCAAATTTTAGTCATTTTTTTGTCAAATTTGTGTCAGATTTTTGTCAGATTTTTGTCATTTTTTTGTAAATTTTTTATCAAATTTTTGTCATTTTTTTGTCAAATTTGTATCACATTTTGTCACATTTGTGTAATTATTTGTACATTTTTTGTACATTTTTTATCAAATTTTTGTCATTTTTTTGTCAAATTTGTGTCAGATTTTTGTCAGATTTTTGTCATTTTTTTGTCCATTTTTTGTCATTTTTTCCTCCATTTTTTGTCAATTTCTTGTGACATTTTTGCCACTTTTGAATCAATTTTTCGTCACTTCTTTGTCACATTTCCATCATTGTTTTCGTCTCAGTTTTGTCGCTATTTTCACAGCTTTTTTCCAGAAGCTTTTGGACTGGGGTAAAGCCAAACTGGAGAAAATGTGCTCGGTTCAGGTGGGAGTTAAGGGGTTAAGTCCTAGCCCTTTACTTTGCGTCTTTTTTCTGTCGACTCACTTCTTACGGCAACAAAACGCTTGATGGTGCTGTGTCACATCCCGATATTGTTTTGACCTTTGACCCGCGTCCCTCTGACTTTTGACCTCTTCTCAGATGTTTTCTCCATCCCATTTCCCGTGAGGTCAAACGCCGTCGCCGCATAATGCCTGTGCGTCTCCTCCGCAGGAACGACCCGCGTGGAGTCCATCTCCCACTCCGTCTCCGTGGAGCTGACGGTGCCGCCCAACCACTCGTGCCGCGTGCGGATGGAGGGTCGCCGGTTCAAGGCCGACGTCCCGTACACGGCCCGCCTCAGCCGCACCTACAGGAACGGGGAGACGCAGTGGACGTCCATCTCGGGCACCTACGACGGGGTCAGCATCGGCGAGGTGCGGGCGGTGGTGGAGCGCTGCGAGCCGGTGCCCGACGCCAAGCCCTGCCCGTGAGCCAGGCACCCAACGCCCTTATCCTGAAGCCAAAACCCGCACCTCCCTGACACCGACCAATGAGCAACACACTCCACGCCCATGAGCAAGACACTTGAACATCTGTGAGCCAAATGATCTGTGACAATAAAGCTACAACTGGTGCACGAGTGGTTTCAGAAGCGTCATTATTTGGATCGCTATGAGATACAGACGGCATCTCGTCATAGAAGGGGGCGTGGCTTCGCCGAGGGGGAAAAAAGAATCTTTAGAGAAACACAATTTTTCACTCTTTTTTGCCATTTTCTGGTGGAATATGAACTTATTTATCACATACAAATAAAGTCAAGTGTAAATCGGGCCCATATAGATATTTTCTCACAGCAGATTGTTCAGTAGAAGTGAAAAAACAGCAGTTGTAGCAAGCACTAGCTAACCGTTAGCATTAGCCCGATGCTAACATGTAGCATCAAGTTAGCATTCTCCGTTATTCATGTATTTATGGGCTGTTGAACCACTTTGCTCCTCCCCATGTCTTTGTATCATTATTTAGAAGAAACTATGTTCATATTTCAGCATTTGTTACAGTTGTTTTTGAATAATTAGAGAAAAATTAAATTTTTTCAAAATTGTTTTCCCCCTTAACTGTTTTCAAAATGACCATATATGGGCGATGCCAGAGATGCCGTCTGTATAGATACAGACGTCATCTCTGGAATCGCCCATATATGGTCATGTTTGAAGCAGTCAGCGGGAGAAAACAAAGACGAGAAAAATCGTAGCTAGCATAAAGCATCATGTTAGCATAACGAGTCGCGATTTTACTTTTTTTGTCACTCATTTGTTGCACTCTCTATTTTGACACTTTTTTTCAAGAAGCTTTTAGATTTGGGTAAAGCCAAAACATGTAAAAATGTGCTCGGTTCAGGTGGGAGTTAAGAGGTTAACAGATGCTGAATTATGAAGATAGTTTTCTAATAATTAAAGACATGGAGAGGAGCAAAGTAGTTCAACAGCCCATAAATACATGAATAACAGAGAATGCTAACATGATGCTTTATGTTAGCATCATGCTACATGCTAATGCTAGCTGCGACTGCCTGTTTTTCGCTTCTACTGAACAATCTGCTGAAAAACCAACCATATGAACCCGTTTTAGACTATTTGTATGTTGTAAATACATTTATAGTCTGCCAGAAAACGGCTACAAAGAGTGAAACATTTTACTTCCTTCCCCCTCGGCGAGGCCACGCCCCTTTGTATGGCGCGCCACCGACTGCATCTAAAGTATGTTTATACAGAGCCAAAGGATATATACACTTACCTGATGAAGACTAAATTTATAGGAAACGTGTTTGAAAGCACAAAAATATATGAATAAACCTTCAATAACTTGATACAGATACAACAAAATAAATGCCCAAAATAGCATAAAAAGAACAAATGGATCTTTTAACAACGCTTTGTCAAAATGAAGCATTACTTCTACAACATTCAACTCCCTGGACTTCAGATCTACATAAAACATATTTAGAACGTCTATGGTATTATTCATTTATATTCGCCATTTTATTGGGAATATTTGTGATTATTTATACTGTTTTCCTGCTGGTTCTTTCTGTTTTCCACAGCCATGCGACCCCTGTTACAGTGTAAATATGACCAGAACAATGACCTTTAAAGTGATTAGTGACAATAAAGTTCAACCTGGTGTTTGACTATTTGTGTCAGAAACATCATTACCTTCATAAATATTAACCTCTTAACTCCCGCCCGAACCGAGAGGATCTTTTTCCTCACGTCATCAGATTTTTTTTCCATCATTTTTTTGTTGGGTATTCAACTCATTTTTCATCACATTTTTGTAATTTATTTGGTCACATTTTGTCACATTTTTCGTCATTTCTTAGTCACATTTTTTCGTCAATTTTTTATCAATTTTTTGTAATTTTTTTTGTCACTTTTTTGTCAAATTTCTTCAATTTTTTGGTCAATTTTGTCACATTTTTGTCATTTTTTCGTCCATTTTTTGTCAATTTCTTGTGACATTTTTGCCACTTTTTCATACATTTTTTGTCACTTTTTTGTCAATGTTTTCTCACTTTTTTGTCACATTTCCATCATTGTTTGTTCGTCTCAGTTTTGTTGCTTTTTTCACAGCTTTTTTCCAGAAGCTTTTGGATTGGGGTAAAGCCAAACTGGAGAAAATGTGCTCGGTTCAGGTGGGAGTTAAGGGGTTAAGACACTCTCTTGTACCGTACGTCACTGCAGATTCACAGACTGTGGGGAGAAAAGTACATCTTTTTATCTTCACGACTGAAGAAGTGAACGCTTTGACATGTCGAAAGTGCCATCAATCTGATTTTAAAATGAATTCATTGACAAAAAAGCCAATGGAAAATTGTGTTGAATTGGTCGCCAAAAAACAGGAATAATACGGCTTATTGCAAATAAGTGATGACGAGGCTATGATTCTTCCAGACCAATCCCTGTTTGAATCAAGGGCATGTCTGTGTACGTTGGTGTATGAATGACGGTGTTTATGGGTGACTGGCGTTTTGTGAGCCTAATGAAGGTAGAGAAGCTCTAAATACAGTAACTGTGACCATTTACCGTTCACTGTAGTGAGAACTATCTTTAGCTCATCCCTGTCACATTATCGTCAGAAAAAAGGGGGGCTCTGACAGGCTACAGCATGGTCTGGGCCTAGGGCACGGTACCGTTACATTTTGACTGTCAATAGCGATACTTTAATGATACCTACATTGAAATTTGTCACCTACAACCTGAAAACAGAACAATTCCTTCCATAAAAACTTTCTTTTACATTTGTATATTTGAGCTGAAACAACCAAGTCACTTCTTTAACGCTGTCCCTGGACCAACAGCATCAAAACTGGGATCTTTATGCATGCCCTTAAAGCCTTATAGTTTTAAAGTTTTGTTAGCTCTTTGTCTAAATTCTGTGTTTTAAGTTTTATGTTGCACGATTGTACAGAGAAAAAATCCTAGTTTGTGAATTTGGTCTCAAATAATGGCAATAAACAACAATGCCAGTTTGGAGTTGGCAAATAAAAAAAGGATAGAGACTTTTTTGAGACATATCCTGTGGTCTGATAAGAAATATCAAAATGTTTTGGCCATAATGACCATTTGAAGGAAAAAGCCTGAGAACACCATCCCAACTGTGAAATACGGGGGGCAGCATCATGCTGTGGGGTTGTTTTGCTGTGGGAGGGACTGGACAGAATAGACGACATCATGAAGAAAGAACTCTATGTGGAAATATTGGAGCAACATCTCAAGACATCAGCCAGGAAGTTAAAGCTCGGGCACAGATGGGTTTTCCAAATGGACAATGACCCAAAATCAAACTGACAAACTGGCCAAGTGTAACAAAGTCAGTGTTTTGAAGTGGTCAAAAAAAGTCCTTTTGTAAAAAGTAATGCAATATAATATAGACAATTCTATCTCTCATTCTTCTGGAAGTCATCAATTTGTTTTGTTTTTTTCAGCGCCGAACATTAGCACTGATCGATCATATGAAAACAAGAAATGAGCACCAATAAAGTCACTGAAACCATCGGCTACATTTGAAGCAGCTTACACAATTTCTCATCAACAGAGAGCCACAGCACATCGTAGCATAGCATCATATTACGTTGGCCTCTAGTTAGCCGATAACGGTTAACCACGGGTGCTAATCAGCATCTGCTTCAGAGTTTTAGGTGGATTTGAGCTTAAAGCAATACTAAGTAACTTGTTTACCTTACTAAATCCTTTCCGTACTCCCTCTGAGGGTAATACAATACAAAGAAGAAGCTAACAGGTAAACGGGCAAAGCTAACTGCGGGCTAGCGCCACTTAAACAGTATTTACAGCCAAGTTTGAGAGAAAAAAAAGATCTCCATCTAGTAATTGGATGTACAATATCCCTCTCTCCCTTTGTCTTTACTGTCAGTGTAGTATTTACTCACGGACATTTAATAAGATTTAAAAAAAAATGCATTAGACTTCACATGTGAATGTACTGACGGACAAACTGTAGTTGGTGACATACTCTGGAGCAGAAATATTGACTTAAATTAAGAAAAGTAGTAGAGCAGTATTTGTCAAGCTTCTTTGCACCTGACACTCACCTTTGACACCCTCGGGCGTCTTTGGTCTTGCATTTGGAAGAAGTTGACAGAGCTGGAGCTTATCAAACAGATGATAATAATCAGTTATTGATAAGTCCGAGGCCAGGACGGGTCACAGAGTCCTGTCTGAACACAATAATACAGTCATAAATACTGTCTCAGGTTAAACGCACGAAGATCAGCAGAAAATACATCAGTTCTTTTGATTGTGGCCTCAGTCAACAGTCAAGGTTCGTCCAGGGGACACTTCAGAGGGTGCAGCCGATTTAGGGAGATATAAAAAGTTATTTTTAAATGTTTTAAGAGAAGAAGAAGAAGATCTTTATTTATATAGCACCTTTCACAGACATGTTCACAAAGCGCTTTACATGAGACAGTTGTACATTCACTCCATACTCGGTGGTGGTGAACTATGTTTGTAGCTTCAGTTTCCTCTGGGGGAGACTGACAGAAGCGCTGTCACGACTGCACACGTCTGCGCCAACGGTCCCTCTGACACCACCATACATTCACTCACACACATCATTCACCCTGGCCTATTGTACATGTTTTTAGTGGTAACCAGAGTGTCCGGAGAAAACCTACACAGACATGGGGAGAACATGCAAACTTCACACAGAAAGGCCCCGTCCAGGTTGGAATCGAACCTGGGACCTTCTAGTTGTGAAGCGAGAGCGCTAACCACTGCGCTACCGTGCCGCCCGTGCTTAACCCAGAGTTGTACAATGGTCATAATGTACACACTTAGAGGGCCTGATCTTCTGCCTGGTGCAGCTACAGCGTCGGTCCAGGCGACAGTATGATGGTCAGTATGAGTTTTTCAGATTTTGCCATCGCATTGATCGCATTTCGCCTTGTTCCTCTGGCACACTTTTTCACAATTTCCATCACTCTAGGCCTAAACCTAACAATAGAGAAGTGAGAGAGTTAGAACAGTTACATTGTATTCGATCTATGCTGTCTTTGTTCTCTTTGATGAACAGTATCAACACAGTGAAAAAGTGTGCCACCCCTAAATGTGCAGCTATTGCCTCAAGGTAAAAAGCGATCTGGCAAAGTCTGGCCAAATTCAGTTTTGTGAACCGCCCTATTGCGCACACACCTGCTGGTCCAGTGCTCGGGTCAGAGGCCAGAGGGAGTCGCTTAGTAAAGAGATGGACTGAGGAGCTGCAGGAGCTAAAGCATCTTTTCATCTGACGTTGTGCCTCCTGTTCTTCATTCACCATGAGGCTCCATCCTCTTTCCGCTCTCACAGGACAAATTACAAACTCTATTTATCCCACTGTGAGTTAAACACTGTCCGAGAAAGAGGATATACCGACAGTATAGGTATAGCTCTGGTCTGAAGAGCGCAGGGCTCTCCACGCCGCACAATCTTGAGTGCGTTTTCATCCCACTCTTGCAACATCACTTTAGCAGCTCCTACAGACGCCACACTTCACAGGGTTGGGAGGTTTATTGAAAGGGATTTTCCAATATTCAATCCCTGCCTGATTTATGGAGAAATTAGAGTCTGTTGAAAAACTAAACAAGATCCAATATCCCTCTGTACATACATACATACATACATACATACATACATACATACATACATACAGTACATACAGTACATACATACATACATACATACATACATACAGTACATACAGTACATACATACATACATACATACATACATACATACATACAGTACATACATACATACATACATACATACATACATACATACATACATACATACATACAGTACATACATACATACATACATACATACATACATACAGTACATACATACATACATACATACATACATACATACATACATACATACATACATACATACATACATACATACATACATACATACATACATACATACATACATACATACATATATAGATACAGATGACATCTCTGGAATCGCCCATATATGGTCATTTTTGAAAACAGTTAAGGGGAAAACTATTTTTTAAAAATGTAAATTTTCTCTAATTATTCAAAAACTACTGTAACAAATGCTGAAATATGAATATAGTTTCTACTAAATAATGATACAAAGACATGGGGAGGAGCAAAGTGGTTCAAAAGCCCATAAATACATGAATAACGGACAATGCTAACTTGATGCTACATGTTAGCATCGGGCTAATACTAACGGCTAGCTAGCGCTTGCTACAACTGCCGTTTTTTCACTTCTACTGAACAATCTGCTGTGAGAAAATATCCATATGGGCCCGATTTACACTTGACTTTATTTATGTGATAAATAAGTTGATATTCCACCAGAAAATGGCTAAAAAGAGGGAAAATTGTGTTTCCCAAAAGATTCTATTTTCCCCCTCGGCGAAGCCACGCCCCCTTCTATGACGAGATGCCGTCTGTATCTATACATACATACATACATACATACATACACATACATACACTGCGTTCCAAATGATTATGCAAATGACGTTTTTCTAAGATTTTCTAAATTGTCAACTCGAATGAGAGTCAGCATAATTTTCCAGAGGATCATTTAAATGTGGTTGAAAAAATCTCACATTGATAACCATAACCATAAAAACCTCAAAATCCACTGTTCCAAATTATCATGCAACTCATCGTTTCAATACATTTTAAAGCTTGTAATTAACTGAAAATGGTCATTTGTTGTATTTGTAGCATTAGGAGGTCATATTTACTGAAATTAAAAGCTACTTCAATCAAAAAAATATTAACAGGTCAAGTTATATTTTACCAAAGGAGCCCTTGTGTGATAGCAGCTTCAAAATTCTTAAATCCATTAAACTTGTGAGTTTTTGGACAGTTTCTGCTTGGATTTGTTTACAGGATGTTAAAATAGCCTCCCAGAGCTGCTGTTTGGATAAAAACTGCCTCCCACCTTCAGAAAGGCTCCAAAGGTTCTCAACAGGGTTGAGGTCAGGGGAGGAGGGGGTCCACATCATGAGTTTCTTCTCCACATCATGAGTTTCTTCTCCACATCATGAGTTTCTTCTCCACATCATGAGTTTCCTCTCACTCCACATATTTTTCAAAGGTCATTTTCACACCTTCAGGGATCCTAAAAGGGCCTAAAGGGGCCGACCAGCTCTCTCACCATGATTCTGGCCCAAAACATGACTCCGCCCCCTTCTTACTGACGTCACAGCCTTGTTGGGACATTGTGGCCATTCACCAACCATCCACTACTCCATCCATCTGACCATCCAGGGCTACACGGCCTCATCAGTGAACAAGACTGTTTGAAAATGAGTCCTCATGTATTTCTGAGCCACTGCAGCCGTTTCTGTTCATCAGCTTCAATTAACAGTTTAGGGGAGGCCCGGATAGAAGGTTTATGCACAACTGCAGCCTCTGGAGGGTCCTACACCTTGATGTTCGGGAGACTCCAGAGGCACCAGCAGCTTCAAATACCTGTCTGTTGCTTTGTAGCATCTGTTCTCCTAATCTGATGTGTTTGTCTGGCAGAAACCGTCCATATTGTGCCTTTATCTGCACAAACCCGAGTGTGTCTGAATCATCCACAAATCTTTTAACAGCATGATGATTAAGCTTAATCTTTCATGAAATATCAAAGGTTTTTACACCTAGACCAAGGCATTCAACTATTTCACGTTTTTCATCAGCAGAGAGATCTTTATTCTTTCCCACATTGCTTGAAAATGATGATCTGCATAATAAAGTGGAACACCCTTTTTCAGTAGTTTTTCCCTTAACTGGGCTTAACCTGAAAACTAATCATCCCAGGTCTCTGAGATTCATGTCAGCCCCGAGCCCCGAGACACTATACCATCCATGAGTTTCATTATTTTTTTTTATTTTTTTTTTACCTTTTTGACACAAAAATACAAGTTGCATAATACTTTGGAACGCAGTGTACATACATTTAAACCTGGCTTTGTCCATTATCTTTGTCTCTGAAAAACTCATCGATTGGACCCTAAGTTTTCCTAACTTCCCAAACACATCTGCTCACAGCTCACAGTTTCAGAACATCGGAGAGCTTCGGACCCTTGACCTGGTCCAGTCTGAGTAAAGGTTGTATCTTCAGGTCAAGGCCGGGCTGATATGGCTCACGTACTCTGCTGAAGTCCTCCGTGTTTATGGGGCTTATGTGACGAATAACTCCCCAATAACCGCCGCGCTATCAAGCAGTTATCAGGGAATGATCAGGGATTACACGGATGCGTTTATCAGCAGCACTTTGGACGTCAGGCCATCGGCTCATCAGTTTGACAAAGCAGTAAAGCCCTGCAGAAAGTGTCTGGATACATTTTACACAGAGGAGAGAGGGAGATGGAGAAACAGCGCCCCCTGCAGTGCAGAATCAACTCTACTGACGGAATCACTGCCAAGAGAAATGGGCGAAATGGCTTCAGAGATGAAATCTATCACATGGACAGAGCCACGAGTGACAAATATTTGCTCAGAGGGATTTTGGAAAAAACTAATTAGTGGAAACAAGAAATAAAATAAAAACTCTTCCAAACTTTCCCAAACTCTCTGTCTGTTTTTCACTCTGACGTTGAAGAGTTTGCCGTCCCAGCTGAGTCCAGTCTTAATCTCGGTTTTCATCCCATGGTTCTGCAGTGGTTTATTGGGGTCATAACGATGATGTTCCCAGTGGGAGGAGCTTAACCCGAGTCAGTCTCTGAGGCAGCGACGGACGACAAGGTAAGATCCTCTGGGGAAACATTACTGCAGATAAAATCCACTAAAATTAGGATTCAAACAATGCACTGAGGAGGTTCGATAGTTGTTGTATTTTGTCCTGGAAGAAGCTTGTCCCCCTCGTGTTGCCGTACAGAGGGGGAATTCAAGCACATTTTCATCAGAGTTGTTTTTCCTGACACTTGTTTAAATGGATTTGGAGTTTCTACTTTAAAAAGTCTTTTCTACAGCGAATACTTTGATACTTTCGCTTCAGTCATAATAAGTAAGAGTAACGTTACTTTGAAGTATTTTTACTCAAGTACAAGTTAAAAAAAAGTAGTGACCCAAATGAATACTCAAGTGAAGTGCAAAAAGTACTTGGTGAAAATGCTACTTGAGTAACTGTTTGAGCATAACAGTCTGATTTATGCTTCAGCTGTGACATAAATGATGAGAAACAAAACTGAAATGATGTGAAAATCTGAATATTTCCAAAGATAATACCATAAAAATGTATTAAAATATATATTTCTGATATAAAAAAAAGGGATAAAACACAAACTACAGATATTTTAGGTCGACATGAAGCTTTTTTAACTTTAAGAACAGCTGAAGTCGGCCATTGTTGCTGTACGTCTGTATGTTTCATGGGAATATAATGTAAAAACAAACGATTGAACTTACAGCTTCTTCTTCTGCTGTTGTTGTTGTGCCAGATGCTGCGCCGCTCTGTGCTCCTCCTGCTGGTGGCTCTGCAGCACTGCAGGTCTGAGCCTCGGCTGTATGTGGCTCAGGTTGAGGACGGACTCCAACAGCCCCACAGTAAGTTCTGCTGGTTACTGGGATTACTTTATTACCATTCGGATACTGCCTTTATAAAATGCCTTCTATCATTAAGGGGGTTTGTAGCTACTTTAGTGCATCGAACGCAGAGCCGTGGGAAGATATTTTAGTTAGGGGGCGCTGAGGGACAAAATTTACTCCCAAAATACTTTTTCTGTGCATAAATCCTATTTATTAACCTCTTAACTCCCGCCTGAACCGAGAGCATTTTCTCCAGTTCAGATTTACCCAAATCCTGTAGGCCAGTGGAACACCTCATTTGAAAGCTAAGACCTACAAAAGTAAATTGATCTTTTTCCTCACATCAGATTTTTCACATTTTTTATTGGGCACTCGTCTCATTTTTGTCAAATTTTTGTGACTTTTTTTTGTCACTTTTTTGTCAAATTATTCGCCTTTTTTTGTCAAATTCTCATCACTTTTTCGTCCATTTTTTTGCAATTTTTCGTCAAATTTGTATCACTGTTTTGTCAAATTTTTGTCCATTTTTGTCATTTTTTGTAAATTTTTTGTCACGTTTTCGCCAATGTTTTCTCACTTTTTTCACATTTTCATCCTTGTTTTCGTCTCAGTTTTGTCGCTATTTGGGGTAAAGCTGGAGAAAATGTGCTCGGTTCAGGTGGGAGTTAAGGGGTTAATATTGCCTGCAGTTCACAAACTATCCACCAGGGGGTGCTGCAGCGCCCTCAGCACCCAGGGTTCCCACGGCCTTGATCTAACGGCCACAACGTGATAATCATTGTCTGCTCTCAATTTGTGTGTCATACTGTTGCCACAGTTACCATGATAAAGTAATCGGTTTACTGATTACTCCTTTAAAACGCAGTTACTTTGCTGATCACTATATATTAAAAGGTAACTAAGTTAGATTACACGTTTTTGTTACATATTTGTTCAGTCAGCGGCAACTTTTGTGAGATCAGTCTTTTGTCCATATGAAGCTCCCGAAGTTTGGGTATATGACCACCAGAGGGCGCTGCATTACTGCTGACTGAGTCTGATTCAGTTTAATGCGCAGCTCATGTTCACCTTGTGCTGTGGCTAAATTCAAGATTTTTCCTCAGCTCAGATCATTAACCGCCTCCTCCAACATTAGTTCTCTGCTGCCCCCTCCTGGTGGGACTTTCTCTGTGAGTTTGACAGTGCTGTGACTCCAAATGCTTCTTCAAATCTGATGTGTTTTCGAGATAGCTCTTTCTTGCCTGCAGAGAGTGTACCACAAACTTTAATATTATCGGACAAACTCAAAATAGTGGCTTTGAACCGGGAAGAACAGGCCGTGCTCCATGACCTTTCTATGTCAGGATCCGGAGAATGTATAGTAGCAGTTCTAGAAATCGTCTTAACCCTTTGTTCTCCTCTCCCCCTCTCTCTCTCTCAGAGCCATGGCTGGACCCCTCTCTCTCTGAAGTCGTCCCCTCTCGCTCCTCCCCCTCCAGCTCCCCTCAGCTCCTTGACCTCCCAGACGCGGCGCTCTTCCCGGACTCGCCGATGTTCGCCGAGCACGTGAACCTGAAGTGGCTGCGCTTTAACGGCTCCCTCCCCAACGGCGCCGTGGGAATCTTCAACGGCTACACGGAGCGCACCGACTACGTGTGCAAAGTCAACTGTGAGGCGGGCTTCTACTCTGCCGCCAAGGGGGAGCTCTGCTTCTACCCGTACGCCGACAGCGAGTACGCCTCCGCCACGTTCGAGGTGCTGGTGAACGTGGACCACTTCGAGTTCCTGGAGTGGGTGGAGGATTCGTACGGGGCCGCGCCGCAGTTCTCCGTGAGGACCTGCCCCGACGTGGACATCTTTGTGGGTCAGTCGTTAAGTTAGACCAAGGGTGGCCCATTCCTCATTTCCGAAATGTGTATTAGGTTACTTTGCTCATGCGCAGCTAGCCTCAAACAAGTGTGAACGGCCGGAAGTTGGACCAGGCGTCCGTCTCACATCATTGTAAATGAGCCAGAACTGTAGACACATTTGTGTGAGGGGAATCACAGTCTTCATTAATCATATTGGGTCACGCCATAAGGCCATACTGTCTCCGTAGTACAGTCATGATTCCATAAATAAACAGGCTAATCGTTAAACATTCGCTAACAGTGGTGTAGCAAAGGTACCAAGGGGCCCCAAGCAAGAATGTCGGTGGGGGGCCCTCTGGTGGCCGCCCTGTGTACTGCTCACTGGGGGAGAGGACGTCTCGTGGGCAGGAGCGGGTCACCTGACAACTCCCACAATGCAGTTCTCTGCATAAGTTTCTCTCAGAACAGAAGCTGAGGTTCTTTAGGTCATAATGAGTGTCACAATAAACTGCTTTCACTTTAGAAATATAATCTGGTGGAGAGATGAGTAAAAAGTCTGTCCACTGGTCATTATAATTTAACATTAGAGAACCATGACTCACTAAAGCAGCAGCAGGATGGGGATAAACAGCGCCACAGTGTGTTGGTGGACACATGGTGTAAATGCAGCTCCAAAGTCTTAGGAAGACTGTGTATATCAAGTGTTTCATGCAATTTTATAAAAAATGGGTCAGTTCACGAGCTACGCCTCTGTTTGCTAATAGTTAGCTAGTGCTAACGTCCACAGCAGCTTATAAATCCTCTCACTGAGAAACATTATTACTGTGAGGAAAGACTTACCTTTGCAGTGCAAACATGTCGCCTTTAGAGCAGAGTCGACAGAACTTTGGTAGAATCGAGATAAACAGCTGTAGGCTCACATGGCTACTTAAAGAATGTAGATCAACGTAGTTCTGCCAAAGTCTGACTCTGCTCTAAAGGCGACATGTTTGCACTGCAAAGGTAAGTCTTTCCCAACAATAATGATGTTTCAGCAGGTACAGATTTAAAAGCTGCTGTGGACGTTAGCACTAGCCGCGTTTGCATTAGCGAATGTGTTGCAATTAGCCTGTTTATTCATTATCATGACTGTTCTACGGAGATGGTATGGATTCACAGCGTGACCCAATATGATAAATTGAGTATTTCTACAGCTCATTTACTCCTGTCCCACCATGTCCCATCTTCCGCCTGTTCTGATGACAAGCATCGCCAGAGATGGTACTTTTTACAACAAGTAACCCCAAACCTAATATATAACCTCAAATACTAACATTTTATTGTGGGAATTAGCTTGTTTTAATGTTCCAAGCTAAGTATAGGTTGCATACAAGGTTTAAAACTCTGCTTAATGAACTCACTGGGTATCGTTAAGGATGTATCGATACTACTCTTATCGATACTTGTGATGCGACGTTTGAACGGCTCTTTAAGGGGAATGGTTTGAACCAGTTCTCTGTTGTGAAAAGAGACGGATCTTTCAGTCAGTTTTACCCAGAATTCCTCTGAACGAGCACAAGTATCAGCCCAGCAACGGAGCAGGCGACACAAGTGAAAGCTTTTTGCTCTAAAGTCAAAGCTAAATGCACTAAAATGATTTGTTAGACAGTTGCCGCCTATTTTTATTCATTGTGGCATTGTGGCAACACATGCTTCAATGCTTTCATTTAAATCAAAAAGTGCCTTTTATAGATGGATCTTTTTTATTAAAAGAATCTGAAACTGATGGGACTGATGTTAACGTGTTTGTGTCCTTACTTTTGCTCCTATGTGGTGCCCACAGGTAAGAACAAGTACGGCCTGGGCAAAGTGGTGACGCAGCACGAGGCCTTCTTCCTGCCGTGGGAGGGAGACGAGTACTGGTACAAGAGCTACCAGGTCCTGGCCATCAACCGCGAGCGCTACAGCCAACACATCTCCCACGTGGAGTACGGCATCGACCAGATGGAGCTCTTCCACCATCCCCCGGAGGCGCTGCAGCTGGCCCGCGTCACCAACCTGGAGTGCAGCAGCGTGACCAAGACGGTGCGGCTGGAGAAGACCACTGCGCTGGAGAAGCACTGGGACATCGGGCGCGAGACGAGGAACGGCTCTGTCAGCACCATGAAGGCCAAAGTGCCCATCCTCGGTGAGTCCAGCAAAACATCTGAGGTTCAAAGTCAGAAGAAAAAACGGAACAAACTCCCCCATGTTTGTTTGAGGACGTTTTGTCGACAATCTAAAGACCGCCAAAGTCCGCAGGGATATTCAGATGTTACAAAACTTTCTGGTTATTTTCTCCAAATGGGAGTTTCATTCCACTCTTGCAACAAGTTTTTGAATAAAAAAACTTGTTCAATATTTAATTCTTATATCCAACAGAAGTTTGAAGTTCAGTCAAATGCAGAATTTCCATGACTTCTTTCTTCACCTGCCGATCAGTGACAGACTGAAGTGCCATGAGGCCAGAGCCGTGGGAAGATATTTTAGTTAGGGGGTGCTGAGGGACAAAATTCACCATATCTGTGCATATTTCCTATTTATTAATATTGCCTGCAGTTCGCAAACTATCCACCAGGGGGTGCTGCAGCGCCCTCAGCACCCTGGGTTCCTTGCATGAGGCCTAAGCCTTTCTTTTTGTCAGTCATGGGGTCTGACCTACATGGTAACTCTGAACAGAGTCAGCTCACAGTGACTGAGTACATTGGACTGGAATGAACAACCTAACGATCAAAGGGATGTTCATGCAGAAACGTGTGAGTTCTGGTCATTGCGATCGCAGCACCATGAACAAAATGACATGGGTGTTATTGACTTTATTGATCGGAACAAACAAATGGAATTTTCTGCCAAATTTTGTGCATTGTCGTCAAACTGAGTTTTTTACTTCCCATTAGGGGTGTGTATTGCCTAGTCTCAGGCGATCACGTACCCAGAGATGGTACTTTTTACTACAAGTTTTATAATTCTGCACAATAATAGCCTTGTTTTAATGTTCCAAGCTAAATATAGGTTTCATACAAGGTTTAAAACTCTGCTTAACGCACTCATTGCATTGACCATCAGTCGGTATTGTCGATTTATTTCAATACATTGAAAACAACTAATTAGTAAACTAGAATACCTTCATTAGATTTGTATCAAATACATTTTATCCATCTATAAATCTATCTGTCCATCTCTCTTTATACTGTATCTCTGTATATACTATATCATTTAAATACCTTTCACTTATGTGCATGTGACTGTGGTGTTCTATGGTGACTATATCTTTGGAAGTAAAACAGATTCTTAGAAGCCTCGTAAATGAAACTAACTAACCTGGGGAGGCACGTTTTCTAGTATTCTATAGAGCTCCACAGTCCCGTCACGTGTCGGGGTCTGACCCGAAAAATCCCATGTATTTTTAGTGTGACTTTACGAAAAAGTAAATTATCAAGAGTTTAATGACACAACACCAGATAATCAGCCATGAGCTAAACTCACGGACATGAAACATACAAGGTCAAACTCAAGATTTGTCTAAAACGTTATAAACTGCAAAATTATAAAAGTAATTTTGCTGTATTTTCAAGTATTGTTTGTTTCTTTCTTGAAAAATACCCGCGCAAGTGTCGGTAGTTAGCACATAGCGTGCCATTAAACACTTAAAGAGGGGGTATTATGCTTTTTTCAGTCACATTGCACCAGTCTATATCACACTACAATGGTGACCAAACCTTCTGTTGGTCTGTAAATGCAGTAAATTAGAATAACTGCCTTGTATAAAATGTCTCTCTCAAAATGGCTGTAGTGAATGTCTTGAAATAGGCCTCTGTCTCTTTAAGAACCTCTGACTCTTTCGGACACGCCCCCTCCACACGCTGTCTGTGGCATCAGTGGGGAGGGGGTTCTGCTGAGGAGCAGTGGTTGGTTACTGGGCTGGTGACGAAAGCTCGGAGGCGTCTCCAGGAGGTGGGGGCGTTCCTAGGAGGACTCAGGCAAACCTATCCCTAAAATGGCCGCCATCAGAGTTTTTACAGATTACTCAAAAATACATGAATGTGCCAAGGCAACACTTCAGCCATGTTTTTAATGAGGGAATGACATAATAACATGATGGAAAGCTTGAAAAAGTCCATTTTGCATAATACCCCCCCTTTCATTGACTTTTTTGAAAAATCAATGCTTTTTTTTTGTGTCGGACCCGACATGTGACCAGGAGTGGTTGGGACTGTGGAGCTCTATAGTTAGGAGTCCTTAGCGATCAGTAATAACAGAAGTTAGAGTCTGTTTCATCCATTAAAATATACCATTATGGAGGACCGTGGCTGCCAAAACAATGAATATACAGAAATAAATAAATAAATACACTTAAAAAAGAAAAAAATTGCAAAGAAATGCATGCAATTATGAGAATAAGTGCATTTATTTCTGCATTTCTCTATTTATTTCTCTATCTCTGTATTTATTTTTGTATTTATTTCTCTATTTATTTATTTATTTATTTCTCTATTTATTTATTTATTTATTTTTGCATTTATTTATTTATTTCTGTATATATTTATTGTTTTGGCAGCCACCAAAACAATAAATATATACAGCCATACACCATCGCTCACATGGAGCATCTACTCCACAGCTAGTGTCACTCATCTCTGAGGCTCATCTTCGCATTAGATCAGGAACATAATGAAAACATGGGCATCACCGTGACTACGAAGCACAGAGCTCTCTCCTTTTGTTTTCTTTATGCGTTAGCACAAACTGCTACGAAGGTAAATCCATTTTGCTGTGTTGTGTGGTAAATCGCGGCGGTACAGAGCCAAATATGCACAAAGCTGGTGTCTCGTAATAATACAGGTCTCTGTCTTTGCTGTGAAAGCCAAAGTGAGGTGAGTTTTAAAAGTGCCCCTCTCCTCCATAGTGAAAAGTTTCATGTGTTTCTCTAACTCTCACGTTATGTCACAAAATAAAACCACACTGTCCATTAATATCTGCCATTTTGTTTTTGAGATCATGGCTTATATATTAAAGTATAAATCAGTGGCGGTTGTGGTTTGAGCTGAAATCCGATGGATGTTCTAACTCTGATTAATGTGGTGTTCAGGTCCAGGGAACGTGGACTTCACCAAAGAGCAGACGGTGACGTTTTCCGAGGGCACCCGGACGAGCGAGAGCATCAGCCACATGGTGGAAGTGCAGGTGAGGAGGATCTGCTGAATATGTGGTGCAGTCGCCACCTCGAGTCCTGAAGAAGCTGACGTCAAACATCTGCTGTCTCGTCTGCAGATCCTGGTGCCGCCGAACCACTCGTGCGCCGTGCGGATGGAGGGCCGGAAGATGACGGCGGACATCCCCTTCAAAGGTCGCCTGAGTCGCACCAACCACAACGGGGACACGCACTGGACGTCCATCACCGGGACGTACGGCGGCGTCAACGTGGGCGAGATCAACGCCGTGGTGGAGAGATGCCAGCCAGTGACCGGCGCCCTGCCTTGCGCCCCGGAGTACTGACCCAACAGATACCTATACTTCCACAAGATCCAAAATCCCTCTGAGCACATCTTTGTGACGCAAAAAATAAAACCACACCTTTAAACCTGGCTCTGTCTGTTATTTAGATTGTGTGTCCAAAAATATCCACCTACAATGGCTTATTTATGTTAAATTGCAAGTTTTATTTATTTATTTAACCAGGATAAAACTCATTGAGAATTGTGCTTAATATGTTTTTAAGGTCCTGCCATCTACAACATCTTTCGGACATAATTTTGGGACAGAAATGTGTTAAAAATTAAACTCTGAAATATCACATGACACTCAAAACTGAGAACAGGTGCATCCTTTTCCTGCTGGTCAAGAGATGTTTCTACAAACAGACTGCATGTATTTGAAGCTGCTGGTGCCTCTGGAGTCTCCCGAACATCAAGGTGTAGGACCCTCCAGAGGCTGCAGTTGTGCATAAACCTTCTATCCGGCCTCCCCTAAACGGTTAATTGAAGCTGATGAACAGAAACGGCTGCAGTGGCTCAGAAATACATGAGGACTCATTTTCAAACAGTCTTGTTCACTGATGAGGCCGTGTGACCCTGGATGGTCAGATGGATGGAGTAGTGGAGAGTTGGTGAATGGCCACCATGTCCCAACAAGGCTGTGACGTCAGTAAGGAGGGGGCGGAGTCATGTCTTGGGCCAGAATCATGGGGAGAGAGCTGGCCGGCCCCTTTAGGCCCTTTCGGATCCCTGAAGTTGTGAAAATGACCTTTGAAAAACAACGTTTCTGTGCTACAAAAAGAAGAGCATCCTCTTCATCATGACAACGCACCATGTCCTGCTGTAAAGAATACCTCTGCATCACTGGCTGCTATGGGCATAAAATGAGAGAAACTCATGATGTGGACCCCCTCCTCCCCTGACCTCAGCCCTATTGAGAACCTTTGGAGCCTCAACAAAAAAAACCTTCTGAGGGTGGGAGGCAGTTTTCATCCAAACAGCAGCTCTGGGAGGCTATTCTAACATCCTACAAAGAAATCCAAACAGAAACTCTCCAAAAACTCACAAGTTTAATGGATTTAAGAATTTTGAAGCTGCTATCACACAAGGGCTCTATGTTAAAATATAACTTGACCTGTTAATATTTTTTGGATTGAAATAGCTTTTGATTTCAGTAAATATGACCTCCTAATGCTGCAAATTCAACAAATGACCATTTTCAGTTAATTACAAGCTTTAAAATGTATTGAAACGATGAGTTGCATAATAATTTGGAACAGTGGATTTTGAGGCTTTTACTATATACAGTATATATACTTTTTAAATACCACATTTAAATGATCCTCTACCAGTTAAAGACTTGAAAATGATGCAGACTTTCATTTGAGTTGACAATTTAGAAAATCTTAGAAAAATGTCATTTGCATAATAATTTGGAACGCAGTGTATAGGGTCCCACAGCTGACAGAGCATGCCAGAGCAGAGACAGGTTTGTATCGAGGCACAGATCTGGGGAAGGTACAGAAAAACTGTTGCAGCCTTGAAGCTTTCAAATCATTCATAAATGGAAGAAACTCAGAACCACCAGGACTCTTCCTGGAGCTGGGCCCGTCCAAACTGAGCCGTTGGGGTAGAAGGGCAGCAGAGTGCGCGAGTGATGGTTGTCCGGAGAATCCTGGTGGCTCCTGAACGTCGTCCATTTATAATTGATTGAATTCTGCTCTTTGGGACCTTTAATACCTTTCCAAATCAAGTGAATTCCATTTCACTTGGCAAAGGTGGACTCCAGTCAAGTTGTAGAAACATCTCAAGGACGATCAATGGAAACATGATGCACCCGAGCTCAGTTTTGAGCGTCACAGCGAAGGGTGTGTCTACTTATGTACATGCAATATTTCATTTTCAGTTTATTTTGAAGAAATTTGCAAAACATTCCATGAAACAAACAAAAACAAATGTAATTGTAACCCACATGAAACAATGGGCTACTAGACATGTTGTTTAAGCTGCAATTGCACTAGTTGTCCACTAGAGTGTGCCACAGCGCCTCAAATAACTTCAGCCTCACCCATGCGGTCACTGTCACTTCACTCAAAGCATGCTCCTCGTGTGTGAGTAAGTACTAAAAATAGCAACTAAATATGATTATTATGATGACAGGCTAAAGGTACAAGTCTGTGTGCTGCAGGAGTGACTCCTTTGAAAAATCTATGAAGAAAACCCCGGTGAGTGCTCATGTTTAGCTTGAGGCTTTAATGTGTACTCAGTCAGATAAATTGAGAACACTGAAACCAGATATTTCGTATAAAAAACCAGTCGGGTGTTTTATGATGTAAGCCCAATGTTTTGCCTGCTTTGGTACACTTGTATCATTGCAATTCATCGGAATGTTCTAGAAAATGCTACGCGCCTAATGCTAGCTGTTGTTGCTAACGGCTAACGTGGTCATGGTTTTCTTGGCCAGTGTTAGCACTACATTGCAAAAGCACATGCTCTTAGTGGAGCAAAATGTTTGTATTTGGTATAAATACTGCATATTTGAAATCACAATACATTATTTTGGTTTAGAATGGCAAACATTGTACAATTTTGGTTTAAAAGGTCAGTTCATTAGTTTTGATAAATACATTAAAAATACAAGTTAAAAAAGATATAAGCAATGCTGACCATTTGAATGTTTTATTTTAAAAAAGAAGTTCATGTGTTTAAATGTAATTTCATCATTGTTATGTGTTACTGCTAAAAATGTGGTAATTCTTTATTGGCTGCTTAAAGGAATAGGCCACCGTTTTTACATACTGAGATATGTTCTTACCTAACCTTAGTCGAGTTAATATATCCCCGTCTGGTCTTTGTCCGTGCGCTCTGCCAGGCAAACGGAGCACATACGCAGCCTCTCCCACATGTCATATAGCTCCAAAAAAGCTCACGATAGAAGCTACCAAGCTCTTCCACGTGTTCCCTATTTAAATAAAGTTACGTGAAGTGTTTTCATGCGAAGTATATTTACACAGAAATGTAACATGTCGATTTTATAAGCAGATAAAAAGGGGGACTATATTGTGAGGCGTAATGATACAGGAGCACAGCGTCCGCGCAGTAACTCCTAAAGACTTCCCCCGCTCACTTCCGTCAATAGAAGCTGCGTGACTTGTACAGAGCCTTTTACAACAAGCAGAAAATATATATTTTGGGAAAGTGCTGGCGCATTCCTACCTCATGGTCGAGGACCAGAGTCCTGTGTCGTCGTCCGGGGTGAGTTGGAAATCTGTGAAACATTACTACACTATATACTTTCTGCTTGTTATCACAGCCCGGCACGATGCACGTAAAAGGCATTGTTCACAAGTTATCCACGCTTCTTCAACTGTTCTCTGTGAGCTCTCTACAAGTCACGCAGCTTCTATTGACGGAAGTGAGCGGGGGAAGTCTTTAGGAGTTACTGCGCGGACATTTTACTCCTCGTATCATTACGCCTCACAATATAGTCCCCCTTTTTATCTGCTTATAAAATCGACATGTTACATTTCTGTGTAAATATACTTCGCATGAAAACACTTCACGTAACTTTATTTAAATAGGGAACACGTGGAAGAGCTTGGTAGCTTCTATCGTGAGCTTTTTTGGAGCTATGTGACATGTGGGAGAGGCTGCGTATGTGCTCCGTTTGCCTGGCAGAGCGCACGGACAAAGACCAGACGGGGATATATTAACTCGGCTAAGGTTAGGTAAGAACATATCTTAGTATGTAAAAACGGTGGCCTGTTCCTTTAAGCTAAAATCTAAAGAAATTGTTCATTTAATGCACTTGTCCCTAGCAATTGTGTAAAGAATTGAAATGACCTTTATTGGAGAACATCGAATGAGGTCTCGTAGGTAAAAGAACAGGAATTAATTTACTTTCTGCACTTTGTGTAGACTGGTTTGATAGTGAGCCCTGAAAAGTGATGGCGAGCCCAGCCCATGATCCATGCACGCGAGTGTGATGGTGTGGCCAGCCAGACGCATTCCGCTGCAGAAGAACCGAGACTGGACCCTATCCATTGGATTGAGACAAGACTGAAACATTGGTCACAACACTACCCGGGTAGCAACGTTGCAACCAAACCTTAGAACCAAACAAACTGAACTTTACACCTTTTTGGGGGGGAAAGAGCTCTATTTTCTTTTCTTTGTTTTATTTTATTGTATACACATTGTATCTGTTAATGTGGTTGCCATATTGGTTGAGCAATAAACCACAGGTTGTTCATCTTTTCTTAAATCTTGGCAAATCATTCCAATCTCTCTCTTGGACGTACCTAGCAGATGTTAGTGCTTCTCATACTGGTCCACTCTAAGGGCGCTACATAATCAATGGTGGAATGAGGCTGTAACATAAAATGTGAGAAAAGTGTAGAGGTGTGAAAACTTTACAGATCCACTGTACATAAGTTACATTTACATAAAATCTCATACTAGAGCAGGATAATCAGGAAAATCATCTTCAGTTAAAGACTTATTTTAATTTGAAATGTATGTCAGAAATCTACTGCAAAAGGTTCACACTGAGATCAGTAAAAAAAAAAAAAAATCCCTTTCATCTGACCCTCTTAAAGTGTTGGCATGAACACAGACAATATCAGCTATAGAAGAAAGTGAGACACTTTGACAACATGGCGTCTGAGTCTGCTCAATTAAAATGAAAATCCAAGAAGAACCTCCTCTTTTAGGCCTGAGCAGAGCCGGGTCACACGTCGGTGTAGAGCAAGCCTGTGGCGCGGTCCAGCAAAGCCTCTGCAGTTCCAGCTCCTACCAGAAGGGGACAGTTTAGTGCGATTGAAAATATGAATCGAAGTTAATCGCATTTAACTTTCAACACTTCAGTTTCCTTTTTTCCTGCAGACGTTGCTTTAGGCACAAACGACACGTAAAGGCAAAAACAACTGTCAAACTTGTTTATTCACACAGTTAAGCGCCGACATAAACCTATTTAAAAAGATCATTCTCCAAAAAGTGTTTGAAATGTTCACACAGGCCTCACATCTCCACTTCAGATGAGTTCAAATGAAAATACAAATTGGATCTTTGGTGGATCTTAACAAAGTTCAAAGTAGAACTTCAATAGGCAGCGAGAAGAAAAGGGAGTGACACAGGATGAGCCTCAAAATGAGTCTCAGACTTGCCTGTCATTCCCTGTCAGGTATTCACACTGTCATGACTGTCTCATTTTGTCAACGTGACCGGCAGCTGCCTGAGGCCCCTAAGCCAGCAGGGGCCCCCAGAGGGCTAACAGATTTGAAAGAAATGACCAAGAGATAGTCATGGCCAAAAAACTGGGCGCTCCGGAGCTTGTATCGCTCTTCCTGAAGCAGATGCTTGGAAACACTGCGTTGGAGCCTCTTTCAGTAACGCCTGGTCATGTGACTGTCTGGAAAACTGCTTCATTCTGTGAGTTGTGTATCGTGTCTCAAAGCGGGTCATCGGCTCAGAGTGTCTCACTGAGCCGCCTTTAGCAGCGAGGCGCTAAACCACGTCCATGTCGTGATGTAAATCATTAGTGAAAGATAAAGAAATGTGCTGTATTTAACCACGTTCATGTGGAGAAAGTGGCTGTGGGCCAGAATATATTTTATATGTCATATATTTTCTTATTCTTTACAAAGTCCTGCTTTTGAACAGATACTAAAGGCGTGGAGCTGATCAGACGAGGGAAACATAAGGTAAATCTACAGTCCATCTACAGCAAACAGTGACAACATTAACTCTGACTGAATCAAGTAGAAAGATCGTACATTGATGTCCTGCTTTATAGCAGCAGAGCCACAGGTGACTGAGGCCCCGCCCACTGGAGCTCCGCCCACAGACCCAGGCAGTGTTAATTTTGACATCATATTTTATTTTAGTTTTAGTCTTTTGACTAAAATGTAATTTAATTTTAGTCGATATTTAGTCGAAAAAATCTTTTCAATTTTAGTCTACTTTTAGTCGACTAAATTTAAGACCAATTTAGTGGACTTTGCATTGATAATATTCATTATAATCATATTTAATCTTGTTCCTCTGCTTCATGGAGCTGCTCCACATGAACAAAGCTCAGAGCTGATCCTTTGGCAGAGAATTTACATGAATGAGGCTCTTTCAGACGGTCAATAGAAGTTTGGATGATTTTAGTCTCTCCTTTTCATTTTTATTTAGACTTATTTTAGTCGACTAAAATATCTGGACATTTTAGTCATAGTTTTAGTCTCATGAACAACTTTTAATTTAGTTTTAGTTCAATTTTAGTCGTCAAAAATAACACTTTGACTAAAATTAAGACTAAATATTTTAGTCGACAAAATGAACACTGGACCCAGGTTACAAAGAAAATGACTCTTATTGATCGGCCTGTGATTGATTTAATCTTTCAAACATCAACATGAGGCTGTCATAATCAAACTGCCACACGTCTGTTTGAAACTTCTCATTGTGTTGGTGCCTCAGTCGTGTTTATGAGAAGTTGCACTAATAAAGTTTGTCCACAAGAGGTCGGTGTTCAAACAGAATGAAACAGCTCTGGGACTTTGAAGTGAATGACACTTTTTTGCCTCAAAGTGTTACAAGGCTCCACTAGCCCATCACTACCAAGAGAATACAGTGACAAAGTGCAACGACAACTGGCCGTCCCACACTCCCTGAAACGGCCCCATGAGCCCAACTCGCTCCTCCCTCACCTGTTTCTCAGAGAGAGCACAGCGCGTTGGGAGGAGGCCTAATCACAGCTGTGATTTGATAAAGACTGTCTGTGAGTGGATCCAAACATCTTGTTTTTAAACAATATTTGTCATTTTTCGTGTCAGTTTTCTGCACCAACCTTTGCTCTCCGTTGGTTTGGAGTGTGCTCCTGAAGGAGTGTCTGTGTGGACGACCATCACGGGGAGCGCCTTGCCTAGAAGTTTAGAAATGTTCCTGTGAAAACGCAGCTGCCCCTCCAGCTTGTACTCCACTGAAATGATCTTACAGTTGTGAACAGACGGCAGCGTTTGGGGCATAAGAATCTGACAATTCGTTAATTCTTCTTCCGACTGTACCCGGTCGATGCTCATAATTTGTCTTGTGATACGTATATACGATCCAACTGCGCAGTAGCGTTCAAGACAACTCAAAACGAACTCCAGTGTCATGATGCGATTGGGGAATTTGATGACTTTTGTGGTGATGGGAACAATTTCACCAGGAGAAAAAAAGTTCTTCTGCAGCCGCACCTCCATCTGAACTGTCCCGCTCTCATCAGACCAAATTTCTCTCTCCGTCATGGACACCATTTGGCGACACATCTGGACGCAGTTTGGAGCACACTTGGAGCGGAACTCAAAGGTCTGGTGAACCGTGCGGTCGCTCAGGATTCTCCGACAGAGTTTAGCCTCGAGTGTGTAGACGATGGAGCCGTTGGCGCAGTGGAAACATGAAGGCATGCACTTGGAAGGGATTCGGAGGTTGAACGGAAACGAGTAGCTCCCTGGAGAAAGCTTCACTTTGGTCGAAATGAAATATTCTTTTACCTTAAAAAGCCTTTCGTGACCAGTCACGGTAGTTTCGTATGTGCCTGTGTCACCATCACTAACTTCTGCCTTAAACGCGGTGTCAGCGTCTCCTTTAGCTTTGACGTACAGACTCAGGATCTGGGTCCATTTGATCAGCTCCAAGGAAACTTTCCCACTGATGGTGTCTCCCTCTGAAAACGTTCCCGAATCATTTACTTTGTCAAAATAGAGAGAAAAGCTTGTTATGGAAGGCATGGCTCTGTTTAGCAGCATGAGAGAATGAATAATGCTGGAGGAGGAAATCTGACACAGATATAGCGCTTTCTTTTATACCAAAGATTCTGAGCGCGAGCAGTCAAACCGGTTTGTAATCAATACACACCAAACTCTCTCCCTCTCTCTTGTCTTTTACTCACTCTCAGAGGAAGAACTTACCACCATTTTTGAAAACTTAGTTTAGTTTATTTGTTTATTTGAGCAGTTAACATTCTGCACAAAAGGAGTGGGCCGAAGCAAAAGCTTATGAGAGCCCACCCCCAAAATCATTACAATACAAAATGTTCATATCACAACAGTACAAAGTCACATATTACAAAGTACATAGTACATGGAACATAGGAACACAGCATGCACACATACACACAACATACATGTTTATGATTTAGCTTTATCCCATAGTCATTTTTCAATACAATCATGTTTTCATTTGCCTCATACAATGACAACCGTCAACATGACCCAAAGTCACTAGTTTTATGTTAACCCTCGTGTCGCCTTCGCGGGTCTTTTTGACCCGCTGTCATGTTCCGGGCATTTGGATGCAGGTGACACAAGGGGGCGCCCTTCCAACCTTCTCTGTGTGAATGTGAGTTGACTTTCTTCAGAGTGAGACTTTAGGTCAGACACCATGAGTGACAGTAACATGACGCTAAATACAGTGAGCTCTTTGTTTGCAGTAAAAAGTCAGAGGCCTCATTGCTCTTCAGTCACAGACTGAGAAGTGAAGAAGGAAGTCATGGAGATTCTGCTTTAGACAGAACTTCAGACTTCTACTGCATGTAGGGGTCATATCATATCATATCAAATGTTGTAATCTGAAAGCACTTTTGATACCTTTCGGTATGCGAAGCGCTTTATAAATAAAGATTGATTGCTCATATTCTGAAACTCAAATCTGTAGTAAAAACATAATATATGGAAATAATTATTACAATTACAAAAATAAAATATAATAATAAAGAAAACATATTTGAAAATCATATATCTAATCAAAAAAATTGTTTTATTTACTCTCATTCTAAAAAAAAAAAAACTAAAAAACCCCCAAACAAACTGTAACCATTTGTATCTGCTGTAGAGTCATGTTTGTCCCAGTTCCTCTGAGTCGTGGTGGGTCATGGTGGACCATGACAGATGTGGACAGGACTGTGGTAGATCTACTTTTACTTTGGAGAAAATAGTTACTATAGTAACTGTTGAAGAAATTAACCTCATGAGTCAGTCCTGCTGCACCACGACTCAGAGGAACTGGGACAAACATGACTTTACAGCAGATATGAATGGTTAGGGTTTGTTTGGGTTTTCTTTTAGAATGAGAGTAAATTTAAAAAAAATATATATATTTTTTTATTATATACAGCATTTTTGTAATTGTAATTATTTTCCCTATATTATGTATTTACTACATATTTGTGTTTCAGAATATGAATCAATCAAACTTTATTTATAAAGCACTTTTCATACCAAAAGGCATCACAAAGTGCTTTACAGATTACAACATTTGATTTGATATAATATGACCCCTACATGCAGCTGAAGTCTGAAGTTCTGTCTAAAGCAGAAGCTCCATGACTTCCTTCTTCACTTCTCAGTCTGTGACTGAAGAGCAATGAGGCCTCAGCCTTTTTACTGGAAACAAAGAGCTCACTGTATTTAGCGTCATGTTACTGTCACTCATGGTGTCTGACCTAAAGTCTCACTCTGAAGAAAGTCAACTCACATTTACACAGAGAAGGTTGGAAGGGCGCCCCCTTGTGTCACCTTGCATCCAAATGCCAGGAACATACCAGTGGGTCAAAAAGACCCGCGAAGGCACCACGAGGGTTAAAGAGGCACATCAGTACACATATACTCCGTGATCTTGCTACTTCCCAGTTGTCATTACCACGCTCTGTATTATATTAATTTGTGTAGAGTTTTCGCTTACAAATATATATATATATATATATATATATATATATATATATATATATAGCCAGCTAGCCAGCTAGCGGCTGGCTAGCTCAAGTGGTAAGTCACCCGACTTGCACACAGTAGACCCCGGTTCGAATGGGCTGCCAGTGTGGGTCCTTAGGCAAGACCCTTCACGCTACTGCCTACCTCATACAATGATGAGAGACAATGAAATGAATGACATGCCGGCTCAGACGTCGCCCGGCCAAACAAGGTCTGCGTCAGGTGCTGGGGAACCAGAGCACCTCGATGTAAAATGGGCTACTGGAACAAGGCGGAAATGGGAGAGATGCGAGAACAGGGCTCTGATGGAATGCTACTACTCCAGTAACCCTAGCCAGAGGGGCTACATGCAGAGGATGTGGGAGAAATGGTTACTTCGAAACCCACAGTCCAAACTCACGGCGAAACAACTAGTAGCTCAGTGTTCCAACATCCACAAACGGCAACTGCTATCACAACTTGAGATTGACGAGGTACAACACCAATGCTCCGGCAACGGGGAGCCAGGACACCAGGTCAGAGGGGAGTTAACACCAGCCCTCCCAATGGAGATTGGGTACGAAGCCCCAATAAGCGCGATCACGCTGAACGAGGCAGCGACTGACCTGAAAAATAAGATCATGGCAAAAATGTCCAGCAGGCAACCCCGAAGCCAATTACAGAGGCTGAGAGAAGTACTGTCAGAAAGTCTCCTAGAAGATGTGAATGCAGCTCTGAGAGCAATTCCTACATCAACCATCACTGAAACCAATGAGCTGATATACTCCACAGCAGCAGTGATCCTAGAGACGCTTGGCTATCGCAAGAGCAACCATGAGATGAAATACCCACCATGGAAAAGAAGGCTGGAGGATAACATCAAGGCAGCATGGAGGGAAGTGAGTCAATTGACAGAGGCCTTGAAAGGTGCAATGAAAAAGCAAGTACCCAAAAGGTACAGCCAGATGCCCATACCTGAAGCATTGGAAACTGCCAAACAAAGGCTCCAAGCCTTGGCCAGCCGCCTAAAGAGATACACGAGAGACAACGAAGCCAGACGAGTAAATCGCCTGTTCGCAACTCAACCAGCGAAAGTGTACGCTCAGTGGCAGGGTAACAATAACAGAGCAGACCCACCAAGGCTGGAAACTGAACAGTACTGGAAAGGCATATGGGAGAAGGAGGCAGCACACAACAGTGATGCACAGTGGCTGGTGGCTCTGAGAGAGGACCACAGCAACCTCCCTGAACAGAATCCAGTTACCATCACAGTGGCAGACGTCCAAGAAAGAGCCTCAGGTATGAAAAATTGGACAGCACCAGGCCCTGACATGATACACGCCTACTGGCTTAAGAAACTCACGGCTCTCCATGAGCGCTTGGCAGCACAAATGAACCAGCTGCTGAGGGATGGGAATCACCCTGAATGGTTAACCGAAGGTCGCACAATCCTGATCCTGAAGGATCCCTCAAAGGGTACAGTCCCATCCAACTATCGGCCAATAACCTGCCTCTCCACAACGTGGAAGCTCATGTCCGGCACCATAGCGGCTAAGATAAGTAAGCACATGGATCAATACATGAGCACAGCTCAGAAGGGAATCGGTAAAGATACCAGAGGTGCCAAACACCAGCTCCTGGTAGACAGAACAGTCGCTCGAGACTGCAGAACCCGACACACTAACCTGAGCACTGCCTGGATTGATTACAAGAAAGCCTACGACTCAATGCCACATACTTGGATCATTGAATGCCTGGAGCTATACAACATCAACAGGACTCTAAGAGCCTTCATTGCAAACTCGATGAGGTTGTGGAAAACCACCCTTGAAGCCAATGGCAAGCCACTTGCACAAGTCTCCATCAAATGTGGCATATTCCAAGGAGACGCCCTGTCCCCACTGCTGTTCTGCATAGGTCTGAACCCCCTCAGCCAAATAATCAACAAGACTGGCTATGGATACCGACTCAGGAACGGGGCCACCATCAGTCACCTCCTCTACATGGATGACATCAAGCTGTATGCTAAGAATGAGCGAGACATCGACTCACTGATCCATACCACCCGGATATACAGTGCAGACATTGGGATGTCATTCGGACTAGAGAAGTGTGGTCGGATGGTGACTAAGAGAGGGAAGGTAGTCCACACAGAAGGGGTCTCACTCCCAGAAGGAACAATAGCAGACATTGAGGACAGTTACAAGTACCTCGGAATCCCACAAGCAAATGGCAACCTCGAAGAGGTGACAAGGAAAGCGGCTACGGCCAAATACCTCCAACGAGTAAGGCAGGTCCTAAGAAGCCAGCTCAATGGCAAGAACAAGTCCCGGGCAATAAACAGCTACGCCCTACCAGTAATCAGATACCCTGCAGGAATAATAAGCTGGCCAAAGGATGAGATACAGACCACAGATGTTAAGACGCGAAAGCTCCTAACCATGCACGGAGGGTTCCACCCCAAATCCAGCACTCTGAGGCTGTACGCTAGCCGTAAGGAAGGAGGCCGAGGACTAGTGAGTGTGAGAGCCACTATCCAGGATGAAACATCCAAGATCCATAAGTACATCAAGGACAAGGCTCCGACAGATGACGTGCTCAGTGAATGTCTCAAACAATGGGGAACAGAAGATGAGGTGCTGGAGGTCCCGTCATGGGAGGACAAGCCCCTACACGGCATGTACCACCGAAACATAACTGAAGTGGCGGATATACAGAAATCCTACCAATGGCTAGACAGAGCCGGACTAAAGGACAGCACAGAGGCACTCATCATGGCTGCACAGGAGCAGGCCTTGAGCACCAGAGCAATAGAGGCCCAGATCTACCACACCAGACAAGACCCCAGGTGTAGACTGTGCAAAGAGGCCAATGAGACAATCCAACACATAACTGCAGGGTGTAAGATGCTGCAGGGTGTAAGATGCTGGCAGGGAAAGCTTATATGGAGCGCCATAACCAAGTGGCTGGTATAGTGTACAGGAACATCTGTGCAGAGTATGGGCTGGAAACCCCAAGGTCAAAGTGGGAAACACCTCCAAAGGTGGTCGAGAATGACCGAGCCAAGATCCTGTGGGACTTCCAGATACAGACGGACAAAATGGTAATGGCGAACCAACCGGACATTGTGGTGGTGGACAAAGAGCAGAGGAAAGCCATTGTGGTCGACATAGCAATACCAAGCGACTTCAACATCAGGAAAAAGGAACACGAGAAACTAGAGAAATACCAGGGGCTCAGAGAAGAGCTGGAGAAAACCTGGAGGGTGAAGGCATCAGTGGTGCCCGTGGTCGTTGGGGCACTCGGGGCAGTGACCCCCAAACTGGAGGAGTGGCTCCAGCAGATCCCAGGAAATACATCAGACATCTCGGTCCAGAAAAGTGCAGTTCTAGGAACAGCAAAGATACTGCGCAGAACCCTCAAGCTCCCAGGCCTCTGGTAGAGGACCCGAGCAGGAGGAGAAAGAGACCGCCCGCGGAGGGTGAGGAAGAGTTTTTTTTCTTTTTTTTATACTGTATATATATATTTTTTTTTTGTACATGGATTTGTACTTTTCTTTGTACATGGCATTATGTGAAGCCTAAAGCGGGCCAGTTGAAGAGGGCAGCTGATTTTATAGATGATGTTTCTATGCTGTGTGGTGTAGGGCTTTTTTCAATCACATAGCTCCAGTCTATATCACTCTACAATAATTGACTGCGGAATTCTTCCGCAGTCAATTATTGGTTTTCATGTTCTTTATTATTATTCCTCTTCCATCTTTTTCCCGATTTTCTCCAGCTTTCAGCACCTTCATGCTTTGTGCAATTTATGCAAGTTATGCATCAAAACGTTCCGCATGTTGAGGAGAAGGGTGCTATTACTTTTGGGACTTCTGCAACTTACGGTTTTTCCGCAATCTGCCAAAATGTCGGCGATTTTTCCCATTGACTTATAATGGGGCTGCCGCAAATCCATGCTTTTCTGCACCTTTTTCTGCATTTTATGCAATTTCTGCACTTTGTGCATGTTCAGCTGCTGCAACTTGTGGGTTTTGAGAAAAAATTGTCCTTCTGCAGTTTTCCAGTTTTTTTATACGAGAGTTTGAAATTTTTGCATTAGTGTGTATGTGCGAATCCAGCCAATGGGGAGACTCCAGGCCTTTCAGCCATTTGTGCAGCTTCTGCCAATCAAGCACTTTCAACAGTTTGACCAGTTTATGGAATTTAAAAGTTTATGCAATATAAACAATTTATGCAAATTAACCACTTTATGCATTTTAAACCGTTTATGCAACTTAAGCGATTATGCCATTTAGGATTTATTTATTTATTTCAACAGTTTGACCGATTTATGCAATTTACATAATTTATGCAAATTAACCCATTCATGCATTTTACCACTTTATGCAGTTTATACAATTTATGCAACATGACATTTTATGCATTTTACCAGTTTATGCAAATTAGATTATGCAAATTAAGCAATTTATGCAATTTGAACAGTTTATGCAATTTATGCATTCGCTTCCCGCAATTCCGCAGTCAATCGCAATGGCGCAGCCATTGCATTTCTAGTTCTTATTGCTGTCTAACAACTTATTATAGAAATATTGTTTACACCTTCAAATGATGCCTGTCAGTTTATTTGAATATTTCTAGTATGTATCCGGTTTCTTTTCTTCTATTATTTATACATTTTTTGTAAAGTGTTTTTTTTTTCCTGACGAGAAAATGACAAAAATGTGACAAAAAAATGACAAATTTTAATTAAAAATGACCAAAAAAATTACAAAAATGTGATAAAAATTGACAAAAAAAATTACAAAAATGTGACAAAAAAGTAACAAAAATGAGTTGAATACCTAACAAAAAAATGATGGAAAAACAAAATCTGATGATGTGAGGAAAAAGATCCTCTCGGTTCAGGCGGGAGTTAAGAGGTTAAACAGTGGCACATACTTAGCTAATAGTTATCAGATTACTTTTTAAATAAAGACGTAACTATTACATTTAGTTATGTCTACATGTAAGGCAGTGATCAGTAGTTGGATTACCTTTACAGAGTAATCTCTCCGACGTGGTTTACATCGTCTGCACTACCACCTGTGCTCTCCATTGGTTTGAAGTCCGCTCCTGAGCACGTGTCCGCAGCGATGACCACCAGGGGGAGCTGCACCTTCGGCACTTTATCAGAGTAAAGCACCTCCAGCTGCGCCTCCAGCCTGTACTCCACAGAAATGATTGCACAGTCGTGAACCGTCTGCGTCGCTCCATGTGGGAAAACCAGAACATTGGTGAACTCTTTCTCCGACTGAGGTCTGACGATGCTCCCGGACTGTGCCGTGACCTTGTGTGAATTCGATATGGACGAGTACTCTTGACGATACAACTCAAGACGTCTCAAAACGAACCTCGGTTTCATGATGTTGTTGGAGCGGTTGATGACTTTTGTGGCCATGGTTAGACTTTCGCCGGGAGAAAAGGCGTTCTTCTCCACCCGCACCTCCATCTGAACTGTCCCGCTCACGTACGACCCAATGTCCCCCTCCGTCGTGGACACCGTTAGGGGACACATCTGGACGCAGTTTGGGACAGACTTTGAGCGAAACTCAAACGTCTCCAGAAACGAGCGTTGTTTTTTCTTGTTCCTCCGACAGAGTTCAGCCTGGAGTGTGTAGGCGATCGAGCCGTACGCGCCTCTGAAAGACGATGGCATGTACTTGGAAGGGATTCGGATGTTGAACGGAAAGGAGTGGCTCCCTGGAGCGAGCGACGTCTCCTTTACTTTGGTCGAGATAAGAATTTCTTTTGTCTTGAATGTATGTGCGACCGTCTTGATCAGTTTCTTCAGTCCACTCGGTGTTGGCATCTCCTTGCGCTTTAATGCACAGGCTCCAGATCTTGATGCTTCTGATGAGCTCCAAAAAGACCTCCCCACTGACCGTGTCTCCCTCGGAAAACGTCCCAGAGTCATTTTATTTGGGATAAGAGAGCGAGAAGTTTGTAATGGAAGGCATGGCTCTGTTTGTGTTTGAGAGACAGAATGAGAGATTCAGGTGGAACGCTGACACAGAGGCAGCAGGCGCAGCTACCACAAAACTGGTTTGGCCACTACCGAATAAATTTACGGTAAAAGTCCATATCTTTTCCTTGTGACGTCTTTGTCTCTCTTCCTGTATTCACTGTCCCTCCTCACCTGCAGGACTGACGATGTTGTTGAGGATGTTTATCTTTGATTTGAGGAGGTCAAAAAGATGCTTTGAGATGTCCCTTTTTGTAGCGACACCCCTAGTTTTTCCCACCAACCACCACATGCCCAGTGACAGGAACGTGTCAAATGCAGAGGACACAATGAAGCCATTCATCACATAGGGAATTCACTATGTTTCAAAAGTTTGGAACGTGGGCGGTCAAACCGGTTTCTCTTGAACACACGGCCCACATTTCTGTCTTTCTATCACACACACACAGTCTCTACTAGAGCCATGCCTTCCATCACAAACTTCTCTCTCTCTCTTGACAAATTCAATGATCTGGGGACGTTTTCCGAGGGAGACACCATCAGCGGGAAAGTCTCTTTGGAGCTGACCAACAGGAGCAGGATCCTGAGCCTGTGCGTCAAAGCTAAAGGCGATTCTGACTCCAAATGGAAGCAAAGGTTTTCAGACACACATTCTGGATACCTCCGGACCTTCCGTCGTCACGAGAGGCTGTTCAAGGAAAAGGAAGTCATCGTTTCTGAAGAGTCAAAGACCACGCTGCCTCCAGGGACGCACGACTTCCCGTTCAGCGTTGCGATCCCGTCCAGGCCGCTGCCCTCGTCGTTCCGCGGCGCGTACGGTTCGGTCGCGTACAACCTCGAAGCCACGCTCCGCCGACCAGCGAAGAAGCCGCGTGAAGTCCAGCATGAGATTAGCCTCAGCTCCAAGTGTGTCCTGATGCCGTCGTCAGTGGAGCAAAGCCAAACCAGATATAGGAACAAAGCACAACAGGCGCTGAGCACAGATCGTGAAGTCTACTCCCCAGGCGACGAGATTCTGGTCACTGCAAAAATCCATAATTCTTCAGTGAGGGAGCTGGAGCCCATTTTCCTCCTGAAGCGCGTGGAGAAGTACCACTCGCGCCACCACAGTAAGATCGAGGTGAACTGCCTTCACACGGTTTTTAAAGACGCGGTGAAGTCATGTTCAAGGCGGGACGAGGCGTGTGCGCTGCAGGTGCCCGCAGACGCAGCGCTCACCGTCGACCACTGTGAGGTGCTGTCCGTGCGCTTCTATGTCCAACTGAGTCTGGACGCTCTTCCCGCTTACCTGGAGGGGGAGGTTCCGGTGGTGATCGTCGCTCGGGACGCTCTTCCTGGATCCGCAGAGTCTCGCGTTCCCAACTCACCAGGTCTGACCACAGCCTGAAGGGGGCGCCAACGTTTCCCCTGTTTGTAAACCCGTCTGTATGTTCCTGAGCTGTGTTTAACCCTGGACTGTTGGTGCTAATGTAGCAGGCTGGACTGGCCACTAGATGGCGCCAGCCCTAAAATATAAATAGCCCCTGCTTTAGCTTTACCGTCCTCTGCTTTCACTGTTACCGCCCCCACATACGCCGCCTCACCGTCCCTCTTCCGGGTAGTCACGGAGCGTTAGCTGTGGGCGGCTCACAGGTAGTCAGTATAGTTCTCTTTATCATAACTATCGTATCTTACTCGTTGTTGATCAGGCGATTGTATCACTTTTAGCTCCGGCCTGCGCCGCGGTGTACAGAGGCTGGCTATAGTGGCCGATGGCCTAGCTTTTGTCCTCCATGTGTGTGTTCCTCCGGTTGTTTGTCCTGACAGCGCTGCCTCTGCGCTCTGAGGAGGTACGTGTTTGTTTTGATCAAGGCCGTGGTAAACGTGATTATTTCGTAGCCTAACGTTTCTTTTTTTTTAAATTGGTCTCCACCCCAACACCATGGCTGTCTCGCCTTCTCGCCTTTTGTCCTCCTGCTTTGTACCTATGTCGCCTGGATGGTTTCCTTCCCTGTGGTTAACCCACTGGCGCACTTTGACAAACTAAATGAACGATGGTGCCCACGTTTGTCAAACCAACGTGAGATTGTGAACTGTATGTTTTTATGGTACTGGGTATGAGGAAACGAAATGAAACGAAATAATTTATTGAACCTAATACAAAGTAAATAAATGGAATACTACATTTTCTTAATGGAACTGTCTATGCCTCTTATTCAATTACGAACCTGTGTGTCCTTTAGTGCTTGTTTATTCAAGCTGGCGTTGTTGGTATTTTAGTTACTTTTAAGTATGTTATGTTTAATTTCTACCACCTTAACCACCCGTATTGCCACACTAAAAGGCATTCACTCTGTTCACACTTCACTGATGGCAGCAGGGGGCGACAGACAAACTCTAAAACTAAGTGAGCACAAACCAAGCCAAATGGACTTCACTTTAGGGATGGGCGGATCGATGCCAAAGTATTGATATATTGATACCAAACGGCTACTTTTTAAGTATCGATATTGGGCAATAAGGATCAATACTAATTTGCATATGCAAAAGGAAGGCGGGGCAGCAATTATCAACACAAAAGGATGATTTATTTCTTTGTTCTGAGCCAAAACAGTTCACAACAGCAAAGGATTGATCTGAACCAGTCATTCTGGTATAGGTTCTGTTTGTCATTTAAGTTCCCAAAAGGTTAGAAGCAGCAAGGCTAGTAGCTAGCCTAGCTACTTAGTTGAAGGCGCAGTTGGAGGAATGGTGGTGAATCTCTGGGTAGTTGAAAGTCAGACTCACGCTAACTTCACGAGCGATTCCCCCAACTTCTCTCAGTGACGGGGACAGATAGTGTCGCTACTACGTACGCGCGGAGTGATATGAAAGCGCCAACTCCGTTGCCATTGGCAGCGTCATTATTTTTTTCCGAGGTCCTTTATCAGAAAATAATGACCGGTAGAACGTCAGGAAATCCCATTCAAATCAACGGAGCTTCTACTTACGTTGTGAAGAGCCGTATAATAACATTGTTTAATTAACCAGTTAAAGTATAATTTCAATGGACCAATTAATTATATAAAATAACCAGTTTTAGAAATGTATATTGATTGAAATACATTCACCCATATAAAATGACCAGTATCGGTATCGGTATTAGTATCGGTATCGACAAAAAAGACCCCAAAAGTATCGGTATCGTATCGATTCCAAAAAATGTGGTATCGCCCATCACTACTTCACTTCATAAACGAACTCAACCAGTATCTCAAAACAGTAACGACTATGACCAATCAAAAATCCATCAAAATATATAATGCTATAATCCTGCAAGTATCTTCTGTCACCACATTAAAGGTGTTTTAATTATTTCGATTTTTACTTCATCCTGTATTATAATATCTTGACGCAAATGTTACTATTTTCTGTCTCTTTCTGTTCAGTTTGATTTTCTTTTCTTTTATATATGTTTTTTTTTCTTCTTCTTTGTCCCCCCCTGGCTTTTAACCATGTGCACGTGGGTATAGTATTTATTTCTGCTGCACTTATTTTTTTTGGGATTACATTTCTGTTAAAAACATTTAGTAAAAACATCAATGGAGCCAAATCATTACCACACATTTGCAAACACTGTATGTCGGCATTTTTACTCAGAAAATGCGTCCGTTTTCACAAAAATTCAATGAGAAAAAGCTTGTGGTAGTGTTGCCCCGGAATGACCAGGGAGAATCAGATGTCTTTTTCAAAGTTTATTTTTGAGCTCAAACCATTACAAAAGGGTAAACATACGTCACCTGTGAACAAACAATACAAAAGGAAGGTTTTAGCATATTTAAAATGGTTGTACCGAGACAGATAAAATGACACCTACACGTCCCACAGGTGTAAAAAGGCTTTGGCCACGGCCCGACTACTGCGCCACAGCTTCTACTCTGAGGCTGTGGGCCTATAGCTTTCAGCGAGGGACGTGTGATCGCGCTTCCGGTTTCAATATATAAAATCTAATTAAAAGGCATTTGCAAACGATGAATAAATATATTGTTATTTACAGAGAACCATTTCCCAACATTAATAATAAAAAGAAAGCGCTTAAGTACTCTGTGCAAAGACGTGTAGAAAATGGGATGGAAACAGTAGGTCAGTGAGCTGCAGTCTAATATAATAGATTAACCTCTTAACTCCCACCTGAACCGAGCACATTTTCTCCAGTTTGGTTTTACCCCAGTCCAAAAGCTTCTGGAAAAAAGGTGCGAAAATAGCGAGAAATCTGAGACGAAAACAGTGATGAAAATGTCGCAAAAATGTCACAAGAAATTGACAAAAATGTGACCAAAAAATGTGACAAAATGTGACAAAAAAAATGACAAAAATGTGATAAAAAATGGACCAAAAATGGACCAAAAAATGACCTAAAAATGACAAAAAGTTACAAAAATGAGTTGAATACCCAACAAAAAAATGATGGAAAAAAAATCAGATAGAGTGAGAAAAAAGATCTCTCGGTTCAGGCGGGAGTTAAGAGGTTAATAGTTTATTGGGCTGTATGCACAGTTTCTCCACGTGACGTCTTCCAGGACAGTGAGCCAGACGCAGCACTTCCTGTCGCTGATCGTTTACGTTTACCATTAGCAGGTTCCCACACAAATATAGAATATAGTTACTGATGGAGTCACAGCAACGTGTTACAAACATCATGTTCACTGTGAATCTGTCCCAAAGGAAACGCCAGCTGTCGTAAGGGGCGGAGCTTTTATCTTAGCGCTAAAGGCTAGTGTTGAAAAATGACAATTTAACATGTAAACAAGTAAATATTATTTAAACTACTAACAGGACGATTCTTTTTTGCGCAGGCTCGTTCAAAACTTTGCGCTAGTTTTATTTTTTATTTTTTGTTAGCCGCGTTAGCTTCAAGACAAAAACATCCACCGTTATGAACACGGAGTTTCCTCCACTGAAGTCGTTACGTCTCATGTAATATTTTTTAACCTGCTCCAGACACATCCGAACTTTTACTCGCTGTCCTTTACCAAATCTTAAGCTATTGTTTCATTTCTGTGGGACCTGCTAATTTTTAATGGGAAGAGATAACGGACAGGAAGGACAGCGTCTGGCTGACTGTTCAGGCGGAAATCACGTGGGGTCACTGTGCACATAGCCCATATATAAAATCTAATTAAAAGGCATTTGCAAACGATGAATAAATATATTGTTATTTACAGTGAACCATTTCCCAACATTAATAATAAAAAGAAAGCGCTTAAGTACTCTGTGCAAAGACGTGTAGTAAATGGGATGGCAACAGATTCATGGCTTCAGTAACAGACTTTTATTGTGAAAGGCAACAGGAAACCGGAAATAGGTGACACGCTGGATCAGCTGACCGAGTGTTGACAAGGCGGCTCGTCCGGTTCATTGGCATCAAACCCTCGACCTCTGCCCGGAGACACGCACTGCTCACCGGCCGCTCTCACACGGACATGCCCGCTCTGCAGCGCTCCTGCCCGGCCTGTGTGTTCAGCCTGTCCCCGCCGCGGCCGCTGCTGCTGCTCCGGGTTTGTTCGGTGGCGGGTGTCGGGGAGAGTCTCACTCCTTTACCCGGTGTTTGGGAGCAGGTTTCGGGGGATAGTTTGATGTGACGGGGCTCAGCGGTGGTTCAGACAGATGGACTTCGAGGAGGAGAGGCGCGGGCTGCTGCAGGCGGAGGCCGGCCAAGGAGAGCCCAGGCCCGGGCAGGGAGAGCAGGACGCCCCGCTGTCCGAGCAGGAGCTGTATCTCAGGTACAACACGAACACGATACAAAGTGTGAGGCTCATTTTAACTCAGGATATGTGGTTAATACAGTCAACTCTTTTTTTCAGAGAAATCCAAAATGCCATGAAAGTTATTGGCAGGGAAGAGTATCAATATTTACAAACACTCTTTGAATCCTCTGTCCTGGCACAGGCCAAAAACATTCTCAAAGATCCGTGTCATGTGCTCTTTAACCTCTTAACTCCCGCCTGAACCGAGAGGATCTTTTTCCTCACGTCATCAGATTTTTTTCAGATCATTTTTTTGTTGGGTATTCAACTCATTTTTGTAACTTTTTTGTCATTTTTTTGGTCAAATTTTAATCACATTTTTGTCATATTTTTTGTAACTTTTTTGTCATTTTTTTGGTCAAATTTTAATCACATTTTTGTCATTTTTTGGGTAACTTTTTAGTCATTTTTTTGGTCAAATTTTAATCACATATTTTGTCATTTTTTGGTTATTTTTTTAATCAAATTTTTGTCATTTTTTTGTCACATTTTGTCATTTTTTTGTCATTTTTTTGTCAATTTTTTGTCATTTTTTCGTCCATTTTTTCGTCCATTTTTGTCAATTTCTTGTGACATTTTTGTGACATTTTTGCCACTTTTTCAGCCATTTTTCTTCACTTCTTTGTCACATTTCCATCATTGTTTTCGTCTCAGTTTTGTTGCTTTTTCACAGCTTTTTTCCAGAAGCTTTTGGATTGGGGTACAGCCAAACTGGAAAAAATGTGCTCGGTTCAGGTGGGAGTTAAGGGGTTAATGAATATGAGCTTTTATCATCGGGGAAAACAAACAGTCTTTTATTTCTGTGTGCTCAGCTCTTGTATGTTCTTGTATGTTAAGGCAACATTGTGGCCTTAATGTCTAACACATTCGGTTGTACTGTGATGGCATAACTATATTCCTTGTTGAATTTTGCTGAATGTTGTCCTTTGTATGTCATTTTAATGCACTGTAGTTACTGTAGGAACCACAGCCTGGCAAGTCCAAGACTAATTTCCCTATGGGACAATAAAGCTTGAACCTTGACCTTTTTCCAGCCTGAGTAAAATGCTCAGCTTTTACTGCTGTCACTGCTGAGACATGATCGATTTTTCTGCTGATTGCATCAAATTCCTGGACAGTCGGACGCTCTAAAAAAAGAGCAAAGTCAGTCAAGTTGTATTCGCACAAAGAGACGCAGTTTTAACCTCTTAACTCCCGCCTGAACTGAGAGGATCTTTTTCCTCACGTCATCAGATTTTTTCCCCATCATTTTTTTGTTGGGTATTCAACTCATTTTTGTAACTTTTTTTTTTGTAATTTTTTGTCACATTTTTGTCATTTTTTCGTCAACTTTTTGTCATTTTTTTTTTACTTTTTTGTCAAATTTTTATCACTTTTTTGTCACATTTTTTGTCCATTTTTCATCAATTTATTGTCATTTTTTGTTATATTTTGGTGATTTTTTGGTCACATTTTTGTCACATTTTTTGTATTTTTTTAGTCATTTTTTGTCAATTTTGGGTCATTTTTTGTCAAATTTCTATCACATTTTTGTCATTTTTTGGTCATTTTTTGTCATATTTTGGTCATTTTTCGTAAATTTTTCACAATTTTTTTGTCATTTTTTTGTCAAATTTTTATCACATTTTTGTCCGATTTTTGTAATTTTTTTCTAATTTTTTTGTCATTTTTTGTATTTTTTGTCAATTTTTTTTATCACATTTTTGTCATTTTTTCGTCAATTTTTCATCAAAATTTTGTAATTTTTTTTTTATATTTTGGTCATTTTTTTGGTCACATTTTTGTCACATTTTTTGTCATTTTTGTCAATTTTTTGGTCATTTTTTGTCACATTTTGGTCATTTTTTGGTCCAATTTTTATCACATTTTTGTCCTATTTTTGAATTTTTTTTGTCACATTTTGCAACATTTTTGTAATTTTGTGGTCAATTTCTTGTGACATTTTTGTGACATTTTTGCCTCTTTTTCATCAATTTTTCGTCACTTTTTTGTCACATTTCCATCATTGTTTTTGTCTCAGTTTTGTTGCTTTTTTCCAGAAGCTTTCGGACTGGGGTAAAGCCAAACTGGAGAAAAAGGTGCTCGGTTCAGGTGGGAGTTAAGGTCTTCATTTGACACGATTATCAGAGGTGTGTGTATACTTAGGAACTCTCAGCTTAAAGGAACAGGCCTATCCAAAGAGGAATGAAAGGCTCCTTCCATTGAATCACCTTATCAATGGCCGACTAGAGCACCATGCACTCCCTGATCCGTCACGTTAGGGATGCACCGATACCACTTTTTCTAAAACCGATACGAGTACGAGTACTTGGATTTAAGTACTCGCCGATACCGAATACCGATACGAGTACAAGGCATTTTCTTCAACATTCTTACTTTTTTCACAGCAGATTGGTTTGTAATTAGTAAATTTACTCATTTACATTTTCTTAAGTAGGCGACACATTTAAGTGCTGTTATATTAGAATTGTGCTGATGACATTTATTTATTTATTTTAATTTTCATTCAGTTTATTTTTAAATTTTTATTGCACTGTCCATTATTGACAGAAAAGCCCATGTCCAAAAGCTCCCCAATGCCTGAGCTTTATTCATATATTTTTATTTAACAATAGTATTGAGATGGTCTCTTTTCGTCTTTACTTCAGCTCCGTGTGGATTTTCTCGTGTGTTTTGTAGCAACTTAGCGAGTAGCTACAGCGTTTTCATTGTTCTGTTGCAGCTCATTTTCGCTCAATATGGACATGCTGTATGTCTTTACGTTGGATTTTCTGGGGACTTTTTAGTCGCTGGGTTAGTTTTTCAGATGAATAAACCCCTGGGCATAAAACGGCGTCAGAATGGCCAAAACTGCGCTAGCCGCGAGTTAGCATCGTTAGCCTGTATGTTGTAAACACTGCAGACGCTGCAGCGCTAACATTAAGCTCTGGTTAAATCCAGCACAGACTCTGGTTTAGAGAGCGCAGTCTGTAATAAAGTGAGCTATGTGGAATATTGTATTTGCACTAAAGAATTCTCCAGTTTGTTGCTATTTTCTCTCCTCAGCTGAGAGGTGCGCCTCATAGGTGCGCTGGCCGCACGTCAAATAGTATCGGTTTCTGGTATCGGGACCTCATGAATGAGTACGAGTATGAGTATAAGCATGTGGTATCGGCCCGATACCCGATACTGGTATCGGTATCGGTGCATCCCTACGTCACGTCTCCTCCGTGTCTCACTGTCGTTCTGTGTCCGCAGTAAAGTGCAGAACGGCCGGCTGTACCTGGCCTCCTTCGCGGCCGTGTTGGGCCCGCTGAGCTTCGGCTTCGTGCTGGGGTACAGCTCCCCCGCCATCCCGGACCTGACCAGCATCGACGACCCGCGGCTGAGGCTCGACAGCGATCAGGCCTCGTGGTTCGGGGTACGGTTCACGCCACAACCACAGCACTCACTCAGGATATCCTCCTTCAAATGCATCCGGCTCACATTGTGATTCATGGAGCTTCGAACCCCCAAAAAACCAATGACGAAATAGATTTTTTACAGATTTTTTCCACTAATAACTAGTTTATACAAAAAATAAACAAGATCCAAAATCCCTCTGAGCTGTTATGTTATATAGTAAATAATATTCCAGGCAGTTGTTCAATATCAGTGTTTTTATGAGGTAAGACAAAGAAAGAAAGATCTAAAATCGACCTCCAATTTGATGCGAGTCGGAAAGGTCTTGGTCACGAGAAGTTTGATTTTATGATGCGAATAAAACAATAGCAGTTTTACACAACGTTACATGAAAAAACAATGATTAAACCTGATAAAGTGATACATGAATGTGGTTAGCTTTTATTTAGCAATGACCCTTGCAAAAAGTAATGCAGAACATAATCAAAGACCTATATGAAGTGATTTAAAAAAAAAAAAATCCAAATACTAGTGGTGGGCGAGTGAATACTTCAAGGCTTTTCTGGCACAGAAGTCTCTCAAGGTTCGAAGCTTCTGAGACGCTTCATTCTGTTTGAACACTGACCTCTTGTGGACAGACTTTATTACTGCGACTTCTCATAAACACGACTGAAGCACCGACACAATCAAATGGATACATTAGTACAATAGAAGTATCAAACAGGCTTGTGTCATTTTCATTATTGGCAAAAACAAATATGATCAGATCAATCATAGACCAGGCTTTGCTGCTCACATGGTTAACTGTCACTGATGAGCTTCATCGCTATAGTACGGACCAGAAAACACCCGTGCTTCAGCGCAGAGTGAACCACTTTTCCAGATATTTGACAAAAAACAACAGTCATTTTCAATGCAATAGTAAAAAGCAAAACAATGAGCCCTTGGCTTGAACTAAAACAGTTTAAGCTACGAATCGAGGACAATATTTGCTGTTGTTTCTGCTGAATTCAAGCTAGCACCTCAGAGACTCAACACTTTAATCTTTTCATTTATACCTTGAAGGAACTTTTGTAGAATTACTTAACCATCTTAAAATATGCGTTCCTTTAATGAAGTTCCTCTCGCGACTGCAACACAAATAAACTTCTCAAAACCAACCAAATGATCAAACTGTAGATTTAAGATGAAACGGTAAAACTCACCACAGAGTTCAGGAGGTGTGGAGTGAGAACAGAAGTCCCAAAAAGGCCAAACATTGTAAATCCTTTCAATGGAAACTAGAAGATTTCCAAACTGCGCTGACGACGAGGGGCAAGACGGAGTCACCTGACAACTCCCAGCATGCACTTCTTTGCAAACATTTGTCTAAAATGTATAAAAAATAGAGGTCTGAGGTTCTGTGGGTCCTGGAGGGAGTTACAATAAACTCTCTTATATTCACGATGTGAGGGGCATGAGTGTTATGTCCCAGAGGCCCATCGCTCATTATACCAGATTATCTGGGAACCATGACTCAAGAAAGCGCCACCAGAGGGGTGTAAAAGGCGTCACATCCCTCTAGTGGAGGAGTTGTGTTATTGCATCTATGTAATGAAAGAGATTCTAGTGGCTTTTCCTGCTAATTGTGGGCCGGTGTCAGGTTAAACGGGCCTTATCTCGGTCTGACTGGCCCAAAAGTACGTCTGCCCACCGGGAAAACTCCAGATTCTCCTGATGGCCTGTCCTGCCCTGGGAAGTGGGTTTTTTGCCCATCACTACCAAATACTAAATAATTTCCATTTCTCATCGGTCGACGTTGTTGAAGTATTTTACCCCAAAACTGTAAATGTCTTTGAAAAGAGGTAACACTGCAGAATGTATTCACTTTCCTTCTTTATTATTTGTAAAAAATAGTACAGGAGGTTCAAAACAACAACTCTTTATGAAGTGTGCCTTAGATGTCAACAATCAGGGGGAACTATGTTAATATAGCAGTAATCTGATATCTGCACATATGTTTAATAAACAGCTACTCTGTATTTAGTTATATTCTCTCTGTGACAAAAGCAGGCTTCAGTGTTTGGACTGGTTTAACCCTCTGCTCTCCAGTCCATAGTGACCATCGGGGCGGCGGTCGGGGGGCTCCTGGGCGGCTGGATGGTGCAGAGGCTGGGCAGGAAGCTGTCCCTCATGGCCTCGGCCGTCCCGTTCGTGTGCGGCTTCACCGTCATCGTGGCGGCGCAGAGCGTGTGGATGCTGTACGTGGGGCGGGCGCTCACCGGGCTCGCCAGCGGAGTCACCTCCCTCGTCGTCCCGGTGAGTCTGCGCATCGCTCTCAATGTGGACGGTTCAGCTTTACCCAAATCTAAAAAGCTTCTCTACTGGAGAGCGTTCAGCCTATTGGCCAGTGTAACGCCTCATTTGAAAGCTAAGACCTACGAAACTGATCATAACTTTTTTGCTGCATTGTCGCCGCCTTTTTCTCAGTTTAACAATTTTTATGTTTTTTTTGGTCACTTTTTCATCACATTTTTTTTGTCTCTTCTGTAGCTTTCTTGTTACAGTTTTTGTTGCTTTTTCATCCCTCTTTACTTGTGTTTTTGTCACATTTTGGAAGTGTTTTTGCCGCTTTTTCTTTGCTTTTTGTTGTGTTTGTCACTTTTTTCATCTAACTCTTTTCACTTTTTTGTGACTTTTTCCTCACTCTTTCCATGTTTTTGTCACTTGTATTATTGTTGCTTTTCCGGCACGTTTTTCTCTCTTTTCCCCACGTTTTTGCTTTTCGATTTGGGTAAAGCCAAACTGGAGGAGTTGTGCCGGGCTCGTGTGGGGGTTAAGAGGTTGAATGTGGCGGTAAAGGATGGTCTGACGTGCGTGTTCTTCCCTCAGCTGTACATCTCGGAGACGGCTCACGAGCGCGTGCGGGGGCTGCTGGGCTCCTGTGTGCAGCTCATGGTGGTGCTCGGCATCATGGGAGTTTACCTGGCAGGTGAGCGATCCACTTCCCCTCCTAGTTTTTCATAAAGGTTACTACAGTCACAACATCGAGCCTGTGAAGAGCTGGGATTTTAGGTGAACGGGGGAAACATTTAAATGTGGCGCTCGCTGGTTTCCCACGCTTACTCATTCACAAATACTGACATGTTTGGTATCCACGTGTAGCACGAAAGGCTGTGACCGAGATGACTCTGTAATCCATATATGGTCATTTCCTTTGTGGGAGACAGCAGAATTATACACAGGGCGCATGTGCAGACAAAGGGACTAAACTTTAGGGCTGTTTCACCGTTCAGTCGTCCTGAAGTCTTACACATGATATAATACGTTATTGCAAAATGAGAAAAGTGACGTTTTATTACACAGAACGTTTGCTCACATTTTGAGCTGTTGTGACTTAGTGCAGCCCAGTGGCTTTAAGCAACACGAGATCGACCCCGTGTCCAGCTGTGGGCCGAGGGGATGACCTCTCGGTCTGAGAGTCTGTGATGAGGCCGTGTCCAGGAGAAAGTGCAGAGAACGAAGCGTGAAATCTAATCAGGTATTTTTAGCCACATTCCTCAGTTGCACAGCAGCTGATGCTGGCTGCTTTTAGCAGTAGAAGGTTATTTTCTTTGGTCTTTATAAACATAACACATGTCAGATATATAATAGCCTGGCTAACACAGACTATAATCACAAATTATATTTAGTCTGGGGACCACCTATTCATTTCCTTGTAGGAGAGGTGTGATTTAGGATCGTTCATAGCCGTTTATTGGGCTGAATGTCTCGTGTGTGTCTGCAGTCGCCATAGCCAATCGGATCATCATGTCAGATAACGTATCCGCTGCAAAACTTTCGAGCTAAACTATTTAGAACACGATCTAAAGCTTGATCCAAAGATGGAGTCGTGTCTACTGCTGTCATGTTGGATCTATAAATAAATTTTTTCCCCTTAACTCATTGACTGCCAATGACGTCTATAGATGTCAATTCAAATCCGAACGTTGACTGCCAGCTGCAGCAAAGCCTGGAGCATGTCTAGTGTTAAAATCTTTGTTGTGCTGCCACCTAGAGAATCAATTAAAAAAACTACACGTTTTTTTATTGATTCTCTAGGTGGCAGCTTTGGTCTTTCGTTTTCTCAGCTTTTTGGTCAGAAAAAAGCATTTTGGATGATTTAACCTATTTTCTACGGACGATTACTAAAGAATGGAAAGAGGTACAAACAAACTTTTTTTTTTTTTTTATGAAAGAAGAGTCTAATCTTTCTTTTGGTGGGTGTCAGGTTATTTAGCTTTTGACCGGGCGGGTTCCCACACCTGACGTGAGATGGGCTCACTATTGAAGTTAAGTACAGGAATTTACTCAAGAGCCAGGAAGTTGTCTTTCTCCTTTTATTTACTTCATTTGTTGGTGGTTCGTTAGGTAAAAAACCTTAGTGGAAACAGAAAAAATACCCAATATAAGTAAAAATACAAACACAGGTAAGTATTCAGTACAACAGTACAAAATGTAACATTTAACCATGCACTTTTATCTTTGGAGTTCAGAGCGTTTTATACTGTATAGATTACAGATAAATATTTATGATTTTAGCACATTTTACCCTTTGACTTTTACAAATGTTTTTAAGTCTAAAGGATTTTAACTTTTACACTTGCAATCATGAATTCAACGTTTTATTAACTTGTAACCTTTTACACAGCACATTTCAAACCGCTACATTATTTATGCTTTTAATAAACTTTAACAAATCTGAATGGTTTCGTAAAATGCAGTGATGAATTGCTAAGGACTATGAACTATAAATTAAACCCATGTAAACCCCTTTCCACAAACATAAATCACTATTTACAGAGTACCACTGAACGCAGCATTAACACAACAGAAACTGTCGGCACAGAGAAGCATGCGCTGGCGTTACCGGCGGTCTCTTCAGCTCTTTAAAAAGTGAGTCCGGTCCCGCTCAGCGTTTGTGTTGGTGTTGAGTCTGAGGAGCGTTCCTGTGCTCCGGCCGTGGTGTTGGGCTGCTCCCGGTGCAGGACAGTGGACTGAATGAGGGTCATTATGAACCGTCCAGGTGTGTGCACCTGATTGCAAATTGGTTCCACCTGGCCTCAGACGAGGAGGGCGGCAATCAAACGGGGAGGGCAGAGGAGAGGGCAGATCGCCGCAACAGTGGGTGTGTGTTGACATAGACCTAGACCTAGGCCGTTTCTCAATCTCCAGTATGCGTACTCAGTACTCGTGAACTCCGGGGTATGGACTTGCGGGTTCAGACTCGGAGAACGGACTTGAGGAGTTCACGAGTGTGGACTCGGCTTTTTCAGCGTTTGGAACGAGTGAACACGATGACATCACAGGAAGTAGCTCCTGAACACAGGGCTGTGAGCTTTTATAACATTAAATCACCTCATATGAAATTAAAAGGGAGACACTGCAGTCGAAGTGGAAACATGTTTTTAAAGACATAAATTATACACTTTTGCAATAAAAAAAACATAAATGTTTACATTTTAGACAATTTCACATTATTTTTTTTTACAATTATAGCCTATAAATAAGGCGCTATGTGGAAAGTCATTAAAAAATCTGATGTGCAAACTGAAACAATAATAATAAAAAAACAAATAGGTCAAATATGAACTTGTTTGGGGGTTGCAAATTATTCTGAAAAAACAAACAGACTTTAAAATATGTAGCTGTTTTTGAAGTTCCCATATAAAGATGTGTCTGCAGCGCCCCCTAAATAAAACAATGTAAAAGTAAAACGCATTTGTCCTCAATGACCTGTTCATGACGTTAAGACTTTAAATGAAGCTGTTGCTGATGTTGTGAGAAAATGAAAGCATGTTCAAAGTTGTTTCCACACTTCTGCTCAGAAAACCATCTAGAACAGGAGACACGTCTCTGAGGATAAAAGACTCTTAAACCGGGAACATCTCTGCGTTTATTTACATGCGCGCGATCAGCTGTAGTTCAGCTGGAGCGGCTCGGTGCTGAGGAGGAGGGGCCGCTGCAGGCGGGGGCTCGCGGTGAGGCGCGTGCTCAAAACCAAACGGATTGTGGGAAATATAGCTGAAGGAGAACGCACAAGTCTCCTCTGATGCATCCTGGGTAAAACGGGCGGAGCAAGTTCTCATCCGGGGATTTACAGCGAACTTGCTGAGAAGCGAACTTTGAATTGGAACAGGACCTGGGCCGCGCGTGATGACGTTTCACGAGTCCACGAGCACAGAAGTCCACACAAGTACACAGATTGAGAAACGGCCCTAGGCTGGGTCCGAAACCATCAAATTGTAGCCTCTAAGCACTAACACTAGCAACTAACTCCTTAACCTTTCATGGAGTCGACTGTTAGATCTCTATGCAGTTAGAGAACTAGAGCTTCAGCAGCATTTGAACAATCCATCCATCCCATCACCAACAGCTGTTTTTCTTCTTCTTTAAAGTTATTGGTGGAGTGCAGGCCAAACAAAAGTGCATGTCGCCCCCTACTGTACAGTGTCCAACAACAACATAGTGTCCAAACAAAGACATTTAAGGAGAAAAATAAATCCAAATGATCCAAACATTTCCCTTTAGTGTTATTTTAACAGCTGTTTCATAAAGCTACAGCAGCAAATGATCCATGTGGCTTAAGTTTCTACTAAATGAAAACAAAAGCATTTAATCTGTTTACTGAGTTTTTAATTATTATTATTTTTATTATTAAATGTGCTCCTGTCAATCAACAGTGGTTGCACATGAATCACTCGAGGGTGGGGGCGAGGGGGGTGGGGGGATTTGGCGCAGTGGCTTATGGGATGGCACATAGCTCCTAATCACTGGTTAGTTAGCACCAGAGGTCCCTATGCTAAAGTGGCTATGATAGTTAGCATCAAGGCTCCTTTTCCTAACTACTTCCTAACTGACTTACCAATTCGGAAGCAACTTGTCATGGCGGACGCTGACGCACATCCGGTTTGGCGTAAGAGCTCTTAGCAATCTGACCATTTCGGACGCAGCACTAAATTTTCTCTGGGTCTTGAAAAAACTGTCAAAATCCTGAAAAACCTCAGGAGCAGTGGGGAGCTCTCTGATTTGAAAATGGCTGGCAGTCAATGAGTTAACAAACTCCAATCTTCCGTATGTTGAATATTCCGTCGTCGTCTTGCCATCCCTCGTCGTTGGTCCCCAAATCCATGCGGAGATTTCGGCCATGGTCCCCAGGCTGCTGTGCAGTTCCAAATGATTCGAGCGCACACAGCAGTGGTTTTATACTTTATACAGTAAAAATACATGCATTTCATTGAATGATGCCTGACTGAAAGCGTTTAGGCTGAAGTTAAGACTTATTCTGCCTAACCCCATTTACAGCTGTGACACTATGTTCAAAGGCGGGACTCAGTTACTCTAATACCAATATGACGGTAACACAAAACCTAAACTTCAAGAATCGAGAAAAACTCAAAAAAGTTCATGTTAATTAATATGGAAATAGCTCAGGCTGTTACGTCTCCACCATTAACTTTTCAATAAGATTTTTAAATGTATTAATAGTTTTGGAGGCCTTAAATCAGGGTTAGGTAATGTCAGGCCCGGGGGCAAAATCCGGCCCCCCTGCATTGGACCTGTGGCCTCCAAAATGATGATGAGACATAACTCTGAAAGTGCTGAAAACACTGTCAATTTCCTCAAAATTTCCTGGAGGATGCCCCTGATCCCCACATTAGGACAAATGTCATGAACAACACTGGGCTCTGGAGACATTTTGGGTTTTACTTTGGGCACGATTGGGAGGTTCGGCCTCTGGGCTTAGAAATCTGCCCCGCCACAAAGCTCACTCGCCACCTTAACCGGGCACATTTTCTCCAGTTTGGCATTACCCAAATCTAAAAGCTTCTGGACTGGAGCTTACAGCCAAAAGGTGTAAGTGGTGTCATTGTTTTTGTTGCACTTTTAACACATTTTTTTTGTCGTGTTTTCGTTGTTTTTGTGTGAGTTTTTGTCGTTTTTCCATCGTTATTTTTGTCTCTTTTTTTGTTTACAGCCTGTTTACGGCCAGTGTAATGTCTCATTTGAAAGCTAAGACCTTTATGGTGGATGGCAGGTAACTGAAGTTGTTAATGTAAACTGTTCCATAGAGCTTGCGTTAGATCTTGCCATGGGTTCTTATATCTGAGGTTGTATCTAGAATCTATTGTTTGAAATATAAATATAAAGCATTGTGCGCCTTGAACAACACAACAACATCATGCCACTTTAAGATATTTAACTGAATAAATAGTGGATTTGTTGGAGCAAAGTCTCCTGCACTGACCACTCTAACTGCTGTCTTTTGTAAGAGTATGTGTGAGTGTGGGAGGGCATCTGACTCTCTCGGACTCTCTGTCCCAGGCCTGGTGCTGGACTGGCGGTGGCTGGCGATCTGCAGCTCGGTCCCGCCCACGCTGATGCTGCTGTGCATGTGCTTCATGCCGGAGACGCCGCGGTACCTGCTGTCGTGCGGCCGGCGGCGCGAGGCCGAGGAGGCGCTGAGGTTCCTGAGGGGCCCGGACGCCCCGGTGGAGTGGGAGAGCAACCGCATCGAGGCGGCGGCGCAGGAGCAGGTCAGGAGCAGGCTCTAAGGCGGGCTGGACGTGTCGTTTATTTAATACACAAAAATCTGGTTCAAAACACTTATTTATTTAACAAAGCATCTGACTTCCAGACCAGTTTTCACATTTTAAAAACGCTCAGGCGTGTGAGACGTTCAACAGCAGGAAGAGAAGTGGCCATAGTAATATAACATTGGCGGCCATGTTGTGACTGACCCTTCTAACCCAGTGCAATGTAATCAAATGGAAACATCACTTATTCCTTGATACTGTTTTGATCTATTTTAGTTATTCCATGACTCTTAACTTGACTTTAACTCTATTTGTTCATGGATTTTCCTCTGTCAAACACTTCAAATCATTCTTCTATTAATATCAAATATAACATTTCCTACTTTAAAGCTGTATTTCTGTCTTTTTTGACACGACATGACCAATATTTATTGAACATGGGACAGTGATACAGTGTGGCACTCACTGTATCACTGTCCCATGTTCATGCTCTGAACCCTGAAGTAATGGAGAAAACTAAGGTAATAAGGCTAAACAACACGACGTTTCAAAGAAATGAGCTGATCCTGACTGAGATACGAGACTGAGAAGTAATAAACCAATCACAAACAATGAGTGTATCTCACATTCTGCCATTGGATCAATGAAAATGTCGCTTTAGGGGTTTGCCTCACCGACCAGTCACGAGATGGCCGCCACATTTGCCTTGTAAACGGGTCACATGCCTTATCAATATTAGAGAGCACACCTGCACAATACATTAGGTTTTTCTGCTATTATCAAAGGTGCTGGGTTTATTTAAAGTGATACTCTGTAAGATTTCAAAGTGAGGAGAGAGTGAGAGGGCAATTTGGACCAGAAAGCCACTCCTGTTTTGCTTTCAAAAGTAAACCATCATTCTCCCCCCTCTCCCTTCATCCTGATGGGTGCGGCAGGCCGGTTGACAGGAAAGCTCGTCTCATTGGTCGAAGTGACAGCCCGGGATTCTGATTAGTGCCTGAAATCAGCAAAGGAAGGGACATTTTATTGTTTAATATTAATGCGTTACGTGAAATTTCAGACCCAGGCGCTCACTTACGCGCCATCTATTTGTAAAACATTTAAACTTACAGACTCACAGGCTCTTTCTGTTCAAAGAAAGCCCTAGTTATGAATGTGCCAATTGAAAATTTAATATTTATTTTACCCCTCGTCTTTGGATTTGCCGGCGTTATTGTCACGTCTGTGCTGTTGATGTGTGTCCCCAGGGCAGCGGTTTCCGGCTGTCCGACCTCCGCGACCCCGGCGTGTATAAGCCCCTCCTCCTCGGCGTGCTGCTCATGGTGTTTCAGCAGATGACCGGCATCAACGCCATCATGTTCTACGCTGAGAGCATCTTCGAACAGGCGCATTTCCAGGTACGAGTCTGCGCCAAACCTGCTCCAAATCTGCTCCAAACCTGCTCCAAATCTACCACAAACCTACCACAAACCTGCTCCAAACCTACCACAAACCTGCTCCAAACCTACCACAAACCTGCCACAAACCTGCTCCGAACCTACCACAAACCTACCACAAACCTACCACAAACCTGCTCCAAACCTACCACAAACCTACCACAAACCTGCTCCAAACCTACCACAAACCTGCTCCGTGTCAAAGTGAAAAATGGACCGCGCTCTTCCTTCACAGCGGATTGGCCAGTAGGAGCGAAAAACAACACTTGTAGCCCGTGTTAGCTTAGCATGAAGCTAACGTTAGCTTCATGTTTGTCAGTTTTTTATTTATTTATGGGCTGTTGAACCACCATGTGTCTGTATCTTTATTTGGTATAAAAATATATTCATCATTTGTTAAAGTTTTTTTGGAGAAAGTTTAGTTTAGTTTTTTTCTAGTTTAAAATTGAGTCGTGAGAAGCTACAAATTCCATGATGGTAACTGTGCTTCTGCCGGACATGTCCACTTTAACGTGACACGTCTGTTCCAGAACGGAGACCTGGGCTCGGTGCTGGTGGGCGTGGTCCAGGTGCTGTTCACGGCGGTGGCGGCCGTCATCATGGACCGCGCTGGGAGGAAGCTGCTGCTCATGGTGTCAGGTCAGCGGAATGACCTCAGACATGTTGATATAATGTAAAGATCCTACGTCATTCTCCCGGCTCTGTGTGCTGCCCCCTACAGGAGTGTCCATGGCCCTCAGCACCGCAGCGTTCGGCATTTACTTTTACATCCTGGAACAGCCGCAGCCTCAGACGCAGCTGGCCTGGCTCGCCCTCCTCAGCATGGGCGTGTTCATCACAGGTGAGGCCCGGCGCCGCTGTGGCTGCCCCCCAACGTCGCACACGTTGCTTACACATCAACATGTCAAACATTGCTAACACGACAACATCTCACACGTTGCTAACACAACACTGTCCCACGCGTCGCCAACACGACAACGTCTCACACGTCGCTAACACGACAACGTCTCAGACGTTGCTAACACAGCAACGTCTCACAAGTTGCTAACACGACAACATCCCACGCGTCGCTAACGCGACAACGTCTCACACGTTGCTAACACGACAACGTCTCACATGTCGCTAACACAATGACGTCTCACATGCGAGACCTGTTGAGTTTTAACACTCGTTACGAAAGCAACCGTGGCGGCCATCTTGTGACTGTCCGTTGAGGCTAATGCTATTAGCAACCAGAGGTGTCAGGAATGGGCCTAATCTCGGACGATACGATTCGTATCCCGATACATGGGTCGCGATAAGATACGATATATTCCGATTATGAAGTATTATTAGATGATTATTTTGTGATTTTTCTTTTTTTATTTCTTTGGAAACAACTGATGAGTAAACTAGTCGACCTTCATTAGATTTGAAGCAACTACATTTTATCCCTATATCTATTAGCCTTCACTAATGTGCACCTGCAACAGTGGTGTTTATGGTGATTATGTAACTTTGAACGGCTTTTTTGTTTTCAAAACAGAAGACCAGTAAATGAAGCCAACTAAACTGGGAATGCACATTTTATAGAATTTCCATGAGCTTTAGTTGGGAGTCCTTAGCGATCAATAATACCAGAACTGTTTTATCAGTGTGACTACGAAGAATAGAGCTCATCTCTTTGATATCTTTATGTGTTAGCAGTAGCACACAAACTGGACGCTCTTCTCGCCACTTCACCACCATGACACAAGTTTAATGTGAGCCTGCTGTATTTAGTTTCCACTGTGCTTATTTATTCATATTTACTATATTTATTCCGTAATAAAATGCTATGAAGATAAATCCATTCTACTATGTTGTGTGGTAGAAAAACAAACATGACCACCGTTGTCATGTTTGTTTTTCTACCACACAACATAGCAAAATGGAGTTGAGCGCAGTGATGCAGAGCAAAAGCAACATTATGCACAAAGGTGGTGGCTCTTATTAATCCAGGTTTCTATCTTGGCTGTAAAAGCCAAAGTGAGGCCAAATGTAGAGTTTTAAAAGTGTCCCGGAGCATCCCATAGCTCCTTCTCCTCCATAGTGAACTTTAGCTGTGTTTCTCTAAACTGTACCAGACTATAGATCCATGGCCAGACTACACTGTAAACAGCCATCTATAGTTAACTCTTGTGATTGAATTTATACAATATATAACCTGCCCCATGTTCTTTTTTAAAATTATTTTCTTTAATATGTGCATTGAACATAGTGAGGTCTTTACGCTGTACCTTTTTTGTTTGTATTAGAATAATAATAATTAAAAAAAAAAGTGAACTCTTGTGAGATTCTATTGTTACTCAAGCGGGCTGCGTGGTAGGCTGCCATCTAGCGGGCGGGAGTAAAAGTGCAAGACCAAAAAGAGACGCTTTTCCTAAAAATAGATAAATTCAGGCGCTTTTTGCATTTTTCAGCACCCCTAGTCAGTAACAAAGTAATGAATTACTTTACTGTACTTAAGTTTTTACGGATCTGCACTTTACTAACTGGACTAACTGGTGTTTCCAATTCATTTACTTCGCATTGGGTTGAAATGGACAGTCACAACATGGCCGCCAGTGCAGGGCATTCGTTCCAATGGATTACCATGGCAACACCCAGTCTAGAGCAGTGGTTCCCAACCTGGGATTGCAGGGGGGGGCCCTGAGCTTTGCCTGGTCAGAGGATCAGGTCATACATTATTTTATTTGAGCAAAATAAATGGTTTAAAATCATCAAATGCGACTGAGTAAGGACTACAGGTGCAATAAACACTTAAACAAATAAATACTTATTAGCAACTATTTTCATGTTTTGATACATTTGTATAGTCCAGTGGCCAGCACGCATAATCCGTCTCATAATCCGTCTCCGGGTGTTCGTCTCATGTGTGAACGTGATTCTCCAGGTTTCGCTCTGGGCTGGGGGCCGATCCCGTGGCTGCTCATGTCGGAGATCCTCCCGGTGAACGCACGCGGCTTCGCCGGCGCCGCGTGCGTTCTCACCAACTGGACCATGGCCTTCGTGGTCACCAAGAGCTTCCACGACATGATGGTAAAGAAACTCTACTTGTTACAGTAGTTATACCGAGTAAAAAAAGTTACTGGTGCTAGTGTGAGTACACTTTAAAGTTGCAATGGCTTCATGTCGAACTAACATATATGTAGTTTAAGTTTCGTTCCTCTTTTTCTTCACTAAACAACATCATGAAGGCCGAGGAGCACCAGAGAGGTCAGGGATAAAGCTGTGGAGAAGTTTAAAGCAGCATTAAGTTATACAAAGATTTCCCAAGCTTTGAACATCTCACGGAGCAACTGTTCAATCCATCATTCAGAAATGGAAAGAGTATAGGACCACTGAGAACTTACCAAGACACGGCCGTCCACCTAAACTAACAGATCGAACAAGGAGGACACTGGTAAGAAATACAACCAAGTGCCCCAAGATAACTCTGGAGGAGCTGTGAAGTATATCTGTACATGGGACAACTGTATGGAGCAAACCTAACACTGCTCATGGTCCTGTGTGCACCATCCCCAGTGTCAAATATACGGGGGGGAGCATCATGCTGTGGGGCTGCTTTTCCTCAGCGGGGACTGGGGAGATTGTAAGAATAGTTATGAAGACGGATGGAGCCAAATACAGGGACATTTTGGAGGAAAACCTGCTGGAGTCACAAGAGAACTGAGGCTGGGGCGGAGATTCACCTTCAGCAGGACAATGACCCTAAACACAAAGATAAATCTACAATGGAATGGTTTAATAAAAACATATTAATGTGTTAGAATGGCCCAGTCAAAGTCCTGACCTAAATCCTATTGAAAATCTGTGGAAAGACCTGAAAACTGCTGTTCCCAAACGCTCTCCTTCTAATCTGACAGAGCTTGAGTTGTTTTGTAAAGAGGAATGGGCTAAAATGTCAGTCTCTACATGTCTACATAATCTTGTAGAGTCAAACCCCAAAAGACTTTCTGCTGTTATTGCAGTAAAAGGGGGTTCCACAAAGTATTCATGCATGCTGTATGAATACTTATGCAAGCCCTACTTTTCACTTTTCTATTTTTTGAAAAATAACAGAATCATTTTGCTTTCACTTCACAGTTGTCTGTTACTTGTGTGTGAACGTTCAGTAAAAAAAAATCTAAATAAAATCTTAATGTTTATGGTTGTAAACATGACAAAATGTGCAAAAGTTCAAGGTGTATTAGTACTTTAGAGAGGCACTGTATTTGTGTCACTACTTTGGTAAAAATGATTTACTTGGGTAAATACTTTGGCTACTCGACCCGCCTCTGTTCAAGGGGTTAAACAGAGACTGCCCCGAAGCAGGACGAGGACGACACGAGTAAGGGCTGAAACTGCTGCATCGGCAACATGTAAAAATGCTCTGTCAGATGTTTTCAGCGCGTCATGAGTCTTTCACTCAAAGCCACTTCCCCAGTGTTTGTCCACATTGGCAAAATGACCCTCCTCTTCCCTCCACAGACCCTGATGACCAGCGCCGGGACCTTCTGGCTCTTCTCCTCCATGTGCGTCCTGAACCTCGTCTTCACCACGTGCTTCGTCCCCGAAACCAAAGGCAAGACGCTGGAGCAGATCGAGGCCATCTTCAGGAGAGCCTGAGCTGCAAGCCTCCAAATGAGACTCCATGGACTGGAAATATCTCTGACCACAAGGGGGCGATGGACGCTTTAAAGGTCACACGGGAGGAACACGAGTATTTTCAGGTTTTTACTCAAACGATTAAACATTTTTTGATATGTTTGACTTTGGTGAACGTGCCATAGCTGTCGCCGTGCCAACCATTCTGTACATAAGGGCCACAAGTGAGTCCCAGAACTCTCTCTTCAATACATGTAACTTTATGATCAAAAGTAGTGTTCCATTTTAGTCTACTCTGACATGTTTGGTATCCATGCGACACACGGAATCCCCCCGACAACACTCTGTAATCCAAATATGGTCATTTCCTTTGTAAACGATGCCAGCCACTCTTTAATCCGCTCTAGAAGCTCCTACAGACTCTACGCTTTACAGGTTTGGACTCAACTACATTTGGAAGGTGTTTTCAGAGGGATTTTTCAATACCTTTTGACCTTTTGAACCCAAACATTTTCGGAATTTCCACAGATTTTTTTCACTAATAACTCGTTTATTCAAAAACTAAATGAGATCCAAAATCACTCTGAGCACATTTAAAATTGTCAATAAAAATCGTTGCTGTCACTGCTCTAGGGCTGGGTACCGTTACATTTGTTTCCATACCAATATCTGAACGATGCTTTTTCTAATACCAAAACTATAACCAGAGAACAGAAAAATAATGTGCGGAAGATCTGCAAATTTACAATATCGAGTTCATCTCCAACGTCAACAAATGTGGATTAAATTGGCGAAAAATGGTGGGGAAATTAGGAGAAATTTTCGGGGTTGTGATGGGGTGGAAATGGGGAAAATATTAGTAATAAAAAAATGAGCAAAAATAAGGAAGAACAAATTTGGTTAAAGTTAAGCCAGGTAACTAAGTTAACGCCATGCGGGCCTGGCCCCCTGCTATGTGACCAGACCGGTTTCTTCCTGTGCCCCAGACGAGCACCTCACACTTCTAGACAATAGGGCCCACATGGCCCATCTCCCCAACATGACAAAGATCTCCTCCTGCCTCCAAACACCACCATGATGTATTACCATGTAAAGCACCTTCTTGGTTGCCTGCAGTGACATCCCCCAACTGTATTACCAATTCTATGTGCTTCTGGGCTTCCCTTTGTTGTGTATGACCCCTGTCCTGCTGCTCTGTCTTTGGTGCTCAACTTTATAAGGTGATGCGAAAGCTAACTTGGGCAGAGCTTACCATGACCCCGCGTCATGCGTAACCCTCTCCGCAATGCATTGTGTAATAAACTCCACATCTTGACTAGACAAACATCTCTTAAGCTTTATTAAGTAAGAAAATCCACAACACAGATTACTCAAAAATACGTGAATGTGCCAAGGCAACACTTCAGGCATGTTTTTAATGAGGGAGTGACATAATAACATGGTGTAAAGCTTGAAAAAGTCCTTTTGCATAATACCCCCCCTTTAAGTGTTTTTTAGTTTTGGGTAAAGGCGAAGAGGAGAAGAGATTAATGGTACCCAGCCCTACGCTGCACTCAGCCGTAAACAGAAGGAACAAAAGGTGAAGTTGAAAGACGTTGCTGAAATGTTAAAATGGTGTCACGTTACACTCATTTTTACAGCACAGATTTTAGCCATCATTTAACCCCTTAACTCCCACCTGAACCGAGCACATCTTCTCCAGTTTGGCTTTACCCCAGTCCAAAAGCTTCTGGAAAAAAGCTGTAAAAATAGCAACAAAACTGAGACGAAAAACAATGATGGAAATGTGACAAAAAAGTGAGAAAACATTGACAAAAAAGTGACGAAAAATTGATGAAAAAGAGGCAAAAATGTCACAAGAAATTGACAAGAAAATGGAAGAAAAAATGACAAAAATGTGACAACATTTTTTACAAAAAATGTGACAAAAATGTGACAAAAAATGTCAAAAATTTGATAAAAAAAAATAACGAAAAAATGACAGAAATGTGACAAAAAATTACAAAAATGTGATAAAATGACAAAAAAAGTTGCAAAAATGAGTTGAACACCCAACAAAAAAATGATGGGAAAAAAAATCTGATGACGTGAGGAAAAAAAAAAAAAAAGATCCTCTCGGTTCAGGCGGGAGTTAAGAGGTTAAATGTTTTCACAACAGGTTCAATTTACAGGAATCCCTTTAACTCGTTCCACGTTGATCTGTTGTGAGCAAACAGCGCCCCACTGTGGCCTCACCGTCAACTGCTCAAAGTGAGGTATTTTATTTAATCATGCCATCTTGAATATACACTTCTTTTACTGACATCCGTTTAAGTTGCTTTTTGTTTCACGTGATTTCGACAAACTCACTTTTGTTTACTATGAAACTATCAACTCGGAATAAGCTGTAATTCTGCCTCTGGGAACTCGATCGTGTTTTGCCTAATGTTTATTTTTATCGTTTTTGATCCGATTTGTATTCAATGTTGTAATAAAGTCAGTCTTTGAATAAACGTCGCTTGCACTTCTGCCATTTCTTCCTCTAAAACAAATAAAAATGAGCAAATCAAATGTTTTCTGTAAGAACTTGAGAATTAGCTTGGGCTAAAACGTTGTAACATAAGTTTATGGTGGTGCAGAGGTTAGCGCTCGTGCTTCACAGTTAGAAGGGGTTTAGGGCCTTTCTGTGGGCGTAAGGTTCCTCCGTTCCCCTACCACTAAAAACATGTGTAATGGGCTCTATGCACAGTAACATCGGCGCTGTTCTTGGCAAGGTCCTGCACAAATGATTACAAGATTTGGTAAAGGACAGCGGGTAAAATATTACGCGGGGTGTTTTAGTCTTGAGGCTAACACAAAATAACAATGTAAACAAGTGCACATTTTGAATGAGCCTGTGCAAAAAAGAATCGGCCTGAAAGTAGTTTAAAGGGATATTTCAGGATTCAAGCAAACTAAAACATGCAGGAGCGCTGCTTGGATATCCTTGTTTTTTCAAGAATCTAACTTTGGTGCTCTTCAGTGCAGGGATCAGCAATTGACTTTAAAAAGATACAAAACTGAGGCACTCAATGTGCAATATGCAATAAAGGCCTTTTACCAGCACCTTTTCTTTGAGTGCCTCAGTTTTGTATCTTTTTAAAGGATATTTCAGGATTTTTGACATAGAGCCTTATTTCCGAGTTATCCAGAGTGTTGTTGATTTCTGGAGATTTATTTTAATTTTTATTCATGCAGTCCTTATATTTGAAGAGTTTAGTGGTGCTAGGCTAGTGCTAGGCTAGCGCATGTCTATGGTAACTATTAGCCTGCATTAAAAACCTCTTCAAAATCATGGGGTCGTCCTCCAAATGTTGCCATATTGATTTTTTTTTTTTTTTAATCTGATCCTATGTGAATTCCACGTGTAGTAAACAAACTACTGCAGATCCGGTAACCGAGCAGATCACTCCGCCGCTGCGTAGCTACAACCAGGAAGCTGATGCTGCTCGAATATAAGTTATTTTAAATGCAAAATAGTTATATTTCAAAAATTATTCAGTCAACACAGACATTTATATGGGTAGTCTGGTGTTAGAAGTGATTTGCCTCAGGTGCTCTGTGCTTGGGTCAGACTGTTTTTAGTGCAGGCTACTAGTTACCATAAACATGCACTAGCCTAGCACCACTAAACCCTTCAAATATAAGCACGGGCGGACTGGCCATATGTTCATTCTGGAAGAGCACAGAAGGGCCACTGGCTCTAGGGCCACCAGTCCCGTCTTAACCGAGCTTTACCCAAATCTAAAAGCAAAAAAGAAAAGCATCAAAATAGCGAGAAAAAGAGGATGAAAACAAAGCAAAAATGTGCCGGAAAAGCAACAAAAAAGTGATTAAAAATATAATGGAAACGAAACAAAAACATGAGAAAAACACGGACAAAAAAAACCTGATACAAAAAATAATGAAAAAAAAACAAAAATATGACAAAAATGTGGCGACATGACAAAAAGTTACCATCACTTTTGTAGGTCTTAGCTTAATATTTTTTTATTTTTTTTTATCATCAACAGCTTTTATTCTTGTTTTGCTTTTTGTTTTAGTAAAGTTTAAAAAAAATCATTTTCTTTGTTTTAGTAGGCTTCAGTTTCCAGTGTAAACAAAAATACATAGAAATATAAAAATAAATAGTTTTACAGTGCAAATTCGTTGCATAAAACATTGGTCTTCAGGGCTTTGGCATTTGTGCAATAATTCAAGGAGGTCACATAAGATTAGTGATTCAAATACAACAAGTTTTGGTTTTTGGTTAAGGTACTTACGGCTATGGATATGATACTTTGCCATTATTAATATTAAATTCATACTAAAAAGTTTATTTGGGGGTAGGTTTTTTTGATAAATACCTAACAAAATATCTTTAAGGTTGAGTTGTAAATCTATGGTAAGTTTTCTATTCACAAACAGATTGATGTCTTTCCAAAATACTTGTGTGTAAGAACATTCCCAGAAAAGATGGCTAATCGATTCTTCAATACTATGACAAAATGAGCAAAGAGGGTCAACATTTAAACGATAAAAACTCGAAATGGAGTGTGTTGTTGTCGAATAATTTTGTCGAGTTTTTTTTACATATTTTTTCCTTCGCTTTTTGTCGGGTTTTTGTTACATTTTTGCCACATTTTTGTCGCTCTTTTGTTACATTGTCATCCCTGCGTTCTCGCTTTTTTCAAGAAGCTTTTCTTTTATGCGGAACATGTTCAGGTTCAGGCGGGGGTTAGGAGGTTAAAAACTCATTGCCCTTCAAAGTAAAAGCCCGCGCGCTTTTATTGTGACGGCGATTTGTTTTTGAATCCCCGTTTCCTGTACGCGCATGCGCACTGGCCCCGGCTTCAGTTCCTCTCCCGGTCGGCGCCTCCGAAAACACACTCACTCGAGCCGCGATGGAAGCCGCCGCCACAGCCGCTCCATCTTCGGTCCGAGAGTAGCGGGCAGCGGGGGTAGCTGCGTGCGGCCGAGGAGCGCTCTCTGGAGGAGCTTTCCCACCCCGAGGACGCGTCTGAAGCGGGACTTCGAGCGGAACATGAAGCTGCTCAAGCCCAGTTGGGTGAGCCACAACGGTGAGTGTGTGTGTGCTCCTCCTTTTTGGACCAACTTGAGCTTTTGTTGTCGGGGGGGGGGTAAACACGCAGCGAAGGCGGGGGGGACACTTGTTTGACGTGCCCTCGCCCCCCGCAGACCTCTCAAATCGCATACAAACTTCCCAAAAATCCCCCCGTGCCCTTTTATGTGTGCGTAATTGGGCACAACGTTGCTCCAAAAGCGTCTCCAACTCCTCTGCAGCCGTTAGCTCCTCGGCTAGCATCGCTCTCCGACCTCTTCCCATGAAACGGCGCCTTCGTTTTGACACTTAAACCTCGCTGTTCCACGAGTGTTCCTCCCTTTGTTCGCATAGACCGTAACCTAAGACTGTTTGTGCTGGAAATACGTCGATTTCGGGGCTTAAAAACATGTCCAAAAGTGTCTCCAAGATGGCAGAGGGGGGAAAGTTAACCGTTGAGTGACTTTGGGAAGACTCCAGAACGGTTTCCTCACGTTTTTATGTGCAAGGCGATCCTTTACGGCTGTTTTACGAACTGTTTACTGGTCAGTGATGCGTTTTGAAGGGGGTGCATGCGCGTGTTTTGCAGCTTGTGTTTCTTATTTTGCAACACTTGTATCACTACACTCTAAAGAAGAATACGGACAACTTAAAGGAACAGGCCACCGTTTTTTCCATACTGAGATGTGTTCTTGCCTGAGCTTAGACGAGTTGACGCGCACCTGTCTGGTACAGGCCAGAGATGTTGTTAGCATTTGGCCTCTCCCGATGTGTTCCTATAGCTCCAAATGGGGTGAAGTCTGGAACACACAAAGACCAGACAGGTGCTATAAACTTGTCTAGGCTCAGGTTAGAACATATCTCAGTATGTAAAAACGGGGGCCTGTTCCTTTAAGCAAAGGTTTAGTACAAATTCTCTATATCTGCGTTCATTGTTTTGAATTTCTTTCACTATTTGGTGGTGTTTTTGCTGCATGTTGTCGATATTGAAAATAAACTTTTAAAGCAGTACTAAGTCACTCTTCCCCCTAGAGGCCATAAGCGCAACTGCAGGTGTCGTTGCAAGTTACGATTTTTTAACTTATTAATTGTCTTGGAGAGTAAATACTACGCTGACAGAAAAGGCGAAGGGAGAGAGGGTTACTGTGCATCCAATTACACAATGGAAATATTTTTTTTCACTCAAACTTGGCTGTAAATACTGTTTAAAGTGACGTTAGCCCGCAGTTAGCTTTGCCCGTTAGCATGTTAGCTTCTTCTTCGTGATTCCATTAGTGTGTATTGGTTGCTCCGGACCGGTGGCAGTCAAGTTGCAAACATGGTTTTCTGGCCAAGACACCAGGGGGAGATGAAAGACCCTCCAATCATCCCAGTAACACTTGTATTACCCCCACAGGGAAGAAGAAAAGGATTTATTAAGGTAAACACGTTACTTAGTACTGCTTTAAGCTGTAACACACGTGCAAACAGCAGCTTGTTGTAGGTGAGGGTTTAGTGTGTGTAAATGGTGGCAGAGTGGCTAGCGTTGCTCGCCTCGGTCCCGGGTTCCTGACGGTGACGGGGCAGACCCTGCCGCTCTGACTGAAATCTCGGTCAAATCACAGGAAGTGCACTTGATCAGGCTTAGAACCAGCCCTCGTGTCAGGGAATTGAACCTGCAACTAGGGCTGAACGATACAGACAAAATGTTATATCTCGATATTTCTGCCAGATATCGATACGATATAACTATGGGTTAGGTCAGGGGTGTCCAAAGTGCGGCCCGGGGGCTAAATTCGACCCTCAGACAAATTTTTGGTGGCCCTCGGCCTTCTTGCTGAATCGGTACACATCATAAGAGATGGTCCTTTTTAATCAAATGTAATAATTCTACACAATTCTAACTAACTAATTGTGAGACTGAGCTGAATATGAAGATTTTAAGTAGGGCTGAAACAACTAATCGATTAATCGACGACTAATCGATTATTGAAATAGTCGACAACTATTTTAGTAATTGATTAATCGTTTTTGAGTTCACACAGACTCAAATAGAGCAAAAATTACATGAAAATGTAGTATTTTTGATGAAAACCTACTTTGCTTTTATAGCAAGTGTATGTAGTACACTTTGTACATTGTAAATTTCATGAATATCTGTTTGTGTCTCATCCAATCAGAAGCAGAATTAGCACCAAGAGCCTCCAACAAACATTTACTTTAGGTTTACTCCATCAACACGTCTTCAAGCGGATCCACTTTAGCTTTATGTGATAAAAAAATTGAAAAAATTAAATTTTCCTACACCATTCATAGCCAAGTGACTAATCGATTAATCGTAAAAATAGTCGATAGATTAATCGATTACAAAATAATCGTTAGTTGCAGCCCTAATTTTAAGCATAAATAAAGGTATAGGGCACAATTAAAACCTCTGTCATTTAAAGGTTTCGTGGCACTGATCACCGACCTATGGCCCTTCACCCGGTGTACTCTTCAACATGCGGCCCCCCCCCCTGGGTTAGGTGAAAAGCACCAATAAAAACGTTGATGAAAATCTACATCGTTTATATCTTTGCTTTTTCGTTTGTAATGTTTTGAATGTTTATATCTCGATATCAATACGATAACGATGTATCTTTCAGCCATACCTGCGACCCTCTGTTTAGAGCAGGGGTAACAAAGTGAGGGTCGGGACATAATTTTTTTTTATTTATGCAATACAATTTAATGCGTTTTTGGATTGAATAAAACAAAACAAAAGCAAAATGAAGTCAAATGTTGTGTAGTTTCAAAACGAGCATCAATAAAACCAAACGTTTTGTGCTTGAAATGATTCTGCATTTACATTTCACAGCTGTCGTACGAGTTGTTTGGGTGATTCGGTGAGAGGTTTTGGTGTCTTCCAATTAACTTCTTTAACCGAGCACATTTTCTCCAGTTCGGCTTTACCCAAATCGAAAAGGTCACAGCCTATAGGCCAGAGTAACGCATCATTTGAAAGCTAAGGCCCACATAACTGATCGTAATTTTGTTGTCACAGTGTTTTTATCACTTTTTGAAGCGTTTCTTACATGTTTTTGTCTCTTTAATCACTTATTTTGTCGTGTTTCTGTCAGTTTTTTGTTGTGTTTTCATCCTGTTTTTTGTTGCTATTTTGATGCTCTTTTCGAGAAGCTTTGAGATTTGGTTAAAGCCAAACTTGAGAAAATGTGCCCTGTTCAGGTGGTTAAGAGGTTGAAAGAAGGACAGCTGCAAACGTCAAAGCAAATACCTCTTTTACTGATGTAAAAGTACAAGGCTAATAATCTTCCTCCTCATGTCCAGGAGATGTTTGAACATTAACTACAAGGGAAGCTGAACTTCCCCCAATGTTTCACTCAAATGTATTTAGCAAATGTAGTTATTAAATGTCATGATGAATCCATTAGTGCAGGGGTAGGCAACCTCAGGCCCGGGGGCCAAATCCGGCCCTCAAACACAGAACCCCTGGCCCCCAAGATGATTTTGAGAAATATTATTGTGCAAATAAGAGATCAAATACCTGTTAAAGTAGTCTAAAAATGCAAGAAATAGTGTCAGTATTAAAAAAATGTTAGAACATCCCGCTTGGTCATATATAATGTTAAACAGTGATTCTCTACTGGGGGGTCGGGACCCAAAAGTGGGTCACGGAACCATTTTCAGTGGGTCTCGAGTCTATAGGGAACTTTTATTCATAATTTCATAATTTCAGTCTTAATGGGCTATATATATACTGCTTGTTCAACAAAAACTTGTGTGAAATATACAATATTTTATACGATATATTTGGGTCCTCGGCTTGTCATCCGAGGGCAATGGTGGGAACTTGGGAACCACTGATGTAAAACATTGGCATTTGCTGACAATAGTTCTTTACTTTAGGCTACAATGTTGAGGTTCGGCCCTTTGGTGTTTTGGGAATGATGCAAATCGGCCCTCCATGGCACAAGTTTGCCTACCCCTGCATTAGTGTGAGTTGTCCCTGTCCCTCAGAGCTGCTGAAGCTCTCTGGGAAAGCCCATGGAAGCTCTACGTTTAGAAAGCAGCCTCTGATTGGCTAACACTGACTGTTGTGAAGCTTCAAAGCATGTAATGGGGCCATGTGCCTACCAGCTGAATGCTGATTGGCTGCCTCCTCCTCCTGATGCTCCTGCTCGGTGTCTGTGCGAGCAGCATTAGCAGCATTAGCATTAGCATTAGCTGCAGTCGCTGTAAAGCTACAAGAGGAAACTGAAGCTGTTGAGACCAACATGACGGGGCTGGATGACATGGTTTATGGAAGCTTTTATGGACTGTGCTTTTGTTGAGAGTGTAAAGTGTTTTCTGGGGTTTAGCTGATATTAACCACATACATCATGGAACAAACACAACAGCTCTGAGGTAGCCCAAATGTAGACCTGGTTTTCTTTGTTTAGTTTTTTTTTCCTGTTTAAACCCTGTTAGCTTAACCTCTTAACCCCCACCTGAACCGAGCACAGTTTTTCCAGTTTGTCTTTACCCAAATCTAAAAGCTTCTTGAAAAAAAAAAAAGCAAACGACTAAAATGAGGCTGAAAACGCAAAGGTGACAACAATGTGACGAAAACATGACAAAAATGCACAGAAAAAAAAGATGATGAAAATGCAACGAAACAAGGACAAAAAAAGAGACAAACGTTGTTCTAAGTTCTAATGGGTCTTAGCTTTCAAATGAGGCGTTACACTGGCCTGTTGGCTGTAAGCTAACAATGTTTTCCAGCCTCAGTAATATGCAGCTTCACATTTTGTTTCTGTGACAGGCTTCGGTCAGCTGCATGTGGCTCTGGAAATGGAGTTTTCCTGCCCTGTTTTTTTGTGTGGACATTTGCAGAAGTTGTTTAGGTTTTCTGATGTTTAATGTCTCTTAAAAAGGTTATGTGTGTGAGGTCATAACGTAGCAACAGATTGTGAGCCTTCCATCACGGCAACTGTGACTTTAAAGCACCAAGAGCCTCGTACAAACATTTGCTTTATGTGGGCAAAGCCTTTCACAGAGACATTTATTGCAGATCCATCCATTACAGACACGTGTTCGTTGCAGCCCTGTCTAACTGTCTCCTCTTGTTTCAGGCAAACCGATCTTCTCGGTGGACATTCACCCCGATGGCACCAAGTTCGCGACCGGAGGCCAAGGTGAGGCCAGGACTGCTTTACTTTAAAGGGACTATACGGAGTTTAAAAATGTTCCTCCCCTACATGTTCCAACAATGTCCTAATGCACGAGCTTAATATAGAAGATGCAGTTACACATATGACCTGAGGGGGCAGTAGTGAGTAAAAAATGGCCAACTTGCATCTAGCCCCTTTAAATATGTCAGGATTTCTTATTTCTTTTACAAATCCGAGATGAAACGCTTGCACCCAATGAGGCCATGTATAGGGCTGGGCACCGATACTTTTTCCGATACCTACCTGTAGGGCTGCTCGATTATTGAAAAAATAATAATCACGATTATTTTTGTCATAATTGAAATCACGATTATTCAAACGATTATTTGTTGCCTTTAAAAAAATCCATCAAAAAAATGACAAAAATCCAGCAAAAAAATGACAAAAATCCAGCAAAAAAAGACAAAAATCCAGCAGAAAAAAGACAAAAAACCATCAAAAAAGTGACAAAAATCCAGCAAAAAAAATAACAAAAATCCAGCAGAAAAAAGACAAAAATCCAGCAAAAATAGTGACAAAAATCCATTAAAAAAAAGACAAAAATCCAGCAGAAAAAGACAAAAAATCCATCAAAAAAGTGACAAAAATCCCAAAATTAAAAATATGGAAAAAAAAGTGAAAAAAAAAAAAGTGAAAAAAAATATTATCGATTTTTTGCGATTATGCTAATTTTGTAATCGTTTACTGTTGTAATCGAAATCGTAATCGAATTTCGATTAATTGCACAGCCCTACCTACCTGTACTGAAATACTTGTCGTTGAGAACCAGAAAACAGTGTGGAAGAGCTGCACATTTACAATATCAGGTTCATCTCCAGTGTCAAGAAATGTGTGAAAAATGGGTAGGTTTTGGGGGAAATTGGGACGAAATGTGGGAATAAATGGGGAGGAATAGTGAAAATATTAGTGATAAAGAATTGACAAAATTGAGGGGGGAAAAATGGGAAAATTAGAAGAAAAAACAGGGCAAACATTGGGCAAAAAAATGATAAATAGGAGGGAAAAAATCATTTTATTTGAGCTGAAAGAAACAAGTCACTTCCTTTAATGCTGTCCCTGGCCCACCACCATCAAACCTGTGTTATTTTTTTTCCAGTACCTGCTGTAGATAGAAGTAGTACATAAACTTGTTTTCCCCCAATACTTGACTGATATCGTTTTAACCTCTTAACTCCCACCTGAACGGATCCCATTTTCTCCAGTTTGGCGCTACCCTAATCAATAAGCTTCTTGGGAAAAAAGCACCAAAACAGCCACAAAAAATGAGAAGAAAACAAGGATGTAAACGCAACAAAAAAATGACAAAAACTGAACAAATGTTTGACAAAAATTCAACAAAAATGTGACACAAACTCAACCAAAAAGTGACAAAAAATTCAAAAAAGATGTGATAAAAAGTCAACCAAGTGACCAAAAATGTAAAAAACAAAATGACAAAAATGTGACAAAAATTTGAAGAAAAAAAAGTGACAAAAATTCAACAAAGATGTGACAGAAATTTGAAGAAAAAAAACATAAAAAGGTGACACAGCACAGCAACAACACAAGGAAAAATATCAATTTTGTGGGTCTTAGCTTTCAAATGAGGTGTTACACAGGCCTATAGCCAAAGAGGGCTGCATGCATTCGATTTAGCCGGGTGGTACGAGGTTAATGGTACCCATCCCTCATACAACGCTGGCATTTGTAGAAAATGGTTCTTTACTTTGGGCTAAAATTGGCCTCGTCTTTTCGTCCCTCCGCTGAGCAAACTTACTGCCTTACTGCACCGCTCTGAGATGCTTTTGGCCGTTTCTTTTTCCTGGTGGCACTTTTTGGGTTTAACAAATGAACCTTTTGGAGATCTATATATTAGCTAAAGCTGTGGTGATGATGTCCTTCAGGGGAGGATTCTGGGAAGGTGATGATCTGGAACATGGCGCCCGTCCTGCGAGAAGAAGACGAGAAAAACGAAAGTGTTCCGAAGATGCTCTGCCAAATGGACAACCACCTGGGTAAGATTTACAGTAACTCCAACATGGCTGCTGCGCTCCCAGGCCCATATACACAAAAACACAAACAAAAACATGACTGTCCTGTGATTGGTCTGATCATACAAAATCAATATCAGGCTTTTTGTGAAAATAATTAAAGCATCACACCGCTGAAAACTCCTATTGCTCACATGGATTCGATCGAGTTTGTGATTCAGTCGTGTTTATAAGAAGTCGACAAGAGGTCAGTGTTGAAACATTTGTGTTTCTTTGCAGCGTGTGTGAACTGTGTGCGCTGGTCCAATAACGGGCTGTATCTGGCATCAGGCGGCGACGACAAACTGGTGATGGTTTGGAAAAGAGCGGCGTGAGTCCAACACTTGAACATCATTTTCATTCATTCTTTCTGAGTCACACATGTTTCCCACGTGTTACCGCAGGTTTTTATTTGATTATTTAACATTAACAGTTGTTGTTGTTGTCACAGGTTCATCGGTCCCAGCACAGTGTTCGGCTCCAGCTCTAAACTCGCCAACGTGGAGCAGTGGAGGTGTGTCACCATCCTCCGAAACCACACAGGAGGTAACGGCACACGTCATGTAGCACTCGAGTCCCGGACTAAACTACATCGCTGATATACTGTCGTAGGGTTGGGCGATAATTTAACTCTACCGGTAGAAATATTCCCCATGATAGAAATTTGTCTCATACCGGTATAAATGCTTATTGATTGATATAAGCAGCAAATGTGGCACAGACGTAGCAGCTCTGTCTGTCGAGCTACAGCAGGATTTACTAAAGATCTGCTTCACTCCTCAGACTAAATTAACCTAGAGTCAACAGAGTCTCAGTCCGAGTCCGTGTTTAAGCTGCTCAAGACGTTAGCATGCTACCGGTTAGCAACTGTCCACCATTGACAGTTGTTTCAATCAACGGTCAATGGCTTCAACACGATAAACACGCATCTATGAACACTGAGGAAATACTACAGTAGCAGCTCAGCTCTGACCTCTGTCACATGTTTTTAGCCAAGGCTCGATGTTTGGAGTGCGGTTCAGGGCTTTCTCTTGGAGAGGCTGATTGTGTTGAAGCTAAATGCTAACCGATAGCATGCAACCGTCTTGAGCAGCTTAAACACTCACTCACTGGTTACTTCACTGGGGCCGTGTTTATACTCTTATCTTCTTGAGCAATGATTACGAGTACATAAAAATGCCCCTGTCAATCAGTTTTCTTTCATTTATAGACCCTTTAACTGCTGACATCATCAGTGACATCATCTGGAGGCAGGAAGTGATCAAGAGAAATAAGATTAAACTAAAACTAGCGATTATAAGTGTCAAAGTACAACTAAAATATGTGGTCTTGTTGTGGCTGAAGGTGCAAGACCAAGAGGAACGACATTTGAGACTATAAAATAAGGTTTATCTGATATTTCCAAAAACAGTTAAAAATGTGTTTATCGTTACCATGACAACGGCTCCAATGGAAATAGATAGGAATCTAACTTCCTGCCTCCAGCTAAGCCCCGATGTTTACAAACAATTAAATTGTCTATATCCTGAGTAGAGATACTGTTACATGTTGTACTACTGCATACTTTGGTATTCAAATTGGCTGCCATAACAACAAAAGTCACATGACTGAAAAGCATGTATACTGTATAGAGTTCGAGAAAGTCCACAGTTACCATGGAGATCGGCCATCTTTGCAGCTGTTAGCATTCATTTCCATTGACTAACATTAGCTAAAAACAGTTTATAAAGTGGAGAAAAAAGCCGTGGAACATTTCCATTAGCTGGTGAGTTGCTGCTGGTAAATACATCTAACTCACTGTGGTGTCCAAGTGTTTTAATGTGAACAATAACTCCAGTATTTTAACTTTTAAAATCTCCATTAGTTTACAATTGCTGCTAATCCCATAATGCTTAGCGATATGACATCACATTCCCGAACTCCATACTAAAACATGAACCACACCGGTCACTTTTTCCTGTTAGAGATGCCATTTTAAGAACTTTTCACCAACCAAAAGATTTAGTATTAGTCGTCCTGATAAAGACTCTCTAAGGTTTTCATCATTCGCTGCTGTTCGGTTCTGCTAACAGCAGCTAAACGCTTCCTGCAGGATCCAAGCTCTCACCTTTACTGTTGCGAACATAACTTTGTGAAAAATGAAAAAGTAGAGGTAGAGTGTTACTGTCCTTTAAGCAACACGCGACGAGCCTCATCAGAGGCATTGAGCTGGTCACCACGCACACACCGCTACTCAAAGGGTGCGAATGCGTCTTATAAGCAAAAATGATAAAATTACAAAAAAATGATGCTTTTATGGAAAATGATCAGCGGTCCAGGGTTTGCCAAGCTTGATGTTCTTACCATTTATTTGATATCTTTTCACTTGTTTTTTTGTTATGGGATGCTTTTAGTTTTCATAGTCTTTAACTTTTTTTTATTTACCTAACCTAATAAACATCAGCCTGTGCAGATAGAGGTTTGGATTGATAGGCCTGTGTTAATAGCAGTCTGGATCTTCTCTTCTAATAGAAACTAGTGTCTCACCCATTACACACCCATTAGTTAAAACATGTTGGTCCCAGGCTGGAGGAAAGATCTGTTTGTTCATTAACCATGTGCTGGATGACTATGGATTCCTCCTGTAGACGTGGATGTAAATCTGTTTGTGCCCTCCTCCTCAGACGTGATGGACGTGGCCTGGTCTCCTCACGACGTGTGGCTGGCGTCCTGCAGCGTGGACAACACCATCGTCATCTGGAACGCTCGCAAGTTCCCAGGTTCGACTCCCGATCTGCAGAGCTGCTTAGTGCCCGGAGGGGGCGCTGTAGTAATATCTTTCCTGTTGCAGAGATGATGAGCGTGCTGCGTGGCCACACCGGCCTGGTGAAGGGTCTGACCTGGGACCCCGTGGGGAAATACCTGGCATCTCAGGCCGACGACCACAGCCTCAAAGTCTGGAGGACGGTGGACTGGCAGATGGAGGCCAACATCACCAAGCCCTTCAACGAGGTAAAGACTAACCCAAAAACATCACCAAGCCCTTCAACGAGGTAAAGACTAACCCAAAAACATCACCAAGCCCTTCAACGAGGTAAAACTAACCCAAAAACACATCACCAAGCCCTTCAACGAGGTAAAGACTAACCCAAAAACATCACCAAGCCCTTCAACGAGGTAAAGACTAACCCCAAACACATCACCATGCCCTTCAACGAGGTAAAAACTAACCCAAAAACATCACCAAGCCCTTCAACGAGGTAAAGACTAACCCCAAAACATCACCAAGCCCTTCAACGAGGTAAAGACTAACCCCAAAACATCACCAAGCCCTTCAACGAGGTAAAAGCTAACCCAAAAACATCACCAAGCCCTTCAACGAGGTAAAAACTAACCCAAAAACATCACCAAGCTCTTCAACGAGGTAAAGACTAACCCCAAAACATCACCAAGCCCTTCAATGAGGTAAAGACTAACCCCAAAACATCACCAAGCCCTTCAACGAGGTAAAGACTAACCCAAAAACATCACCAAGCCCTTCAACGAGGTAAAGACTAACCCCAAAACATCACCAAGCCCTTCAACGAGGTAAAGACTAACCCCAAAACATCACCAAGCCCTTCAACGAGGTAAAGACTAACCCAAAAACATCACCAAGCCCTTCAACGAGGTAAAGACTAACCCAAAAACATCACCAAGCCCTTCAACGAGGTAAAAGCTAACCCCAAAACATCACCAAGCCCTTCAACGAGGTAAAGACTAACCCCAAAACATCACCAAGCCCTTCAACGAGGTAAAAACTAACCCCAAAACATCACCAAGCCCTTCAACGAGGTAAAGACTAACCCAAAAACATCACCAAGCCCTTCAACGAGGTAAAGACTAACCCAAAAACATCACCAAGCCCTTCAACGAGGTAAAAACTAACCCCAAAACATCACCAAGCCCTTCAACAAGGTAAAGACTAACCCAAAAACATCACCAAGCCCTTTAACATGGTTAAAACGAGGTAAGGCGCTATCGATCATTTACCAGCTCAAGCCAAAGGTCAGAGCTAACGTTAGCCACACCATTCAGGCTTACATTCACGTGAAGAAAAGAAGTTCCCACTCATTGGCGTTGTGTGCCCACTCTCCCAGTGCATTGTGGTCTATATCGACCCGTCTATGACCATCACTCCTCACTAATGCATTGTGGGTAGTCTTGAGTGCACCACTGATCTTGACTAAAGCTACATTGAAATGTGTGTTCGTTTGTTTGTTTTCCAGTGCGGCGGGACGACCCACGTTCTGCGTCTGTCGTGGTCTCCGGACGGTCAGTACCTGGTCTCCGCCCACGCCATGAACAACTCTGGCCCCACGGCTCAGATCGTAGAGCGCGACGGATGGAAGACCAACATGGACTTTGTGGGCCACCGCAAAGCCGTGACCGTCGTGGTGAGGAAACACCAGGCAGCACAGGCTACTTTTGACCTTTAATCTCAGGGTGTCCGCGGGCTTAAAGTATGAAAAGTTTTAAAAAATTAAGACCCTTAATAAGTATTAAGATATTATTTTTTCATTTTGCATTGACTTTTTTATTTTGTCCATCAAATTGACTGTGAAATGATATAAATGTTCAAATGTTTGTTTCTTCTAAATGCACTTTTACTGTGTATGGCTACATTGTCTGCTCCTCCATGTCTGCTGACCACCTGGCGCAAAACTAGCCCTCAACAAGTCTATCAAAATGGAGAAATGTCAGTTTGTCAATTCCTGGCTAGATGTAGAAGAATTTAAAGCTTGGTTGAAGCCGCTCGAAGATAGCCAGAGCGAGGACTACTGAACGGTTTGTAAGAAGATTAGCGTTAGCACATGACGGGAGCTAGCCACAAAAGTGCTATAAGCATCGTCTGCTTCTGAGCTTGAAACAAGTCTGAGAAATCCAAATTTCTCCTTGTTTTTTGAGGTTCAAAGCCCAACTTCACTAGCTAACAGACAAATGAACGTTAAAATCAGTAATTTCTTTTTCTTTTGCAGAAATTTAATCCCAAAATCTTCAAGAAGAAACAGAAGAACGGCAGCTCTCCCAAACCCAGCTGCCCGTACTGCTGCTGCGCCGTGGGCAGCAAGGACCGCTCCCTGTCAGTGTGGGTGAGTGTCTGCGCTAATGCTAATGATGCTAATAATGCTAATAATGCCACTGCTTTTATGGCATTTACATGTCAATAAGCTTGTGACATAATGACCAGTATTTATCTATAAAACTACTAGACGAGTCGTTCGGTCTGTGTACCGTAAAAGGTTTAGGTATTACTGGTATCGAAAAAATAAAAGTAGCGAAAGCAGGTACCGAAAAGAAAGATAAAATCTTTATATTCAAGTTTTGATGCGGTTGGTCATCAAAATTTAAATGGAAAAAAAAGGGGGGAAATTTAAGACAATTTTTTTGTTAAACTTGGGGGGAAAAACTTTGAAAATATTTTTGAAATTTTGGGGCGAATTTGAGAAGAACATACAAAAAAAAATGTGGAAAGAATTAGAAATACAAGTGGAAAAATTGGTTAAAAATTAAGAAAGTTGGAATTTGTTTTTTCTGCCCTTTTGTCGTTACAGGCACTAGACGGAGGTTAAAAGTGTTAAAATTGTATATTTTCCTGCCTGTACTTGCTCCAGCAATGTCCTAATGTGTAGAATGAGCCCAGACCTGTTCACCATAACTGCCTCTAAAATCCTGCACTGTCACTTAAAACGGTGTTAATTCGGGTTCTTAACTTTATTCAGCTCCCACACATTACAAGCTTTATCTCCAATATCAAGATATGTGGAAAAGTATAGGGCAAATGGGGAAAACTTTGGGAAAGATGTTTAAAAATGGGAGGAAATTCCCTTCTGTAGTCTGTTTAGGACAATTATCTTTTTGAGTGACAAAGCTATGTAAATGTACAACTAACCAGTAAACCTGTGTTTCAGCTAACGTCTCTAAAGCGCCCCCTGGTGGTGATCCACGACCTGTTCGACAAATCCATCATGGACATTTCCTGGTACAGTCGCCTCAGCTTTCATCATTATTATTAAGGGACTGCGGATACTGGTGTGGGGTCAGTTACTTTAGATATTTGACCCTGTGTTGGTCTGTAGGACTCTGAGCGGGCTGGGGATGCTGGTCTGGGGTCAGTTCCTTTAGATATTTGACCCTGTGTTGGTCTGTAGGACTCTGAGCGGGCTGGGGATGCTGGTCTGGGGTCAGTTACTTTAGATATTTGACCCTGTGTTGGTCTGTAGGACTCTTAGCGGGCTGGGGATGCTGGTCTGGGGTCAGTTACTTTAGATATTTGACCCTGTGTTCATCTGTAGGACTCTGAGCGGGCTGGGGATGCTGGTGTGCTCCATGGACGGCACTGTGGCGTACCTGGACTTCTCTCTGGATGAACTGGGAGACCCACTCAGTGAAGAGGAGAAGGTCAGACTCACACACCAGGCCCACCATGTCCAGCCTCAAACATGAAAGAAAAGATGTAGCAGAAAATAGGTTTACATTTCAGCAACTCTTCCACACGGTTCATGTTTATCGACTGGACATGTTGCTGCATGAAACCCAGGAGAGACATTCTGGGAATCAAACCCCTGACACCGAGCCTTCACCAGTCCGTCTGTCCACAGAACACCATCCACCAGAACATCTACGGGAAGAGCCTGGCCATCACCAGCACCGAGGCGCAGCTGTCCACCACCATCATCGAGAACCCCGAGATGTTAAAGTACCAGCAGGAGCGGCAGACGCAGCACCAGGCCCGCGTGGAGCCCGGGGCCAGCGAGAGCGCCACGCCCAAGCTCAACAGCGTGGTCAACGGGGAGTCGCTGGAGGACATACGAAAGGTACAGACGACGACTAACGGCTCATTTACAGTGGGCTGCTAAAGTTTCATCCCCGGATCAAAATGTCTAATCATGTGAATAATGAAGCACAGGGAAGTTGACATGATCTCCCAAAGGCATGAGGTTGTAGATGAGACATTCCCATAACATTTCCCCCAAAAACAGTTCTTTTTCCATCATTTACATTTTCAAAATCATATTAATGTTAAAAAGGCCAGAGCAAATATTTGGACACTCGCCTTGTAGACCCCAAATACAGCAAGTATCACAGCTTTAACCCTTGTGTCGTCCCTGGGGTTAATGATAAAAGTTCATGAATTAAGTTGTAAGCTCTGCTTTGAGCAGATGTTTTGATGAGAATATAGAGACTTTCCTGAAATAAGAGAGTGAGAATCACAGTTTGGCTCTATTTCGGAACTGGGTTATAGCACTGGTTTGTGGGTCCTAAAACTATGAAAAAATGACTGAATTAAAAATTTGGTACATGTGCATGTAGTGGAGGCCCTGTGGAGTGTATATTTAAAAAAAGTTATGGATTTGGAGTTGAAATGAAGTTAGTATGAAAGGCAAAACACAAAAATATAGCTTGAATCACAGACATGGAGGACACTGCCATTGAAATGAATGGAGAGCTGCTGCTGTTTTCAGGCTTTAGGCCCTATAACTACTGTAAAAATATGTGAATTCAAAATCTGATGAATGTGCATGTCAAGGAGGTCCTCTGGGATGGAAACATAATAATGGTTTCATATTTGAAGCACAAATGAAGTCTGTACAAAAGGTCAAAGACAGAAAACATTGAGGATTGGCTCATGTCCATTGAAATGAATGGGGTTCATAAATGACCCCAGAGACCACGAGTGTAACTATTTGCTCTCATTCAAAAATGAAACACTTTTCACAAACAGAACCTGCTCTACCTTTGAGCCTCTCCCAGTGCCCAATTCACCAAATACTTCCAGTTATATCCACTTTAGGATTTTCAGTGTTACAGGGACATTTTTGGCTCAAAATTTGACTTTTTTTTTACATAAACATGTCCCACCGACCCAAAAAATAATAAAAACTGGTAAATTTACTATCAGTGCATTTTTATCAAACTGATCAAACTCTAGCGAAAATCCGATCCGATTGTTTCAAGCTTTAAAAGGAGTTCACCTGTTCCTCCCACCTGTTGTATTTGAAAAGCGTGAGAGGAAAGAATATCATTTGTGTTTGGCAGAACCTCCTGAAGAAGCAGGTGGAGACTCGGACTCCGGACGGACGCAGGCGGATCACTCCTCTGTGCATCGCTCAGCTGGACACAGGGTAAAACATGACTGTACCGTAGTGCTCTTGAACGCAGCGAAGAGGAGGCAGACGCTCGTTCTCGGGCTCAGTGATAATAGGAATCATGTTTTCGATATCGTCTTTATGGGACTTTATGCTCAGTTCTCTGGCAGAAACAGCTCCTGGTTTGAGCTGCGGTTTGTAAAAGATCTGTCTTGGCTTCTGCACGTTCACGAAGCAGCTGTATTTGCTTTTTGTATTCTCCGAGTAGATTCAAATGCTTTCAAACCAGCTTCAGAGTTAGAGCTGAGAGTACGTTCTTTCTTGTAGTGACGGTGTCCTTGTCTTGTAGGGACTTCTCCCCCGCGCTCTTCAACAGCACGCCGATCCTCCCGTCGGGCTCGTCTCTGTCCAATCAGCTGAGTGCGCAGCTGGGCTCGGACTCCGCCCAGGGCCCGGCCGCCGCTCTGGGGCTCCGGCCGGGACACGAACCCATGATCACCTCCCCGCCAGGATCCAAGGATGGAGACAGGGACAGGGACGGGTGAGTTTACCCAGAACTGTCAGCGAAACCGTGACAACGCGATGTAGATCAGTCATTTCTGACAGTGTGGACAGTGTAGTCATTTCCATCTTTTATAAATCAAGGCCATCTTTATAAGCACACTACATTAAAGTGATCGTCTGTAAGATTGCAAAGTGAGGAGAGAGTGTTAAATTTGAGAGTAAAGTTTCTCCCCTAACCTCCTAATTGGACCAGAAAACCACTCCTTGTTGGGGCGACAGTGGCACAGATCGTAGAGCCTTGTGATTGGAGGATCGGCCGTTCGAATCCCACAGGTTCACATTGTCGTTGTGTCCTTGGGCACGACACTTCACCCACCTTGCCTCCAGTGTCTGCGTGGTGTATGAATGAGTGGTTCCTTGAGTTAGGAGCTTTGAGTGCCTAAGGAAGGTAGAAAGGCGCTATATAAATGTGACCATTTAGTTTGCAAAACGCAGAGCGCAGGAACAAACTTCCCAAAGTGAAGGATCAAGCTCCTCTCCGTCCCCTCCTGATTGAACCTGTTCACAGGAAAAGCTCGTCTCATTGGTCAAAGTGACAGCCCAGGGTTTCCGATTAGTTGCAAAAATCAGCAAAGGGAGGGATTTAAAAAAAAATAAAGATTAAATATTTACATTAACAATATTTAATAATAACAACTTTGCGAATCAACGTAGTAGCTACTTCCGAGTTATCTCCGCCTCGCTCGTGACATCCCGTACAATGCTTTGGCATTTTAAGTTTTGTCATTTTATACTCTGACATGAAAACTAAGATGTTAAAGGGAGGAAACGAGCAGAGAAAGAATCTCCACTTTGACGGCTGTGAAAATCTGTACTTTCCCCTGCCGTGTCTCGCCTTGATTGGAAAGTGGCATCGGCGTATCCCTAAAACTCATTCACTACATTTTGTGCATTAAATTGGCCAAAATTGCTGAATTACATAGTTTCAGGGATTTTGTTTTTGAGTTTTTGGAGTTTCTGAGCGCCACGCCCTAAACCGCCTGCTCTTGTCTCATGTGCCCCCCCTCCCTCTCTCTCTCTCTCTTTCTCAGGGTGAAGGGAAGTCTGCTGCTGACCTCGGCCTCCAAGATCGAACCCATGAAAGCGCTGGACTCCAGGTTCACGGAGAGGTCAAAGGCCACGCTGGGGCTCACCTCTGCCCTCACCCCTCTAGACAGGTACTCCAGAAGCCCTTCCATCTTCCTGTGGGTTAACAGAGACTTTGATGGGGGGAAACATCACGGTAAAAAGTCACGTGAAGCTGCTCTGTTGCCCCAGGTTTTCAACATGTTTCTAGCTCTCATTTCCTTCTGTGCAACGTTAAATAGGGACCCCCAAAGAAACTTTAGATTGAGAAACATATATACATATAAACATAGATAAATTTAGATTGTGAAACATATAACGGACATGCCTCTGTCTGTCCTCTGCGTGAATCTGTCCTTCACTACTCAGGATGTTTATATGTTTATACTGATTGACAGCAGCATTTAGGGTGTGATCGTAATCATTGCTCAAGAAGACTAAATGAACACATCAAAGGCAAAATCTTTCACTTTGTCATATGACGACCATAGTAACAAAAGTATTACATTAACAGCTTATTACCTCGAAAAACTGGTGAAAACAGCATATTATGGTAATTATTGGTTCGTACGTGTTAAAAGGTGGCGGCAGATTTGCTTTTTATTGGTGTCTGACAGACTCCTAGCACGCAGTCAATGAAAGCATCTGTTCTGTCCGGCTCGTTTAGGCCTAAAGACGGCGTTCTGAAGATCGTGAAGCCCAAAGAGGAGACGAGCAGCGACAGCGAGGACAAAATGGCCACCATCAACAGGAACCTGAGTCTAAAGAGGAAGATGGAGAGCGAGGAGGACGGCCGCCGGAAAGCGGAGCTGCCGGAGGGAGCGGAGGAGCAGCGGCGCAAACCGGAGCTACTCCTGGACGGAGGCGAGGTCAAGAGGAAGAAAGGCCGGCCGCGCAAAGACAAGATGGCCGCCCCCACCACGCACAGCTTCGCTCCCGCACAGGTACACTCCGCTCATAATCAGTGATCTCAGAGAAAAGAGAAACGCAGCGTCAGTTTGTTTTGTCGTGTTGTGTGTATGTGGTCGGTCCTAACCCCCGCCCTTCTCTTCAGGCCACGCCCCCCTCGGAGCGAGAGTCGAGTCGTGTGGTTCAGACGCCGGTCGCTGTGTCCAGACTCCCCACGCCGAGTGTCCACAAGACCCTCAGTGTCCAGGTACTGACTGTCCTCACCATGTCCTGGTTATTCTGGACGCTCCCGGTGAACATTTCCAGATACCAGTACTTGGTTTATGAGGCTCGATTCTGTACTTAAGCTATAGTATTCTTTATCTAGAACCAGAAACTCAGACTTTTTTCTTCCATCATTCATTTGAGCTAGAATGACTGAATCAGTGTCTCCCCTACACATCTTTAAGTGTATCTTTGTAAAGACAAATCTTTATTCCAATAGCACTCATACCCAGCCATACTGGTGTGTCTGCGGAGATGCTTCCCGCAGTAGTTCCTGCATATGGGTGAGAGCGTATGTGTGTCCTCCAGGTGAGCTTGGACCCCTGCGTCTCTGTGGAGGTGGAGAACGACGTCTCCGTGCTGGCGGGCTCCAGACTCAGTCAGCTCCGCTGCTGCAGAGACGGAAAGGACTGGAACACGCTGTTACCCAGCTCTGTGCTCTGCGCCGCGGGCAGCAGGTAGGACACGCCCCCTTCACCAGTGCTGGGCAAAGTACTTGATACTAATGGTCAAATAGTACTCCAATAAAAGTAATTTGCTCAGATTTTTACCCAAGTATTCCCAAAGTCCGGGAAATGGCGGGCCCCTTATCGATCTGAAATGGACTCGCCTCTTCCTGTTTTGAGTCAGTGGCATTGACAGTATATCTACACAGCGCCACCTACTGTTCTGGAGTGTGCATTTTGACTTTGGATCCTTTATATTTATCTTTCTAATGGAGTGGAACTTGGAAGATCTCAACACAAATTCTACAGCTCGTCTGTACTAAAGTCGAGGACTGTAGTACCTTTACTTGGCGTGTTGTAATCTGAATATATTTGTGTTTTCAGTGAGGTGGTGGCAGTGGCGTGCGAAGACCGGCTGCTCTCCATCTTCTCCTCCTGCGGCAGACGGCTGTTCCCTCCCATCGCGCTGCCCTCTGCTGTCTCAGCCGTGCACTGCGCCTCTCACTTCGTCATGGCGCTGACGTCCGGCGCCATGCTCTCTGTGTGGTCAGGACTTTACACCTTTTATTTAAACGTTTACAACAACAGAGTCTGACCCTCTCCTCCACAGGGACGTCCACAATCAGCGAGGTCTGGTGAAGAACGAGTCACTGCTGCCCATCCTCAACCCAGGTCAGTCCTCCTTACACCCGAGTCAGTCCTCCTTACACCCGGGTCAGTCTGCCTTACACCCGGGTCAGTCCTCCTTACACCCGGGTCAGTCCTCCTTACACCCGGGTCAGTCTGCCTTACACCCGGGTCAGTCCTCCTTACACCCGGGTCAGTCCTCCTTACACCCGGGTCAGTCTGCCTTACACCCGGGTCAGTCCTCCTTACACCCGGGTCAGTCCTCCTTACACCCGGGTCAGTCCTCCTCACACCCGGGTCAGTCCTCCTTACACCCGGGTCAGTCCTCCTTACACCCGGGTCAGTCCTCCTCACACCCGGGTCAGTCCTCCTCACACCCGGGTCAGTCCTCCTCACACCCGGGTCAGTCCTCCTTACACCAGGGTCAGTCCTCCTTACACCCGGGTCAGTCCTCCTCACACCCGGGTCAGTCCTCCTCACACCCGGGTCAGTCCTCCTTACACCCGGGTCAGTCCTCCTTACACCCGGGTCAGTCCTCCTCACACCCGGGTCAGTCCTCCTCACACCCGGGTCAGTCCTCCTTACACCCGGGTCAGCCCTCCTTACACCCGGGTCAGTCCTCTTTACACCCGTGTCAGTCCTCCTCACACCCGGGTCAGTCCTCCTCACACCCGGGTCAGTCTGCCTTACACCCGGGTCAGTCTGCCTTACACCCGGGTCAGTCCTCCTCACACCCGGGTCAGTCCTCCTCACACCCGGGTCGGTCCTCCTCACACCCGGGTCGGTCCTCCTTACACCCGGGTCGGTCCTCCTTACACCCGGGTCGGTCCTCCTCACACCCGGGTCGGTCCTCTTTACACCCGGGTCAGTCCTCCTTACACCCGGGTCAGTCCTCCTTACACCCGGGTCGGTCCTCCTTACACCCGGGTCAGTCCTCCTTACACCCGGGTCGGTCCTCCTCACACCCGGGTCGGTCCTCTTTACACCCGGGTCAGTCCTCCTTACACCCGGGTCAGTCCTCCTTACACCCGGGTCGGTCCTCCTTACACCCGGGTCAGTCCTCCTTACACCCGGGTCAGTCCTCCTTACACCCAGGTCAGTCCTCCTTACACCCGGGTCAGTCCTCCTTACACCCAGGTCAGTCCTCCTTACACCCGGTCAGTCCTCCTTACACCCGGGTCAGTCCTCCTTACACCCGGGTCAGTCCTCCTTACACCCGGGTCAGTCCTCCTTACACCCAGGTCAGTCCTCCTCACACCCGGGTCAGTCCTCCTCACACCCGGGTCAGTCCTCCTTACACCCGGTCAGTCCTCCTTACACCCAGGTCAGTCCTCCTTACACCCGGGTCGGTCCTCCTCACACCCGGGTCGGTCCTCCTCACACCCGGGTCAGTCCTCCTTACACCCGGTCAGTCCTCCTTACACCCAGGTCAGTCCTCCTTACACCCGGGTCAGTCCTCCTTACACCCGGGTCGGTCCTCCTCACACCCGGGTCGGTCCTCCTCACACCCGGGTCAGTCCTCCTTACACCCGGGTCAGTCCTCTTTACACCCGGGTCAGTCCTCCTTACACCCGGGTCGGTCCTCCTTACACCCAGGTCGGTCCTCCTTACACCCGGTCAGTCCTCCTCACACCCGGGTCAGTCCTCCTTACACCCGGGTCAGTCCTCCTTACACCCGGGTCAGTCCTCCTTACACCCGGGTCAGTCCTCCTTACACCCGGGTCGGTCCTCCTTACACCCGGGTCAGTCCTCCTTACACCCGGGTCAGTCCTCCTCACACCCGGGTCAGTCCTCCTTACACCCGGGTCAGTCCTCCTTACACCCGGGTCAGTCCTCCTTACACCCGGGTCAGTCCTCCTCACACCCGGGTCAGTCCTCCTTACACCCGGGTCAGTCCTCCTTACACCCGGGTCAGTCCTCCTCACACCCGGGTCGGTCCTCCTCACACCCGGGTCGGTCCTCCTCACACCCGGGTCGGTCCTCCTTACACCCGGGTCAGTCCTCCTTACACCCGGGTCAGTCCTCCTTACACCCGGGTCAGTCCTCCTTACACCCGGGTCAGTCTGCCTTACACCCGGGTCAGTCCTCCTTACACCCGGGTCAGTCCGCCTTACACCCGGGTCAGTCCTCCTTACACCCGGGTCAGTCCTCCTTACACCCGGGTCAGTCCTCCTCACACCCGGGTCGGTCCTCCTCACACCCGGGTCGGTCCTCCTCACACCCGGGTCAGTCCTCCTTACACCCGGGTCAGTCCTCCTTACACCCGGGTCAGTCCTCCTTACACCCGGGTCAGTCCTCCTTACACCCGGGTCAGTCCTCCTTACACCCGGGTCAGTCCTCCTTACACCCGGGTCAGTCCTCCTCACACCCGGGTCGGTCCTCCTCACACCCGGGTCAGTCCGCCTTACACCCGGGTCAGTCCGCCTTACACCCGGGTCAGTCCTCCTTACACCCGGGTCAGTCCTCCTTACACCCGGGTCAGTCCTCCTTACACCCGGGTCAGTCCTCCTTACACCCGGGTCAGTCCTCCTTACACCCGGGTCAGTCCTCTTTACACCCGGGTCAGTCCTCTTTACACCCGTGTCAGTCCTCCTTACACCCGGGTCAGTCCTCCTTACACCCGGGTCAGTCCTCCTCACACCCGGGTCAGTCCTCCTTACACCCGGGTCAGTCCTCCTCACACCCGGGTCAGTCCTCCTTACACCCGGGTCAGTCCTCCTTACACCCGGGTCAGCCCTCCTTGCACCCGGGTCAGTCCTCCTTACACCCGGGTCAGTCCTCCTCACACCCGGGTCAGTCCTCCTTACACCCGAGTCAGTCCTCCTTACACCCGAGTCAGTCCTCCTTACACCCGGGTCAGTCCTCCTTACACCCGGTCAGTCCTCCTTACACCCGGGTCAGCCCTCCTTACACCCGTGTCAGTCCTCCTTACAGCCGGGTCATGATTGATGATGACGATGACGATGATGATGAGTGTCTTGTGTGTTTTGTTTGTGCAGAAACCACGGTGACCCAGTCCATGCTGACGCAGCAGGGCGTCCCCCTCGTCGCTCTGTCCAATGGGAAGTCGTACTGTTTCAGCGTCGCCATGGAGACGTGGTGAGGCGCCGGCGTCCCGATGAGCTCCTCGGACTCTGTATACTTGTGTCTCATGTCTCCGTGTGCCTGTGCAGGACGCTCATCGCAGATAAAGCCGACTCCCTGGGACAGTGCGCCGACTTCAGGAGCTGTCTTCCCTCCCATGATGCATCTGTGTCATCCGGACCGCTGGCCACCATGCAGGGGCGCCACCTCAAGTACGACACTGTTTCAGTACCACTCCGGGACACACATACACTTTCTGTGGAAACACGTGAAAACAACAACGCCGGCCATGTTTTTACATTTATAAATGATTTGAAGTGCATGTGACACATTAGACACCATTTTTGTTAAAACATTTATATATAATTTAACCTCTTAACTCCCACCGGAACGGATCCCATTTTCTCCAGTTTGGCTTTACCCTAATCAAAAAGCTTCTTGGGACAAAAGCACGAAAAGAGCCACAAAAAACAAGAAGAAAACAAGGATGTAAACGCAACAAAAATGTGACAAAAATTCGACAAAAATGTGACAAAAATGTGACAAAAATTCAACAAAAATTCAACAAAAAGTGACAAAAATTCAACAAAAAGTGACAAAAATTCAACCAAAATGTGACAAAAAGTGACAAAAAGTGACAAAAATTCAACAAAAAGTGACAAAAATTTAACAAAAATGTGACAAAAATTCAACAAAAAGTGACAAAAATTCAACAAAAAGTGACAAAAATTCAACAAAAATTCAACCAAAATGTGACAAAATGTGACAAAAATTCAACAAAAATGTGACAAAAATTCAACAAAAAGTGACAAAAATTCAACAAAAATGTGACAAAAATTCAACCAAAATGTGACAAAAATTCAACAAAAAGTGACAAAAATTTTACAAAAATGTGACAAAAATTCAACAAAAAGTGACAAAAATTCAACAAAAAGTGACAAAAATTTAACAAAAATGTGACAAAAATTCAACAAAAAGTGACAAAAATTCAACAAAAATGTGACAAAAATTCAACCAAAATGTGACAAAAAGTGACAAAAATTCAACAAAAATGTGACAAAAATTCAACAAAAAGTGACAAAAATTTTACAAAAATGTGACAAAAATTCAACAAAAAGTGACAAAAATTCAACAAAAAGTGACAAAAATTTAACAAAAATGTGACAAAAATTCAACAAAAAGTGACAAAAATTCAACAAAAAGTGACAAAAATTCAACAAAAAGTGACAAAAATTCAACAAAAATTCAACCAAAATGTGACAAAATGTGACAAAAATTCAACAAAAATGTGACAAAAATTCAACAAAAATGTGACAAAAATTCAACAAAAATGTGACAAAAATGTGACAAAAAGTGACAAAAATTCAACAAAAATTCAACAAAAAGTGACAAAAATTCAACAAAAAGTGACAAAAATTCAACAAAAATTCAACCAAAATGTGACAAAATGTGACAAAAATTCAACAAAAATGTGACAAATTCAACAAAAATGTGACAAAAATTCAACAAAAATGTGACAAAAATGTGACAAAAAGTGACAAAAATTCAACAAAAATTCAACAAAAATTCAACAAAAAGTGACAAAAATTTAACAAAAATTCAACAAAAAGTGACAAAAATTCAACAAAAAAGTGACAAAAATTCAACAAAAATGTGACAAAAATTCAACAAAAATGTGACAAAAATTCAACAAATGTGACAAAAATTCAACAAAAAGTGACAAAAATTCAACAAAAATTCAACAAAAAGTGACAAAAATTCAACAAAAATTCAACAAAAATTCAACAAAAAGTGACAAAAAGTGACAAAAATTCAACAAAAAGTGACAAATTCAGCAAAAATTCAACCAAAATGTGACAAAAATGGAAAAAAGAAAGAAAGAAAAAACATTTTTTTTAAAAGATGACAACACAGCAACAACGCGAGGAAAAAGATCAGTTTTGTGGGTCTTAGCTTTCAAATGAGGTGTTACACAGGCCTATACAGAATGTATTTGGTTTAGGCGGGTGGTAAGAGGTGAAGATGATTTCCTTCTAAATGCACTTCTTAAGGACATTGTAACGTTTCCGAGTTTGCGTCTCTGATGACGAGCGCTCCTGTCTCCTCCAGTGCGGGCCGTCTGGCGTCTCGTCTGTCCTCCACGCCTCACCACCTGCAGCAGAGCGTCACGCTGGCGTTTTTAGAGGCGCAGCTCTCCTCCGCGCTCACCCTCCAGTCCCGGCAGGAGTACAGGCACTGGCTGCTCATCTACGCACGCTTCCTGGTCCACGAAGGTAACGTCCCCCCATGTCCTCATGTGTCCTCATGTGTCCTCATGTCTGCGTGGACTAACTGAGGTCTGCTGTCGCCTCAGGCTCGGAGTTCCGCCTCAGGGAGCTGTGTAAGGACCTGCTGGGGCCGGTGCACAAGTCGGGCTCCTCGTCCTGGGAGCCCACCACTCTGGTGAGACACAGTGTTAAGTCTTCTCTGGCCTGAAACGTGCTCTGTACTAATCACCTCGCCTTCAGGGCCTGAGGAAACGCGAGCTGCTGAAGGAGCTGCTGCCGGTGATCGGAGAAAACCTGCAATTTCAGAGACTCTTCACCGAGTACCAGGAGCAGCTGGAGTTACTACGGAAACAATAACACCCCGCGCCATGAACCCTAGTCCCACCAGGAGCAGCTGGAGCTACCACACAAACCATGACGCCCTACACGTCCCGCCCCACGCCCTACACTCGGGGTCTCCAGTCTCTCATTTCCTCTGAGGCGTTTGTATGAAATGAAAACAGCCACTTGGGGAAACTTGAGAAACTATGGGCTTTAGGTGGAGTCCACTCTGAGCAGTTTAGCGTAAAGAATCAAAAAATCACTTTATTTTCTCTTAATTCTATATTTTCTCAATCATTTCACAATCTTCGCCGATTGTGTTCAGTCCATTCAGTTTCTCTTCTGTCAGGCGTCTGTGGGAAAGTAGAAAGCTTTTGGGGAGTTACTGGGAATGGAGCGGAGACCCCTGCCCTAAACCCTAAACCCAACCCAGCAAGTATCCCCGAATACCACCTACGGTAAGGACTTGGAGCAGCATCAATGTTTTCCAGTGTGCTCTAAACCCTACATCCTACATCCGTCGCCAACCCGAGCCACCCCCACTAACCCTATCCTCTCTACCCCCAAACCTGACCCCCTACAAAGAGCACCAGGAGGAGCCCCAACATCCTTCGCCCTGAAACTTGCGTTCTACTGCTCCCTAGGCTGAGGACTTGGAGCAGCATCTTTCTCTTCCAGTCTGCCCTAAGCCCTACACCCTTAGCTCCACAAACACTACCCTTCTAGTGCCCTACACCCTAACCCCACGCACTCCCTCTGGGGACCCCCTACAGAGGGAGGGAGCATCGACTGAAGACTCCAACCCAGACCAAGTGACCCCTGCTCCCCACACCCTTCACCCTCGGGGGGACACAGACTGGAGACCGTCTTCTCCTCGTCGCCTTCGGATCATGATCCACAACTGAACGAACTGAAAGTATTTTGTCTGAAATGAAAATAAAAAAAACAGACTGGAACTCTGTCCCTCTGACGTGAAAACGAACAACCCGGGAGAGGAGGTAACGGCGCGGGTTTTGTCAGCGCTGTCGTGTGAGAAACATTATTCAAGCACATTTTTAACATCAGATACAAGCTCCTGTTTCTCTGTTCATTAAGCGAGTGTGTTTGAGAGATACGAGACCTGCATATGTGCTGCAGCCTAACCAGTGCGCCACGATCTCCCGACTCTGGTGTCATTTCACAGCGCTGACAAAACCCCACAAAGATTCAAACAGACGATAAGACGCAGATTCTCCTCGTCCTCATCATGAAATTATTTGTTTTGTTTTTTAAATGAAATTTCCTGAAAAGTCATCATTTTGTTCTTTCGGTTTGATCAGGATCAATCATGGACTCTTGCTTTCCAATCATGCTCCGACGGACGTTGTAAATGTTTGTAAATATGAATTTTGAGCTTCTGCCGAAATGTAAAGACGAAATAATGCACATTGTTTATGAACAGGAAGTAAACAGGAAGTCTGCGGTGTTTTTTTTTTAAAATTTTTTACAGGAAGTCCTGCCTTTCTTCGATTTCAAAATCCTCATTTCATGCGACACAAATCTGAAGTGTTGAGAATTTGCTTTTGTCCTTAACATCATGAGTTTAATGTCATGTTTTGTCGACTTTTGGGATGTTGGCCGCTCCGCCGGGTTTCCCCCGCTCATCCACGTGGCGCAGGGAATCCCCCCGACAACACTCTGTAATCCAAGTAAGGTTTTCATTCCACTATGTAACAACATCTCCACACGTTACAGGCTCCCACTAACTACATTTGGAGGGTTCTTTCACAGGGATCTTTCAATTCCTGCCTGATTTATTGAGCTTCAAACCCAAATAACAGGGAGAACTTTAAAAATATGAGCCATTTGTCATGTTTGTTGATTAGTTTTCTCATATTTATGTCGGTAATCTACAGCTAGAGTTTCACACTGATATCTCAACATTTAAAGTGTTTATTTCCTGTTCACCGAGACGTTTCTTTTCTTGTAAATGTGCGTCGATAAACCTTAGCTCTTAAACTATCGTCCACGGATGTGAGGCGGGACTTCCTGCGATGTTTCCTCATTTGTCTGTTAAGCGTGAAGCGCCGGAGCTCAGGCTGTGAAGCTTTGGCTCGTTTTGCTTTCGCTGCAAGTCATTTTTAAACGTTTGTACGAGGCTGATTAAATGTTTGTTTTCTAAGAGAATGTGGAGCAGGAGGCGAGCTGCAGAAGCTGCTATTTTGAAAGGAATTTGTCCAAATAATAAAATAAGATAAAATAAAAAATGTCGTTTTCTCATTTTTTTTGGCTTAACACAAATCAGAATGAAACTGTCCAAATGTAGTTCAAGATTTTAATAGCAGTGTGATTATACTGAAGCATTAAAACGGTTACAACAAAGATAAAGAGGAAATTTAGCAAAATTGTTATTGCGTGATTATAAATGTCCTTCAATAACAAGTCCTGGGCACAACTGTAATTAAATAATGGGATCATTCAAACCATTATCTTTTTAATTTCATTATTGAGATTTTTTTTATTTATTTAGCCACAGGAAGTAAAACATTCGGACTACATTTACATTAGCTGTAGATTGTTAAAATTTTTGGCTGCATTTCTCCACTGGGGGTCACCATTGCTGTCTTCATCTGTATCCAGTGGCGGCACCAGACAGTTGTCCAAGGGGGTGCAGCGTCTTTCTTAGGGGCGCTCACAAAACATGTCATTAGACAACATAACACACTAAATAAATAAATGTGTGATTTGCTGTTCTCAACTGTGGGCTCCAAAGGCATCAGGAGCCGTGGTGGAGGACGACGCACTGTGGACCTGCCTTTAACTCCAGTTTTATGTCGACCCTGGGAGGAAATGTGGCCACAGGAGCAGGTCCTCGTGAAGGTGTGACGCTCCGACTCATGTGGTAATATCTCTTGTGTGTAATTTCCTTGTCCAAACTTTGGCTCGCTGCTGGAGGACTCCTTCTGTTCTGCTGGCACCGCCCCGTCTGCATCTTGGACCACTCCGAGTCCAGATACAGATGAAGACTGAAATGGCTACGATGAGGCTGATCTGTTTACGTTCATAACAGGAGAGAAATGAGCCTTTGGTCTTGAACTTCCAAAATCAAGTAAATCTGGACATGACTTGGAGGTAGCTCAGGGTTTGTACAGAGGCCTGTTGGGGGCATTACAGTGACATCACAGGTTGGAGCTGAGGCCGGTCCAGTGCCGCAGCAGCTGGTGAGCGATGGTTTGTCTCGGAGGGACAGTGAACGCAGCATGAGGTCCACTGAGCAGAGAGTCCACCACCTGCAGCAAAGAGACTGAGCTTAAGAGGCTTAACGAAAGAAAATGAACTGAAGAGACTGAACTGAACTAAAGAGACTGAACTGAACTAAAGAGACTGAACTGAACTAAAGAGACTGAACTGAACTAAAGAGACTGAACTGAACTAAAGAGACTGAACTGAACTAAAGAGGCTGAACTGAACTAAAGAGACTGAACTGAACTAAAGAGGCTGAACTACACTAAAGAGACTGAACTGAACTAAAGAGACTGAACTGAACTAAAGAGACTGAACTACACTAAAGAGGCTGAACTGAACTAAAGAGACTGAACTGAACTAAAGAGGCTGAACTGAACTAAAGAGACTGAACTGAACTAAAGAGACTGAACTGAACTAAAGAGACTGAACTGAACTAAAGAGACTGAACTACACTAAAGAGGCTGAACTGAACTAAAGAGACTGAACTGAACTAAAGAGGCTGAACTGAACTAAAGAGGCTGAACTGAACTAAAGAGGCTGAACTGAACTAAAGAGACTGAACTGAACTACAGAGACTGAACTGAACTAAAGAGACTGAACTGAACTAAAGAGACTGAACTGAACTAAAGAGACTGAACTGAACTAAAGAGACTGAACTGAACTAAAGAAACTGAACTGAACTAAAAAGACTGAACTGAACTAAAGAGGCTGAACTGAACAAAAGAGACTGAACTGAACTAAAGAGACTGAACTGAACTAAAGAGACTGAACTGAACTAAAGAAACTGAACTGAACTAAAGAGACTGAACTGAACTAAAGAGACTGAACTGAACTAAAGAGACTGAACTGAACTAAAGAGGCTGAACTGAACTACAGAGACTGAACTGAACTAAAGAGACTGAACTGAACTAAAGAGACTGAACTAAAGAGGCTGAACTGAACTACAGAGACTGAACTGAACTAAAGAGACTGAACTGAACTAAAGAGACTGAACTGAACTAAAGAGACTGAACTGAACTAAAGAGACTGAACTGAACTAAAGAGACTGAACTGAACAAAAGAGGCTGAACTGAACTAAAGAGAGTGAACTGAACTAAAGAGGCTGAACTGAACTAAAGAGACTGAACTGAACTAAAGAGACTGAACTGAACTAAAGAGACTGAACTGAACTAAAGAGACTGAACTGAACTAAAGAGACTGAACTGAACTAAAGAGTGAACTGAACTACAGAGACTGAACTGAACTAAAGAGACTGAACTGAAGAGACTGAACTGAACTAAAGAGACTGAACTGAACTAAAGAGAGTGAACTGAACTAAAGAGGCTGAACTGAACTAAAGAGACTGAACTGAACTAAAGAGACTGAACTGAACTAAAGAGACTGAACTGAACTAAAGAGACTGAACTGAACTAAAGAGACTGAACTGAACTAAAGAGGCTGAACTGAACTAAAGAGACTGAACTGAACTAAAGAGACTGAACTGAACTAAAAAGACTGAACTGAACTAAAGAGGCTGAACTGAACTAAAGAGACTGAACTGAACTAAAGAGACTGAACTGAACTAAAGAGGCTGAACTGAACTAAAGAGGCTGAACTGAACTACAGAGACTGAACTGAACTAAAGAGACTGAACTGAACTAAAGAGGCTGAACTGAACTAAAGAGACTGAACTGAACTAAAGAGACTGAACTGAACTACAGAGACTGAACTGAACTAAAGAGACTGAACTGAACTAAAGAGGCTGAACTGAACTAAAGAGGCTGAACTGAACTAAAGAGACTGAACTGAACTAAAGAGACTGAACTGAACTAAAGAGACTGAACTGAACTAAAGAGACTGAACTGAACTAAAGAGGCTGAACTGAACTAAAGAGGCTGAACTGAACTAAAGAGAGTGAACTGAACTACAGAGACTGAACTGAACTAAAGAGACTGAACTGAACTAAAGAGACTGAACTGAACTAAAGAGGCTGAACTGAACTAAAGAGGCTGAACTGAACTAAAGAGACTGAACTGAACTAAAGAGACTGAACTGAACTAAAGAGGCTGAACTGAACTAAAGAGACTGAACTGAACTACAGAGACTGAACTGAACTAAAGAGACTGAACTGAACTAAAGAGACTGAACTGAACTGAACTAAAGAGACTGAACTGAACTAAAGAGACTGAACTGAACTAAAGAGGCTGAACTGAACTAAAGAGACTGAACTGAACTAAAGAGACTGAACTGAACTAAAGAGGCTGAACTGAACTAAAGAGACTGAACGGAACTAAAGAGACTGAACTGAACTACAGAGACTGAACTGAACTAAAGAGACTGAACTGAACTAAAGAGACAACTGAACTGAACTAAAGAGGCTGAACTGAACTAAAGAGACTGAACTGAACTAAAGAGACTGAACTGAACTAAAGAGGCTGAACTGAACTAAAGAGACTGAACTGAACTGAACTAAAGAGACTGAACTGAACTAAAGAGACTGAACTGAACTAAAGAGGCTGAACTGAACTAAAGAGACTGAACTGAACTAAAGAGACTGAGCTGAACTAAAGAGACTGAACTGAACTAAAGAGGCTGAACTGAACTAAAGAGGCTGAACTGAACTAAAGAGACTGAACTGAACTAAAGAGACTGAACTGAACTAAAGAGGCTGAACTGAACTAAAGAGACTGAACTGAACTAAAGAGACTGAACTGAACTAAAGAGACTGAACTGAACTAAAGAGGCTGAACTGAACTAAAGAGACTGAACTGAACTGAACTAAAGAGACTGAACTGAACTGAACTAAAGAGACTGAACTGAACTGAACTAAAGAGGCTGAACTGAACTGAACTAAAGAGACTGAACTGAACTGAACTAAAGAGACTGAACTGAACTGAACTAAAGAGGCTGAACTACACTAAAGAGACTGAACTGAACTAAAGAGGCTGAACTGAACTAAAGAGGCTGAACTGAACTAAAGAGACTGAACTGAACTAAAGAGACTGAACTGAACTAAAGAGACTGAACTGAACTAAAGAGACTGAACTGAACTAAAGAGACTGAACTGAACTAAAGAGACTGAACTGAACTACAGAGGCTGAACTGAACTAAAGAGACTGAACTGAACTAAAGAGACTGAACTGAACTAAAGAGGCTGAACTGAACTAAAGAGACTGAACTGAACTAAAGAGGCTGAACTGAACTAAAGAGACTGAACTGAACTAAAGAGGCTGAACTGAACTAAAGAGACTGAACTGAACTAAAGAGACTGAGCTGAACTAAAGAGACTGAACTGAACTAAAGAGACTGAACTGAACTAAAGAGACTGAACTGAACTAAAGAGGCTGAACTGAACTAAAGAGACTGAACTGAACTAAAGAGACTGAACTGAACTAAAGAGGCTGAACTGAACTAAAGAGACTGAACTGAACTAAAGAGGCTGAACTGAACTAAAGAGACTGAACTGAACTAAAGAGGCTGAACTGAACTAAAGAGACTGAACTGAACTGAACTAAAGAGACTGAACTACACTAAAGAGACTGAACTGAACTAAAGAGGCTGAACTGAACTAAAGAGGCTGAACTGAACTAAAGAGACTGAACTGAACTAAAGAGACTGAACTGAACTAAAGAGACTGAACTGAACTAAAGAGACTGAACTGAACTAAAGAGACTGAACTTAACTAAAGAGGCTGAACTGAACTAAAGAGACTGAACTGAACTGAACTAAAGAGACTGAACTACACTAAAGAGACTGAACTGAACTAAAGAGGCTGAACTGAACTAAAGAGGCTGAACTGAACTAAAGAGACTGAACTGAACTAAAGAGACTGAACTGAACTAAAGAGACTGAACTGAACTAAAGAGACTGAACTGAACTACAGAGGCTGAACTGAACTAAAGAGGCTGGGCTAAAAAGACAGGTCTCAGCACAGACTAAACCCAGACTGACCTGTTGTCTCGTGAACCATTGGGCCTCCTCGATCTCCTCCTGGTCCACAGTGATCTCTGTTGTCATGGCGACAGTCAAGCATCCGATCATCAGACTCGATGGCATCGGCCATGGCTGAGAGCACACGTACCTGCAACCAGAGCTACATTTACACAAGGACATTCTAAAGTAACTGTACAACTTGTTTTATCATATGGTGTTTTTAACTTCTTCTTGAGTAAAGTTATCTTAAAGCCTGCCTGCACCTACAGCGGGACTGAACCAGGTCGATGAGGAATATATTGGCGTGTTTTTTGTTGTATTACCCGGTTTCTGAATAAAGTCATATGTTTTATAAGGCATTTCCCCAAAACTGATTACAACTAAACCTGGACTGAGAGCAGACGTACCAGACCGGACCCACCAGGACCCCAGACTCCTCCTGGACCTCCCTCCGCACCGCGGCCTCCACACACTCTCCTGAAAACACAAGAGGGTTTAGAACCGGGACTGAACCAGGTCGAACCGAGACTGAAGCAGGGTTAACGGGTCTGTTACCGGGCTCGATGAATCCGGCGAGGCAAGAGAACATTCCTGAAGGAAAGACTTTCTTCCTCCCGAGCAGAACCTGGCCCTGGTCCGGGTGCACCACCAGCATGATCACCACCGGGTCTGAGCGAAGAGAGGGAGGTTCGACATGTGCGGCACCCACACTGAAGACTCTGAACTTTTATCTCGTGTGGAGAACATGTGTAAAAACAGTAGGGCTGCAACTAACGATTATTTAGTTTACTGATTATTTTCACGATTAATCACTTGGCTAAGAATGATGTATGATTTTTTTTTTTAGCATATAATGCTGAAGTGGCACCGCTTGAGGACATGTTGATGGAGTAAGTAAGTATAAGTCAGGGTTGTCCGAACTTTTTTCACCGAGGGCCGTATATTGACATGTATAAGGCATGGAGGGCCACAGATCAGTGGTCAATGCATTCAAACATTCAGCTGCGTGTATTTAAGAGAGGTGTAAACCATTCCCCACACTTCTATTTAGGCTTGAAACCATTATGCTAGCTCAGTCTCACAATAAAAGTTGATTTTTGAGGTTTTAATTGTGCGGAATGATTAAAATTGCCGGGAAATTATCATCTCTGGCCATGTGTCAATAAAAGCCTTAGGGCCAACAAAAATTGGTCTGAGGGCCGCATTTGGCCCTCAGGCCGCACTTTGGACACCCCTGGTATAAGTAATAATGTGTGGAAGATCTGCACATTTACAACTTGGCTCCATCTCCAATGACTGATTTGGAGAAAAACTGGGAAAAATAGTCGCAAAATAAGAAAAAAAATTGGGGGGAAAATGGGACAAAAATTGGAAAACAATTGGGGCGGAAGGGAAAATTTTAGTAATCAAAAATGAGCAAAAACGAGGGGAAAAATTTAGAAAACGAGAAGAGATTGGGCCAAAAATTAGAAAAAAAATGGGGCAAACATTGTGCAAAAAAAAAAAATAGATATAAAAAATCGGGTCCTGCTTTCGATATTTTAATTTTTTCCGATAGCAGTGGTACCTAAACTTTTTTTCTGATACCAGACTTGTATCATTTGTATCATTTTTAGCCCTACTCAACACACCACAGACAGGTCAGCAACAAAGTAAAGTTACTCAAGCACGGTACTTTTTGAGGATCTGTAGTTTACTCAAAGAGTATCTGTGTTGAGAACTTTTCTTCTTTTCTCTAAAGGCTCCAAAGTCCATGTGTGTTTGGTTCATGTTAAAAACCTAGTAATGCCAACAGGTGGCGCTGTGCAGATGTACTGTCAAAGCCACTGACTCGCAAAGAGGAAGGTTTGTCCCGTCGTGTTGCTGTAATTCATTTTAATCAGCGTTATTTTACACACTTACTGCAACGGATTAGAGTAATATTTGACCTGTACTATCTGTACTCTTACTTAAGTAATGAAACAAAATACTTTGAACAGCTCTGGAAGGATTTTTTGTACTGACTCGTGGGTAGCAGGTGTTGTTGTAGTAGTATTTAGTAGTAGTAGTAGTAGTAGTAGTAGTAGTAGTAGTAGTAGTAGTAGTAGTAGTAGTAGTAGTATTTCCTTACCCACTCGTGGGTAGCAGGTGTTGTTGTAGTAGTATTTAGTAGTAGTAGTAGTAGTAGTAGTAGTATTTCCTTACCCACTCGTGGGTAGCAGGTGTTGTGCACCCCCTTGTGGCTGATGCAGGCCTGACTCTCACAGCTCCTCTTATGTCCCGCCTCCTCCACTCGGCTGACGCTGCCACAGGTCGAGCAGTGACTGTAGCGACTGTGCCAGGCCAAGACGGAGCGCGCCTGGGCCACCACCCCTACGGGACAGAGAGGTTAAACATGGACCACCCCTACGGGACAGAGAGGTTAAACATGGACCACCCCTACGGGACAGAGGGTTAAACATGGACCACCTCTACGGGACACAGGGGTTAAACATGGACCACCCCTACGGGACAGAGGGTTAAACATGGACCACCTCTACGGGACAGAGGGGTGACCTCACCTGCCTCCTCCTCGCTGAGCCGCAGCAGGTCTCGGTGAGCGTTCTTGGCAAAGCGGCTGTGTTTCTCGCGGCTGCGCTTCAGTAGCTCCTCCTCATCCTCAGAGTCCGAGCCCAGGGCGAACCAGGCGCGCGGTTCCCCGCCGGCGGCACTAGGGGGCGGTCTCCTTGCCACGCCCAGGAACAGCAGCACTGACCCCGGCCGCTCCAGTAGGTCCTTGACCTCCTCGTGACTGAAGCGGCACAGTTTGCTCTGCGCCTGGAGAGACACGGACACAAAGCTCTTAAGGCGTCGACAAACGATACAGATGGAAGAGTCTAGCGCTCCCTGTAGGTGAAACAGAAGCTGTCATCCATTTTACAACGTTAACGCTTCAGTAGCAACATTAATGCTACCAAATAATCAAAACAATCTGGCTCAGCAGGTGGGCCTTCAGGGTTACCGATGACTTTTCCTCCTCCATAGCCTCTCTGTCCTCTGGTGTGTCACAGGGTTCCATTTTAGGTCCGGTTTTATTTTCAAATTATTATTTTCAATCATCTCTCGCCATAGCGTGTCCTTTCACGTGTATGCAGACGATTTACAAATCTACCTCCCAGTTTCGGCAAACTCCCCGGACGCACCTCAGTCCATCCACAGGTGTCTGGATGACATTGACCTCTTAACTCCCGCCTGAGCCGAGAGGATCTTTTTCCTCACGTCAGATTTTTTTTCCATCATTTTTTTGTTGGGTAGTCAACTCATTTTTGTAACTTTTTTGTCATTTTTTTTTGTCATTTTTTGTCAAAGTTTTGTCATTTTTTCGTCATTTTTTTATCACATTTTTGTCACATTTTTGTCATTTTTGTGTAATTTTTTTTGTAAATTTTTTGTCACATTTTTGTCATTTTTTGTCACATTTTTGTCATTTTTTCGTCAATTTTTTTATCACATTTTTGTCATTTTTCGTCAATTTTTTGTCAATTTCTTGAGACATTTTTGCCACTTTTTCATCCATTTTTCATCACTTTTTTGTAAATATTTTCTTTTTTTTCATCATTTTTTTGTTGGGTGTTCAACTCATTTTTGCAACTTTTTTGTCATTTTTTTTGTCACATTTTTGTCATTTTTTTGTCACATTTTGTTGGTTTTTTTGTCACATTTTTATCACATTTTTGTCATTTTTTCATCACATTTTTGTACTTTTTTGTCACATTTCTGTCATTTTTTTGTCAAATTTTTGTCATTTTTTGGTCCCATTTTTATCACATTTTTGTCCCATTTTTTATAATTTTTTTTGTCACATTTTTATCACATTTTTGTCATTTTTTCATCACATTTTTGTACTTTTTTGTCACATTTCTGTCATTTTTTTGTCAAATTTTTGTCTTTTTTTGGTCCCATTTTTATCACATTTTTGTCCCATTTTTTATAATTTTTTTTGTCCCATTTTTGCCTCTTTTTCATAAATTTTGTCATTTTTTTGTCAATGTTTTCTCACTTCTTTATCACATTTCCATCATTGTTTTCGTCTCAGTTTTGTTGCTATTTTCACAGCTTTTTTCCAGAAGCTTTTGGACTGGGGTAAAAGCCAAACTGGAGAAAATGTGCTCGGTTCAGGTGGGAGTTAAGGGGTTAAGCAAATACAATGCATGCATGAACACAAGAGGACCCCCTCACCGCTGAGCTCTCCCCCTCCTGGTCCCCGTCCTGGTCCCGCATCATGGGGCTGAGTCTGTGGAACAGCAGGATCACCGTCTGAGGGTCCTTCAGCCTGGACTGGACCCAGCTCTGGTCCGGCCTCTTGGCGCTGAGTCGGTCCAAAGGCTCCGCGCTGAAGTACGTCTCGTGGGGACTCTGCTGCGGCGCAATCCAGCGCTTTTCCTCCTGAACGTGGGACAAGACATTTACCAACAAATCAAAGACATTAGGAAATTCAAAAAACCTAATCATTAATTAAACCGACTTGTTACGTTTAATAAAATAGCGAGCTTTTTCTGCAAGTGCAAAAATCAGACTGAAAAAGATAAAGGAAGAACCGAAACAAGGTAACATCCCATTTGGGTCACCTCATATTTCACAACAATGATTTGGTGGAATATTGTTTCAAATCTTAACCCTCACCTTAAGCCAAACTGGAAAAAAATGTGCTCGGTTCAGGTGGGGGTTAAGAGGTTAAATTAAAGTATAGAATCCTTTGCTCGGGTCGATCCCGTCAGACCTCTGAGGCTAAGCAGGACCTGGTTGGCTTCACTAAGAACCTCCGCCTTAAGCACTGATGGAGAGGCTGACGGTGTTATCCAGATGTTAGCGTATCCCACCTGAGACTCCTGGGTCCTGGAGAGCTGGTCCGGGTCCGGGCTGGGGTCCGGGTCCGGGCTGGGGTCCGGGTCCCGGCTGGGGTCCGGGTCCCGGCTGGGGTCTGGGCGGAGCAGCAGTCTGCAGATGTGCGTGTGGCCCCAGAACTTGGCCACGTCGAAGGCGCTTTGGCTCGACTGGTTCAGCAGAGACTTGTCACAGCTTCGACAAAAAGAACAGAGAGTCAAGTCCTGGGGCGCAGCCGGCACCGGTCCGAGAAACCGAGGAACCTGAGGGGGGTCGTCTTAACTTAAGGCGAGACGCTGCCGGTGGAAAAGATCGTTTAGGGATGTCACTTTCAAATAATAATGTTCAGGTTTCAAGGCCGTCATTTCGAGGGGTTCTATTTAGTTTTAGTCATGGCCCGACCACAGTGCACAGTGGTCACGGGTTCGATTCCAACCTGGACGGGGCCTTTATGTGGAGTTTGCATGTTCTCCCCGTGTCTGCGTAGGTTTCCTCCAGGTACTCCGGTTTCCCCTACCACTAAAAACCTGTACAATAGGTTCCCCTCTGGGACCAGGATTCTCCTGTAAAAGAGATTCTTAATCTCAGTGGGACTTTCCTGGTTAAATAAAGGTCAAATTAATGTGAAAAACACACTTTGACCTCTATTAGATATTTCTATATATTTCTATGACTGAAACCTTTACTATAATAATAATGTTTAGCTATAGTCTATTTGAGAGATTTTAAAATATGTCATCAAATCTAATTACTTCAAATATCGGCCAACCCCCTTCATATCAGTATCAGACCCAAATATCCATATCTGTCGGACCTTCTTTTAGTATCTACAGCGGGAACCATATGTTTCATACACTTCATAAAAAGACACATTTGCACGTTTGGAGGAAAAAGCCTGAGAACACCATCCCAACTGTGAAATACGGGGGGGGGGGGCAGCATCATGCTGTGGGGCTGTTATGCTGTGGGAGGGACTGGTGCACTTCACTAAATAGATGATATCATGAAGAAAGAACACGATGTGGAAACATGTGAGCAACATCTCAAGATATCAGGGGTGCAACGGATAAAAAAACTCATGGTTCGGATCTTCTTCGGATCAGCAAAAATTAATAAAAGACAAATAAACATTTTTGATTTTTTGTTTATTAACAAATTAAATTGTTTTAAATTAACATAAAGTGCAGAAGGCATAATATCTTCTTTTTAACTTTGTGTTGAAATATAAAGGTAAATAATGGCAACAAACCTGTCAAATCTCTTAAAATTTACTTTAAAATGCAGTATATATTTTTAGTTACTACATAAGTTTGTCTCTTCTTCCCTGTGGCCCCGCTATAGTGGAGAGAGGGAGAGGCTAAATGCTAACGCCGTCTGCGCTGTGTTTACGTGACTGAGGCACGGGGGAAGATCAGACAGGTCCTAAAGAACTCGTCACAGCTCAGGTAAGAACATATCCCAGTATGTAAAAACGGTGGCCTATTCCTTTAAGGAAAACAAAGTCAATGTTTTGAAGTGGTCATCACAAAGTCCAGTTGAAAAAGTATTTTATGGGCTGAAAAGGCATAGGCACACAAGGTGGCTACAAATGTGACTCAGTTACACCAGTTCTGTTTGGACGAATGGACCAAAACTCCTGCAACTATTGTGAGAAGCATTTTTCTGGACTTTGCCAAATAGAAATAATGTTTAAAATGTGACTTTTAAAAGAAGTGTTTCTGGTTTCATGTCTGGCAGTGAGAAAAAAAATGCAAATGTGTCTTTTGATGAAGTGGATGTAAACATATGTTTCCCGCTGTATCCTGTGATCTCTGTTTGTCCAGGACTAAAGTAACAGTTTAAACACCAAACTCATGCGCAATATGAGAGATGAAATTATGGATTTTTTTTACAATTCTGTCTGTCAAAATGATAAAGAGAAAGGATCCGTAATGAAACCACTGAAATAAGGCAGTTTACGCATAAAATTCCTTACATTTGTGGCGACCAAACAGGGTTTAAAGGTGTGGTTTTATTTTGTAACATATTAGTTCCAAAGATTTGCTTTGGATAAACTTGTTATTGTAGACCTGTCTGACTGTCTCGCTTCAGTCACTTTGACCCTGCGACACCGAGGGGACGGGTCAAACGCAGGGGTCGGGGGGCTCACCCGTGCTGCAGCAGCGCCCCCACCAGGCCGTGGTGCCCGTTCCTGGCAGCGAGCATCAGCGCGGTCCATCCGTTGGTTCCCGCCCGGTTCAGCAGCGACGGGGCGTTGGACAGAAGAGACGTGACCAAAGCCAGGTCTCCTCGGGCCGCGGCGTCCAGGAACCGCTCCAGCAGCTCCTCTGACGCCGCCCGCTCGCCGCCAAACATCTCTGAGGAGCTGACAGGACCTGGAACAACATTTTAAGAGCGACATAATGAGGCAAGAATATTATATTGCGATAAACGATATTATTGAAGATCAGTTTAAGCCGAAAGTACATCATAAAAGGAAAATCACAGTAATGTCTTGTTTTAAAGAGTGTACAGGGGAGAGCGGGGAGCGTTGGGTCGCTCAGGGTTTTGGGCTAATAAGAGAGACCAGGCTAAACTGAGTGTGATGCCTCTTCTTGTTTATGGATGCTCGACGGCAGAAGGGTCATCAACACAACAGAGCTAAAACATACAAACTTTTGTAAACTATTGGTCGTTAAGCGAGAGTCAGCTTTCAATTTCCAGGATGAACTGTCACTATTTAGGTTAAATGTTAGCGATAAAAGATAAATGTTTAGTGTCTACCCTTCAGAATAGTGGCTCAACCCTCCCCAGCCATATCATTGCAATCATTTAAAATGAATTTATTCGGTGTCTGTTGAATATGAAATGCTCATGATTGATTGAGGGATCTGCTCGTGGTTCTGGAGAGTGTGCACGCTTAGTATCTTGGCAAAGCCTCTGCAGTAAAGCTAAGACGTGTCTGATGTGACCCAACCCTCCCCGCTCTCCCTTGTACTTCTTGTCAAAAACATCTCCATTCAATCATCTCCATTTTACACTTTGTTGGTTAGAAAATGCAATATCTGAAACAGCTGAAACGAAATATCCAGTAGTTTCGATATGTGGTTCTTTAAGTGAACTCACTGTAAGCCCCTCAAACAGCCTGTTGACCTGCTGATTTGTTGTTGACTTGTTGTTGATTTGTTGTTGACTCGTTGAGTGGAGTCAAAAGTTAAACTCCTGTCTCTTTTAAATCGACAAAGGCCACACTGTAAAGAACACACTTTGAACTGAAGAAAATGTCGGTGACGGATTCTGGGCTTTATAAACAGATGTGTAGGACAGTTTGGTGTTTTATCTGTGACGCAATAAACTTTAGTAAATAGACAAACTTAGTGAAGAGGATGAGATTGTGCTGTTCCTTTCAGGAAAACATCTTTTGGTCAGTTGAGCTTTTCAGTGAGGGCGGCTCACACCTGGAACACTGTTCCAACTCACATCAGGAACATCCCAACACTGAGAACCTTCACTCATTCATCAGTAAAGCTTTGGCTCCTGGACAATCAAACCTGCACCTGTCACAGTGTGAACGTGGAGGCTGTTTACCAATAGTGTTTAAAATCTCTTATCTGTTTTATTTCATTTCTCTGCGTCGTTTTGTTTATAATGTCTTTTTACTAACCATTTTATCTTGTCTTTTGTTCATGTCTGTTGTGCTTGTTGTTCTGAGAACAGCAACCTGCCCTGGGACCACAGATGAAAATTAGCCATTGTGGCAACTCTGGCATATTTACATGTGGACTTTGAGGACTCATGTTAATTAATATGCACTGTCCCATCTTAAATAAATAAATAAATAAATAAAATAAAATAAATTCTAAACCAGGGGTGTCAAACTCATTTTGGGTCGCAGGCCGCATATAATAGAGACATTTTTTTCAAATGAATGAATAATAATAAGCTGTGATTTGGTCAAAGCCCCAACTTAACTGTAGCTTCATTAATAACAACGGCTTACACTGGTATTGCACTTTACAAGCCTGTGTCTCAAAGTGCTACATAGTCATTATTCATTCACACTCGGTGGTGATAAGCTGTTATTGAAGCCACAGCCGCCTTGGGGCAGACTGTCCATGTATCACGTGACTATATAATGTGTTGTTTATATCCTGAGCTCTTATTATGTCAGTGCCCTCTGCTGGACAGGTGTGGAACTCTTTCCTTTTTTAAATGTAAGGCCCCCTAGTGGCTGGAATGGGCATTCTGGTTATTCTTTAAAAATGCATAACTCCGCACAGGAATTCATTACATACTCTGGAATGTATGCTCTACAGGGCAGGGGCCGGATTAAATCATCTCGTGGGCCGGATCAGGCCGTATGTTTGACTCCTGTTCTAAATTGTGAGAATAAGTGTTTTTGACGAAGGAGCACGTTTAACCTCTTCACCCAGCTTTACCCAAAAAGCTTCAGCCTATAGGCCAGTAATGCCTCATTTGAAAGCTAAGACCTACAAAACTCATCTAAACGTGTTGTTGTCTCTTTTTCGCACATTCTTTTTCATCTCTTTTCTGTAACTTCTGCTTGTTTATTGCGTTTTCATCACATTTTGTCACTTTTTGTCAAGAAGATTTCAGATTCGGGTAAAGCAAAACTGGAGAAAATGTGCTCGGTTCAGATGAGGGTTAAGAGGTTAAAAGGGAGAATATCATTTGTCCCTTACATGGAGACCTGTATTTACTTCTACTATAACTAGTCCTGTACTGCTCCTGCACCTGCACTTCCTCTGAAATCTGTGAGTGAATAAATCATTCCTTTTACGACTTGTACTTTTCTGACGCAGTTTTATTTTTCTCCTCCGAATCCCGGAGCTCCACAAATGCCCTCTGCTGCCGCCCTGAACTCTGGAAAACGGGGTTAAAAGAGTAAACTCGGAGTCTCACCTTGAACTCGTGCAGAGTTTGGTCCAGCGGTTTGTTTATGAAAGCGGCGGGTGTGACGTCAGAGCCGCAGCGACGAGGGAGAGACACGGCGCGCTTTAGTGACGTCACTCGATAAATGAAATAGAAACATTGGGATAAAACCAAAGACTTATGTAGTTTTATAATTGGACATCTATACAAGGACTTTACATTGAAATGGGAAAACGTTATTTTTTGTTTCTTCAGAAAGAAAAAGAATGAAGACGTCTATTTTGTTAATAATTTACTTATCCTTTTGTCCAAATTTTATATTCACAAATGTAAATATTCTAAGCAGAAACCCAACTTTGCACATTTTTTCAGTGATACTCTCTCATATATCAAGATCTTGGAAGGTTCTGATAACAAAAAGGCTCTAAAAAATCAGTATTTGCTCAAAATATAATATATTTGTAACTGAATAATTGTATTGTACAACTCTGTTACCCCCTGGCATACTTTGTATACTCATATACTTTTCAATAAAAAAAAATATATAAATAAAAACACTGAAAAAAAACAAAAACAAACATTGGGATAAAACCACAGAACTATATAAAACCTAACTTTGCACATTTTTTTTAGTGATATTCTCTCATAAATACAGATTTTGGAAGGTTCTGATAACAAAAAGGCTCTAAAAACTATCAATATTCTGTTACCCCTGGCATACTTTGTAGCTACTCTGTATATTCATATAGCTACTTTTCATTGCAATAAAAAAAAATAAAAAAAAATAAAACAAAACAAAAAACATCGGGATAGTTGTTGGGAGTAATGGAACCAAAGTCTGTTTTTTTATTTCCTTTTTATCATTTGTCGAATACATTTCCAAATATAATGTAAAAGAAGTCAATAAAAAAAAAACATGTTCTGGAACGGTTTAAACTGAATATTGACTAATCATGCGATCCCTTGTTTTTAAAATATACATATATAAAATGGATCGAGATGTGAAATAAATGTGTTAATCAGCTTTATATGTTAACCAGGAAAACATCACTTACGTAAAAGAAATGGGCTGACAAAAAAAAAAAACTTGCTTTCCTTGCAGACATTAACCTATATATTACTACTATTAATTAAATTAAAAATAAAAAGGCAGGTGAAACAATGTACTTTATATCCTAATCTAGAAAAGTATAATCTGGTTCCTCCTAATATTTTTTGTATGGGTGTTGTTGTGGTTGTTTGTATTAATATAATTATATACCTTTCTCTGGTAAGATGCAATGTTGTATCTCTTGGCACTACTTCCTCTTTACTGTTGTACTTACACTGTAGACTATAAAAATGTAAGTTTTATTTCTTTGTGCGTAGGATTCAGCATTTTGTTTTATTATGTAGAATATATATATTACAACTTGATATAATGCAGAACAAGTGTATCTTTATGAATATATACATTTTGTAAATGTTAGATACTCAAAAAATAACCTCCAAATAAAAATACAATAATCTACTCAAAAATGATAAAATTCGTAAATCTGATTTAAAGATGATTTAAAGGGGGGGTATTATGCAAAATCAACTTTTTCAAGCTTTCCATCATGTTATTATGTCACTCCCTCATTAAAAACATGCCTGAAGTGTTGCCTTGGCACATTCACGTATTTTTGAGTAATCTGTAAAAACTCTGATGGCGGCCATTTTAGGGATAGGTTTGCCTGAGTCCTCCTAGGAACGCCCCCACCTCCTGGAGACGCCTCCGAGCTTTCGTCACCAGCCGAGTAACCAACCACTGCTCCTCAGCAGAACCCCCTCCCCACTGATGCCACAGACAGCGTGTGGAGGGGGCGTGTCGGAAAGGCTCAGAGGTTCTTAAAGAGACAGAGGCCTATTTCAAGACATTCACTACAGCCATTTTGAGAGAGACATTTTATACAAGGCAGTTATTCTAATTTACTGCATTTACAGACCAACAGAAGGTTTGGTCATCATTGTAGTGTGATATAGACTGGTGCTATGTGATTGAAAAAAGCAGAATACCCCATCTTTAACTGTAAACTGATGACTTATCCTAATAATGCACTTGATGCATAATAATTTACGTAACTAAACAAATTAACTGTCTTTTGTAGCTTACACTTGAAGTTTTTAGTTGCTATCACAGATATGTAAAGCCATATTGATAAACATGACAGAAACATTTACCGTAATAACTGCTTTATTCTGGAAAGCAAAATAAAACATACATATTTACAGTATAAGGTCATGTATCATACAGTCAAACATGTTAAAAATACAGCATAACAAAAATATACACCCGGTTTGGAAAACAAAAGCCTGAAAAATCCATTATCTTTAATGTAATAAATAATAATTAATAATAGAAATAAATAAATATTGGTGAAATGAGAAAGAAAAAAAAATCCCCATCCTTGATCTGTGGAGGGAATTTCATTAAATAAACCATCACCCTGAACCTCATCATTAGTGCTGAAAATGTGGTTCATGTTTGATCGGTGTCAATTGTTTTTAGTCAGCAAAAGGTACAGAAACGTTTAATCCTTATTTTATATGGTTAGATTTGTGTGCGTTAGGAAAATACCCTGTGACATTGTGTTCTCTTTACAACAGAGAAAAAGTCCCGCCGGTCCCGAGTTCTGCTTTTCCACATCCAGACCCGACTCCGACCTCAGCTCCAGTCCTGATCTTAAGGTCGACCCCCTTACGAGCTGTCAGTTCATTCGCAAATTCCTACCACCGACTCTGGAAAGCGATAAGGGGACTGTGTTTGCTCACCATGAAAGGAGTTGTTTAAACAAGGTATTTTCGACACTGCCAGTTGTGCAGAAATCTGACGGCGTTTTCACACAGGCTCTATCGTGGTCGTCCTAAAAGGCTCGTGACCTCAGCACTTTGGGCCGGTCTAAACAGCCGCTCTGAGACCCAATAATAATAAATGCAGTTGAAACTAGGGCGGTCTCAAACATGTGTGAAAACGACCTTAGATTAAAGCAGTAAATGTTGTTCTGTTTTATTTTTTGTTTCAAACCATGAAAGAGGGAGTGAGTAAATGAAATAGTCAGCTCTGGTCCAAACGCGTTCAAACCAATGGGCGCTGGCTGCTCTGCTTTATGACCACGACACTAGGGGGCCGCCATTGCTTTGCGATTGCTGTAGTACCTCCATATCGCCACTAGGCCCCCATTGAAAAGCATTGGAGTTTAGACACCTTAAAAACTACTTTAAAGCCTGGTTTCAATTTTTTCAACACTAGACTAGGCTGGATCTTCCTCCTGAGATCACGCTGGGTTAGTCGCAATATATGAAACCAGGCTGGTTTTCGCAAAAAGAATTTTTGAAATCTCGTTCTTAATGAGGGCCGGACTGTTAGCATTGGAGCAGCGCGAGCTACACGTCACGCAAGGGCCGAGTCTACGGTGAAGATCCCGCCCGTATGTCCTTTTTAGGAACATGCTTCGTCAGAGCTGGGGAGGGGGAGTCTGTAAATCCACCATGAATTCCCCCTCGACCATGGTCATTATGGTAAACGGGGAGGAGTGAGCAGAAGACGTCCATTATTTTTTACAGTCTATGGTTCAAACACATTTCTAACGTCCCAATTCTGAGCCCTTTTCACAAATTTCAGGGTCAATGTCACAGAAATGCTACATAAACTAGCCTGCAAAGTCATGAAAGTGATACAAATGCTACTTAGATGCACAGTATTGTTTTGAAAAAGAACAGAATGAATTGTATTCCTCTGCAGATGCTGTGTCAGCTCCAGGTTAAAAAGCTGCGTCTGTGGTTACCATAAGTCCATTGTGGTGCTGTAGATGTGGAGTTCTCTGCACTGCACAGGTCAGTGATGCTGCTCCGGTGGGCGTTAGGAGTAGAAGGTGAGGACGCTCTGGTGATTCCCGCGCACCAGCAGCAGCGGCGGCAGGTCATTGGTTAACGTTTCCAGCCAGCACATGTAGAGGGCGCTAGAGACCGTGCCTTTCCGGGCCAGAGGCATGGATCTGCGGGAGGAAGTCAGCCGGAAGGGAGAGTTTAAAAATAATATACACATTGTTCCTACAGACGGGGAGCAACTCTTGCCGAGGCCCCACCCCCTCTGAGGCTCCACCCCCTCTGGGTGAAACCAGCTCCTTTTATTCTATGAAGGTTCATACAAAATCTCAGATCTTTTCTTGGGTCAATAAAATAATTAGGGATGCACCGATCCGATACTGGTATCGGATACTGGAAAAAAATATCGGCTACAAATATCAGATACTGAACTGATACCAGTTTTGGTTCTCACTGCCTTTCACTTTCATGCTGTATTCATTTCATTTTGAAGAATTTAATCGCTGAGTTAGTTTCAACATCCGCAAATTCTCGATCGCCGCGCAAAATGCCACAGCTAGCAACAGCAATGCAAAGCTAGCGGAAGCATGCTAACGCTAGAAGAAGCTAATCAAGGCTGGGTCAGAAACTATGATAGAAATGCCTAAAGTAGCCTAATAAGTAAAATCGGCCACTGCTGGAGCGGCCAAGTGTTTGTATTTTAGTTTATGAAATGCTGTAAAAGAATAACTGATCTGACATATTTATTTATTCTGTTGTATGTGTTGTTATGTTATTAAGTATTAAGTTGCTAATAGATATAATTGATAATTGTTCTGTAACATCAAGACACTGATCTCACAATGGAGATAAGACCATTGACTTTTTCACTAAGAGAACGACACCTTTAAGAAAGTCTCTTGGTATCGGTTGATATCGGCAGATACTCAAACCCTCGGTATCGGTATCAGAAGCAAAAAAGCTGGATCTCTAAAAATATTCCTGGCCAGTGTCGGTGTAGTTATTTCGTCCATTGTGATGGAGGAAGTAACTACAGAGATGAGCGTCACGGTGTACACCCTTGTCCTGCATTCAACATGGCGTCTGTAGCCGTCAAGGCACCTCTTCCAGCCTTAGAGGAACAGTTGCAGTACCTGGTAGTTTTTTTGCAAGCAAGTTTACAAATGAAATTAGTGTCACAGTAATGACATTGTCTTAGCATCGCCGGGGTGACTGCATTTTGTGGCCCCATATGCCACACAGTTTTTTTCAGACGTAAATTACACTCTCTTCCCATTCATTTTAACCTCTTAACCCCTGCCTTAACCAAGTGCATTTTCTTCAGTTCATCTTTACCCAAATCTAGAAGCTTCTTGACTGGAGTTTACAGTGTACCGTCTCATTTGAACGCTACAAAATGGATCTAAACAAAAGTAAGTCTTACATGACGATGAGTTTGGCGCAGTTGGAGTGCTCCCTCAGCAGCTCGTTCAGTCGGATCTGACGGTTCGTCTGGAAAACAAGGACATTTCACTGTCGGCCACTGTTCCAGACTCAAACTTCTGCAAATCTAATTGATTCTCAAGGGGAAAATGACAGTGATGAAAGACTGCTCAGTAACAGCTGCAGTGCCATCTCACGGTTAGAAACTTTTGCTGTTGATTACTGACATAAATACAAGGAAAGAATGTATGGCAGTGTCTTGCCACTGGGTATGTTTTCAACTGGACAGATGTGAACCGTGGTGTAAACATGGACTCACCTGTAGCACTGAGGAGCATCGCGTTTGTTTAGCCTCATTAAAACTGCATAAACACACGGCAGCTTCCCCAGTTCATCTTGAGTCGCCAATGAAAAGTCGCGCTGTGTAACGAAGAATATCCGTATACTTCACCGGTGTTTGCTCGGGTTTGGAGGCGTAACTGCACTGTTGACAAGCCTCTCCCGGCAGCACGTTGAACAAGCACCCTTTTGCAAACTCGTTCCTCTTGCCGTGGCCATCTACCTTTTAGCTCGCTCTGAGCTTTTATTGTTTTCTTCATGGCAGTAATAGAAACCTCCGCTTTTCGCCAGTCCCTCACAAGTTTCTCATTCACTCCAAAATTTTCAATGGTACAGTAAGCAGTGTTAAGTTCATCGACTAAAATATTTTGTCTTAATTTTAGTCAAAGTGTTATTTTTGTGACTAAAATTGGACTAAAACTAAATGTAAAGTTGTTCATGAGACTAAAACTATGACTAAAATGTCCAGATATTTAGTCGACTAAAATAAGACTAAATAAAAATGAAAAGGAGAGACTAAAATCAGCCAAACTTCTATTGAGCGTCTGAAAGAGCCTCATCATTTAAACTCTCTGCCAAAGGATCAGCTCTGAGCTTTGTTCATGTGGAGCAGCTCCATGAAGCTGAGGAACAAGATTAAATATGATTATAATGAATATTATCAATGCAAAGTCGACTACATTTGTTTGCACTTTTAGTCGACTAAAACTAGACTCAAATTTAAGATATTCTTTTTACTAAATCTCAAATAATTACATTTTCGTCAAAAGACTAAAACTAAATAAAAATATGTTGTCAAAATGAACACTGACAGTAATTAAGTGCTTTGCAACCGTACAGGGGTAGCAGATACAGGTGCACAAGCCTAGAGCGCCCTCTAGCGGCAGTCAGTGTGAAAATAACAAAGGTGAGATGTATATATTTGGATATATAAGACGCACCGAGAGTATATGTCGCACAACCAGCCAAACCATGAAAAAAGTGCGAAAATACGGCATTTGTGCAATGAAACAGGGGCAACAACAGAGTTATTTCAGACAAAATTCCAAGTTGACAAAGCGTCATAAAATAAACATCGTAAAGGAAGAGTTCTGTTTTTTTTTTTTTTTTACTCTGCCGTTAAAACTAAGACGTTAAGAACAAAACTGGAGCTGATGAAAAGCGCTGTCACATGTTGTACCTTGGCCTTGTACAGCTCCAGCTCGTTGTCCGTGATCCTCCAGGGCTCCTGGGCCTTCAGCCGCTCGGCCTCCTCCTGCTGCATGTCGTCCTCCCTCAGTCTGTACGGCTCGATCAGCTCCTTAAAGCTCAGCTTACTGCAACAGGACACCACTTTATGTAAAAGACTGCAGACACGCAAATACTACAAAAGTCAACCTGGACACAACAAGAAACTTTGGAGCAAACAAATGTGCACAGCCAACAGCAGCTGAATGAATGAGTTCAGACCAGAATGTTTGCATGTTTGACAAGCCTATAATAATAATCATGATAATAATAATATTAGAGCAATGATATCATTTTCCAAGAAATGTAGATTATTGCCAGTTTGAATCCTATCCAAGGCTTTTCAATCACATTTAACCCCTTAACTCCCACCTAAACCGAGCACATGTTCTCCAGTTTGGCTTTACCCCAATCCAAAAACTTCTGGAAAAAAGGTGTGAAAATAGCGACAAAACTGAGCCGAAAACAATGATGGAAATGTGAGAAAAAAGTGAGAAAAGTTTGACAAAAAAAGTGCCGAAAAATTTATGGAAAAAGTGGCAAAAATGTCACAAAAAAATGACACAAAATGACAAAAAATGAGAAAAATGTGACAAAAATTTGATACAAATTTGACAAAAAAATGACAAAAAAATGACAAAAATGACAGAAAATGACAAAAAATGACAAAAAAGTGACCAAAAAAGGACCAAAAAGGACCAAAAAAGGACCAAAAAGGACAAAAAACAAAAAAAATGACAAAAATTGATAAACATTTGACAAAAAAATGACAAAAAAATTACAAAAATGTGACAAAAAATAAATAAATAAAAAAGAGTTACATAAATGAGTTGAATACCCTACAAAAAAATGATGGAAAAAAAATCTGATGACGTGAGGAAAAAGATCCTCTCGGTTCAGGCGGGAGTTAAGAGGTTAATGCCTTCATTTCATTTCATTTCATTTCATTTCATGACCTAATCACTTTCAATGCCCCATGGAAACAGTGTCCTCCTTTTCTCTTTCCCCCCACTGGGTTTTGGAGTTTTTCTTAACCATGAAGACGGGAGACCTGCTGACTTGAAATGCTGCTGATCCACTGTGGCACGTGATACTTGTTCTGTTCTTGAGCCAACGCCTGGTAAAGGACCCCCTTACTGTCCAGAAGGGTCTGACGCAACACATAAAGGGATATTTGGGACGACCTACAGGCCTTTACAGAGGAGTCCCTTAAACTCTTTATCACTGTGTTTTAATTGGACATTAACAGTGTCTAAAACATATATTTCGAATACTGTTGAGTAAATGTCTCCCAGTACAGCTACTTTTTCATCTTAGGCATTAGATCACGTTTACCTTCCTAAAAGCACTTGTTTTATGGATTGATTTGATCTGTTTTCCAGCTTCATATTGAACAACAGACTTTAACAGAACACATATTCTCTAGTTCAGCTTTACCCAAATCTAAAAGCTTCTTGACTGGAGCTTACAGCGTATAGGCCAGTGTAACACCGCATTTGAAAGCGAAGACCTACAAAACACCATTTTGTCATATTTTTGACGGTTTTTCAACGCTTTTTAGTCACTTCTTGTTGCATTTTGTCACTTTTTTGACACTATCTCAACGCTTTTTTGTTGCGTTTTCAGCCTTGTTTACGTCTCTGCAGAGCCGTGGGAAGATATTTTAGTTAGGGGGCGCTGAGGGACAAAATTTACCCCAAAATACTTTTTCTGTGCATAAATCTTATTTATTAACCTCAAACCCGAACCGAGAGCATTTTCTCCAGTTCAGCTTTACCCAAATCCTGTAGGCCAGTGTAACACCTCATTTAAAAGCTAAGACCTACAAAACTAAATGGATCTTTTTCCTCACATCAGATTTTTTTTTATCACTTTTTTTTGTTGGGCAGTCGTCTCATTTTTGTCCAATTTTCGTGACTTTTTTGTCACTTTTTCGTCAAATTATTAAAATTTTTTTTGTCAAATTCGTATCACTTTTTCATCCTTTTTTTTGTCAAATTCGTATCACTTTTTCATCCTTTTTTGTGTGCAATTTTTCATCAAATTTTTCTCACTTTTTTGTCAAATTTTTGTCAATTTTTGTCAATTTTTGTACATTTTTTGTCACTTTTTCGTCAATGTTTTCTCGCTTTTGTTCACATTTTCATCCTTGTTTTCGTCTCAGCTTTGTTGCTATTTTCACACCTTTTTTCCAGAAGCTTTAGGACTGGGGCGAAGCCAAACTGGAGAAAATGTGCTCGGTTCAGGTGGGTGTTAAGGGGTTAATATTGCCTGTCCACCAGGGGGTGCTGCAGCGCCCGCTGTTTTGACTCTTTCTTTCAAGAAGCTTTAACACATTGAGGCCGCGCTGTTTTGGGTATTTCGCTGCACAGTGCCACCAATCCAGACCATTTTTCATGATGTTTGTAGCACCACAGTGTATTCTATGTTATAGATATGGACACATGCTATGGCTCGTTTGAAAGGTGAGACTCTAAGCTCTCCGTAGGTGAAAACTGCTTAATGCCCCGTGTCCCTACGTGCATCAATTCCTGAGAAATAATAGATTTGGGTAAAGCCAAACGGGAGAAAATGTGCTGGGTTCAGGCGGGGGTTACAAACAGAAAAATAAATCAGATACGTTAAATTTACACATGTTGTTTCCATTTTACAGCAATGGAGGTTTTGGGGGCAGCAGCTCCCCTTTCAGGAGAAGCCAGATCCGGGGCTGAGTGAGAGGCAGATGCAGCAGCCCCCCCCTCCCCGCAGAAGCGCTGGATGCCACGACTATCCGCACACACCCCGTGGACAATGGACAGTCTGCCCCAGGACGGCTGTGGCTTCAATATGAATAATGAGTACTATGTTGTACTTTGAGGAACTTGTGACACAGGCTTGTAAAGTGCAATACAAGTGTAAGTGCACAAGTGTATTAATGAAGCTACAGTTAAGTTGGGGTTTTGACCAAATCACAGCTTATTATTATTCATTTATTGGGAAAATTTTCTCTACTATATGCGGCCCGCGACACGCTGCTCTAATTGGACAAAGCAATAAAAGATGTTACAAAATACTCTTTAAGCATTCTGTAACTAGATGTGGTGTAAAAGTATTCTCCCCAAGACTGAACGTAAGTGTAAAAGTGTTGTTTACTTGTGTTTCTTGGGTTTGGTGTTGATGTCTCCCAAAACAATGATGTCCGAGAAGTCGATCCTGAACCGGCTCAGCAGCATCGCCATTCTGTAGAATCAGTCAAGAAACCCACATCAGTCTGTGGTCTTTCCAACAAACACGTCACACAGCAGTCATAGAAAACACTTCAAAGCGAAGGCGCCCTGTCGCTCACGGCTGAATAAACGCATATGTATTGAAAATAAAGCTGAACCAAAATTTGAACGTAACACTTCCAAGTCATGAAAAACGTTCTCACGCTCGTCGGTCGTGGTCAATGCGGTTGATTTTCCCTCCGATGAACACGCGGATTTTGCAGTCGCCCCATTTCCCGCGGTTGGTGAGCAGGTACGGGATCAGCAGAGTCAGGCCTGAGGAGACCGGAAAACAAAATCACTTCTGATCAAGTTGTAGACTAGCGCTGGCTTCCCAAAATTCATTCCCTCTCCCATTTCATCTCACAATTTTTCCTGGCACTCTGGCAACGATTTCAAGATTGTGATTACTGTATATGAAGGAGTTACGGTAAGGTAGGGTGACCAGACGGCCCACTTTTGAACTGTCCCAGGTGATACAGTTTTCTACCAATGAATTGAAACTTCATGATTTTTGGCATCAGACATACTGTTTTTAGAGCAAGCTCAAAGATCAATCACCTCAAAGATGGAGAGTGGACTTTTATCATTCAATGTGGGAAAGAAAAGTCCAAAATTCCCATTGTGTTCCTCTTTTGGTGTGGAAACTCTGGTCACCCTAGGAAGTTAAGAAGTACTTTTATTTATTTGATCAGTGTAACTGGAGCGGCATGTTTCGAGGACCCATCACATCACTCCGTCGGCGTTCCTGTGTAACTAATGATCCATACTAGAATCATGTGAAAGAGTCTTGCCCAGGAGCACAGCAGTGAAAGCACTGACCTCCGTCGTCGAAGAGCCACCACACGTCGATGGTTCCTTTGCCCTGTTTCTTCTTGAAGATCTGGCTGGACTCGAGCAGCCGCTGGTCCGTGAGGCTCAGGGCGGGTTTTCTGTCTGTGAGAGAGGAGGCGTTTAGCCCAGATGCAGTGTGTGTGTGTGTGTGTGTGTGTGTGTGTGTGTGTGTGTGTGTGTGTGTGTGTGGTACCTCTGACGATGAGGGGGAAGTTCTGGTTACTGCTGCTCTTAGACTCGGGGTCTTTGCTTAAACTCACAGGAACGCTCAGGTCTTTGTGTTTGTCCCCTGGCGACAGCTCGTCTGAGGAGCAGCACAGAAACACACTCACAACACACTTCTTGAATGCTTCTTACATGCAACACATTTATAACACTTCTTTTTAACTTTGGCCAACTGGGTCGTAACAAGGCCCTTAACAAGAATTACCGGTCATAAAATATTTGAATGAATATTGAGTCACATCATCAATAACAGGGATGACAGGGACCTCGGACAGGACAGGCATCTGCACACTACCTGGGACACAACAGGCATCTGCACACTAACAGGGACAGGACAGGAATCTGCACACCAACTCAGACGGGACAGGCATCTGCACACTACCTGGGACACAACAGGCATCTGCACACTAACAGGGACAGGACAGGAATCTGCACACCAACTCAGACGGGATAGGCATCTGCACACTAGCTCGCAGGGGACAGGCATCTGCACACTACCTCTAACAGGACAGGCACCTGCACACTAACTCGGGACAGGACAGGCATATGCACACTACCTCGGCACGGGACAGGCATATGCACACTACCTCGGCACGGGACAGGCATATGCACACTAACTCGGACAGGACAGGCATTTGAGCACTAACTCGGTCAGGACAGGCATCTGCACGTTAACACATTCACTCGGTCAGGACAGGCATCTGCACACCAACTTGGACAAGACAGATGGAAAACTTTATCGCTGTCCACGGTATTACACACCGAGGGGGGCAGCTCTAAATGCAGGCAGCACTTTAGTCTGACTGAAGAACAATCTAGTGAATTTATGAGTTCTTAAGTTCATTACACACTTTCATCAAGTATATGTTCCTGTTGATAATTTGACCGATGGAAATTATATTTACCGGTCATTTGCTTTTCAAACCGGCCATAATCTGGCTATAGCCAGGTAACGGAACCCTGGTATTAGCACTCGTTGTACCTGCTCCGTGGATGTAGTAACTATAATAGTGGTAGTAGTATTATCAGTTGTACCTGGGGTAGTAGTATTGTTAGTAGTACCTGGCCCGTGGATATGGGAGATGTCCAGTCCATCTTGAAGTCTGAGCAGCACGACTCCAAACTGAAGGTCGAACGCATCACTGAAAAACACAAAAATAGGACAAGACTGACATAAGAGACAAGTACAAATATAACTGAAGTACACGTATTATTTCTCTCATGTAGTAAAAGTCACATCAGTATGGTGTTGAAGCAGTAACAGAAGAACGTACTGTATAGTGTTGACGTAGAGCTCGGTGTCTCTCATGTTGCCTTCGCTCCAGCTGTGTTTGAAACCCATCACAAGAGTGTTGGGTCTGAGGCGCCCCAAGCCCATCGCCTGGTGGACAGGAGAGGAATTACAACTACTACTACTACTACTACACCACAGCCCACCGCCTGGAGGACAGGAGAGGAATTACAACTACTACTACTACTACACCACAGCCCACCGCCTGGTGGACAGGAGAGGAATTACAACTACTACTACTACTACACCACAGCCCACCGCCTGGAGGACAGGAGAGGAATTACAACTACTACTACTACACCCCAGCCCACCGCCTGGAGGACAGGAGAGGAAATACAACTACTACTACTACTACACCCCAGCCCACCGCCTGGAGGACAAGTGCGGTATTACAACTACTACTACTACACCCCAGCCCACCGCCTGGAGGACAGGAGAGGAATTACTACTACTACTACTACACCCCAGCCCACCGCCTGGTGGACAGGAGAGGTATTACAACTACTACTACTACACCCCAGCCCACCGCCTGGAGGACAAGTGAGGTATTACAACTACTGCTACACCCCAGCCCACCGCCTTGAGGACAGAAGAGGAATTACAACTACTACTGCTACACCCCAGCCCACCGCCTGGGGGACAAACAAAATAAAGTTAGTATTACTACTACTACTAGAGCGAAGCAGCACTCTGGTGTCAAAAATAACAAATGCGTATTCCATTGGTAATGTTATTTCGCCTTATTTTAGACTAATCCAAACTACTACAATTCAACACAAATGATCTTCTTTCAAGAGTATAATTTATCTCATTTATTCCCATTGTGCAGCATCAAACCGACCTGCAGCAGGAGCTGGGCGCCGTAGCGCAGGTTGTCGGAGAACACAGGAGTGTAAAAAGCTCGGATCTTCTTCTTCTGGAGCCATCGCTGACACCGACTGTGCTCCGCCGACAGCTCCCTGAAGTTCGGCCGACGACTCAGCTACAACGACATCATCTTCCTCGCTTAAATCGTGCAGAATGTTTCATGATCTGAGTAAAAGCTAAGTGCTACTCACAGCTTTGACGTGTCCACAGACCATGAGGCCGATGTTCTTGGTGAAGGAGTTGACCAGGTTTAGCAGAGCGGGTCGAGCGTTTGGGTAACCAGCCATCACCAGGCACTGAGGTCTGCAACACAGATGCAAGAAGGTCAACCTTGAAGTTCTACAGCCTCTAAAAGTCTGCAGGGGACACAATTGAATAATTCGACTGAGGAGGCCACACCTGAAGTTCTTGACATGATCTGGGACCACGGTGAGGTCCAGGCAGTGGGTCAGAGCCTGGTTATAGATCAGCGCCTGAGTGGACGAGCCCCAGTTCACGTCTGCAAACAGCAGGAGATAAAAACCATGAATCGGCCACATGTAAACGCAGGCATGTATTAAGTGGTAACTCCTCAGACCTGGCTTCTTGTATCCCACGTAGATGTACAGCGCCAGCACGATAAGCAGCGTGACCAGCGCCGCCCACCAGTTGATCACGAACATCACGACGCAGCAAAGCACGGCACCGGCCAAGGACACCCACATGTTGTAGTACTTAAAGCTGGGGCGCCACCCTGAGGACGCAGAGGGCAGTACTCAGTAAAACAAAAGTGAACTAAATATGACAAAAGAAAACGCTGTGAAAAAACACATCTTTACTGTTAACAGTGTTCCACTTCAAACTTGAATATTACCAAAAATATTCCCGTCACTACAAAAAAAGAAATACTTCCAAACATAAAGAGCTCTAAAGAGTACAAATTGAAAGCTGACAAAGCACCTTTAGCAAAAATCCCGCCCCCTTAGTTACTGTTTCTTCTTGACTTCTTGGTAGGGCAGAAGTGCGTGTTAAGGGCTTATCTCACCGGCCTGAAGAATGGCCAGGAGACTAGTTGGAGACTCGAGTTGCCGCTGGTCACAGAGATGTCTCCGATATGTTCCCTGGAGATGTGGCGAGTCTCCAGATAGTCTTGGTGGAAGCTAACATATTCAATTGTTCAATCAAGACTTGAAAAAGTCTCCAAGAGGTCTCCACCTGGTCTCCGAGAGGTCTCCACCTGGTCTCCACCTCTTCTCCGAGAGGTCTCCACCTGGTCTCCACATGGTCTCGAAGAAGTCTCTGCATGGTCTCTGAGAGGTCTACGCGGAAGCGGTTAGGTCACTAAAGCTATATGTTGTCCTCAACCTGTGAGACGTCCTCAATCTTCTGTGACGTCCCTGCAATGTCTCAGAGATACCAAGGAGATCTCAAAGAGACCGCATCTCCGTGACTAGCGGCAACTCTAGGCTACAACTATAGTCTCCAGGCCAGTGAGATAGGCCCTTTGTATGCGTGCCATCAGTCCGGGTTGCGGAGACAGTCAGACGTGGCAGTTTCTGCAACGTCTCCGCAACTCTGTCCGGTGAGATAGGCCATTTGACTCGTTTTGATGCAATACCAATACCATGAATGTATTTAAAATATACAACAAAAGGAACATTATAGTATCAAGGCTAAAGCTGGGCTTACAATGTATGGATTTCTAAACGATTTTAAAAGTGCCAAGTTTATCATCTACTCACACTGTGCCAGTGAAACACATACAAGGAGTGGTGCTCACACTGTAAGAGTGACATGACCTGGGCGACAGCTTGGTCCGTCCCACCGTCTAAATATCTGAACATTAGCTAAGCAACTTTGGCATGGTTAATTTGACAAATAGCCTAAGACTTAGCCTACTTTAATTTATGGATATGTTGATGAAGACGTTATCAGTGGTGTATTACCCTTACGCACCTGTGCCCTCTCTCCTCCTGGCACCTGCATCTGTATTTTACCTGTATTTGAGCAGCTCTAGGACCACGCGACAATACCAAACACGTTAGAAAACCTTGATTCCACAATTAATAAGCAGGCTAAAGCTAACGTGGCTGGTGCTAGCATCCACAGCAGCTGTGCCTCATTAAGTAGAGGCTAGAGGCCGACCGATATGGGCTTTTGTAAGGCCGATGCCAATATATTGGGATTTTAATTGACCGATGCCGATATGCACAACCTATTTTTGTGGCAGATTTTTTTCACATTTCTTGTCTATAATCCTATATAAGGCTTCTAAAGTGTAAAATGTGTTGAACTGTGACAGCTGGGGCGTTTTATTAGGGGCTTATGGCTGATTTTCTAAAAACATTCATGACCTGGTTCACAACTTACAGTGATCTGATGATAGATAGATCGATTATTTCACAAAATAAAATAAAATACAAACACTTAATCAATGCAGCAGTGGTTTTAGTTTTTCTTTACGTGATCCAATCATAGTTTCTGTCCCAGTCTTGCTTTGTTGTTGTTAGCATTAGCATCCTGCCACCAGCTTTAGCACACAGATGCTAACAGCAACATTTTGTGCAACAATCAAAATCCAATTCTCCAGCATCAAACTGAGCTGCAGCATGTCCATATTCACTGAGGTTTAGCCGGTGAAACTGGTGTTTAACAGGCTTCTTTAAGACCGATTTTCATTGTAATGTTGCTCAGTCCCCTTGAGGCCTAAGAGGTTGTTGTTGCTTGTTTTAAAGCTCTGACTGAGCTCTTTCCAGCACAAAAAACGGGAAGTCTCCAGGTTGCTTCCTATCAGTGTTATATCAGTGTTTATTAGAATTAGATCGGCCAATAGCCAATATCGAACAAATCCCCATATATCGGCCGGACGATATTTGTTTACGCAGATTAAGTAGACATGTGCTCAGGGTGCGACTCAGCCCTTCAAAGTAATACAATAGAACTGGGAAGGCTTTTAGACGGCAATAGGACTAAAATGGCATGTGTGTGAGGGTTCTATGACTGCTGCTGCTGCTGTGTTTAAAGTGGCTTAAAATGACTTCATGTTTATGTCCCAACTTGGGCTCTTTCTCCCGAGTTTGCACACCCGGACTCAACATTGACCAAGCACGTGAGTTATTGCTTGGAGTGTATGTTAATTCAAATTTGTCGCCCAGAGTTAGAGGAGATCATTCACTAGTTCCCCACAACAGCAGCACGTCTGTCGGCCACCACTAAAGCGGCCCAGACGACTGCCGTCCGAAAACCTCCGCTCAGATTTACCTGGGGAGTTGGCGAGCGAGGCGTGGAACACTGAGAAGTTGATGAGGGCGTAGGAGGCCAGGAAGAAGTTGGAGATGATGGGAGCGATGATGTTCAGCTCAGCTTCGGAGGAACAGGAGGACAACGTCAACATTTACAGGCCACAAGCGTACAAGCCAGGACAGACCCCGCCCTCTCCCCACCCTGACCCCGCCCACATCCCGCCCCGGCACTGACCGATGAGGATGAAGGCCAGGCCGATGCAGAAGGTCAGCACGTATCCGCGTAGAGGCTCGTTGTTTTTACCGTATCCTTTGGCAAAAAAGCCCAAACCCGGATAAATGTTGTCTTTGCACAGAGCCTGAACAGACACAGAATTACACAGAATTATATAATGCTGGCTCCTGCTTAGGCCCTGATTTATTAAGCCCGGTGCTAAATTGTTTAGTTTTTGAATGCACAGGTTGAAAGTGGACATTTATTTTTGTATAAATTCAAATTTTGTCTTGTTTTTTTGGGTCCGATAACCATATTTGGATTACAGTCGCATTCCATGGAGAAAACTCGCAAAAAATCTCAACATTGACCGCCTGTAGCACCGTCACTGACCTGGAAGACTTTGGGGGCGCTGACGAGCGAGGCCAGGGCCGAGGACAGCGTCGCGGAGAAGATCCCAGCGGAGATCAGGGGCCCGAACGCCGACACCAGGCTCATCACCTGCAAAACACGTACAACTGGGAACTCATCACAAGCTCGGCCAACATCCCAGAGTTCACTATATGATCAAGCAATAAAAATATAAATAAAGGCTAACGTAAAACTTGTTGAGCCCCACAATACAAATCAAAGATGTAGCATTTGTAAACAGCACCGTGTTTGTGTGAGCGAATGAATGTTTTGTAGCCTCAGTGTTGTGTTTAGATTAGACCTCACTGACTGAATACATTGCAAAAAGGGGCACTATATTGTAAGGTGTAATAATACCTTAGGAGCACTTCGACTTTACTGTGCGGACGTCGAAGTGCTCCTAAGATGTTACAACACCTCACAATATAGTAACTTATTATCCCCTCAGAAAATCAGCATTAATTTTGTGTAACTAGACTCACGTAACCGTATTTAAATAGGGAAAATGTGGAACCCCCTGTGTGGGTCCAAAGAGAAGAGGAGGAGAGGCTAAATGCTAACATCTTTAGTCTTGTTGTGTCTGACTGAGAACGCGCGTAAAGACCAGACAGGTACACATCCACTCGTCTAAGCTCAGGTAAGAACATATCTCAGTATGCAAAAAAACGGTGGCCTGTTCCTTTGATATAAAATATTGGTTAAACTAAAATATAACATGTAACCCAATGATCGAACAAAACAACGTATGTCATGTTGATGTGGAGGCTGCCATCTACTGTTTGTATCGGCCAATTACAGCCTGATTCCAATAAAAACTTCATCAAATAAAACAGATTTTAAAATGTTGCAAGATTATTGCAAAAATATGAGACTGTGATTAGTAGCAATCCTTAATCCTTATGATCACACTGGCATTTGTTGTTATGATGGGTTTTACAAGAAAAATCCCAACAGTCAGTGTACCAATGCAACATTACATTGGCTCGCGTAATTATGCTGGACCAAGATGGCGGCGTGCCGTCTGTATTGCGACAATGGAACGAAGCCACTGAGGGCATTTCTGTGATTTCTATGGGGACGCCTCCCTCTGTGACCCTTGACCTGGAAGTCGTTCATTAGGCCATACTGGCAGCCTCCCTCTCTGACCCCTGACCTGGAAGTCGTTCATGAGGCCGTACTGGCAGCCTCCCTCTCTGACCCCTGACCTTGAAGTCGCTCACGAGGCCGTACTGGCAGCCTCCCTCTCTGACCCCTGACCTGGAAGTCGCTCATGAGGTCGTACTGGCAGCCTCCCTCTCTGACCCCTGACCTGGAAGTCGCTCATGAGGCCGTACTGGCAGCCTCCCTCTCTGACCCCTGACCTGGAAGTCACTCATGAGGCCGTACTGGCCGCCTCCCTCTCTGACCCCTGACCTGGAAGTCACTCATGAGGCCGTACTGGCAGCCTCCCTCTCTGACCCCTGACCTGGAAGTCGCTCATGAGACCGTACTGGCAGCCTCCCTCTCTGACCCCTGACCTGGAAGTCACTCATGAGGCCGTACTGGCAGCCTCCCTCTCTGACCCCTGACCTGGAAGTCACTCATGAGGCCGTACTGGCAGCCTCCCTCTCTGACCCCTGACCTGGAAGTCGCTCATGAGACCGTACTGGCAGCCTCCCTCTCTGACCCCTGACCTGGAAGTCGCTCACGAGGCCGTACTGGCAGCCTCCCTCTCTGACCTCTGACCTGGAAGTCGCTCATGAGCCCGTACTGGCAGCCTCCCTCTCTGACCCCTGACCTGGAAGTCGCTCATGAGGCCGTACTGGCAGCCTCCCTCTCTGACCCCTGACCTGGAAGTCGCTCATGAGGCCGTACTGGCCGCCTCCCTCTCTGACCCCTGACCTGGAAGTCACTCATGAGGCCGTACTGGCAGCCTCCCTCTCTGACCCCTGACCTGGAAGTCGTTCACGAGGCCGTACTGGCAGCCTCCCTCTCTGACCCCTGACCTGGAAGTCGCTCATGAGGCCGTGCTGGCAGCCTTCCTCTCTGACCCCTGACCTGGAAGTCGCTCACGAGGCCGTACTGGCAGCCTCCCTCTCTGACCCCTGACCTGGAAGTCGCTCACGAGGCCGCACTGGCAGCCTCCCTCTCCGACCCCTGACCTGGAAGTCGCTCATGAGGCCGCACTGGCAGCCTCCCTCTCTGACCCCTGACCTGGAAGTCGCTCATGAGGCCGTGCTGGCAGCCTCCCTCTCTGACCCCTGACCTGGAAGTCGCTCATGAGGCCGTACTGGCAGCCTCCCTCTCTGCAGATGGAGAAGTCGTAGCCCAGCGTGCAGGCGGCGTCCGTGCAGTTGACCGTGTCGCTGATCGTGTCGTTTTGGTCGCCCGTCGCGTCCCTCACGATGCACGCGCCTGAGCACACAGAGCGGGAGGGTCACGGGTTTGAGTTCCAGAACAGTGTGGGGCTTCTCTGTGACAGGTTTATGTACTGCGGTCTCACCTGTGGAGATGGTCACGCCCACGTAGGTGAGTCCTGTGATGAGGATGGCCAGGAGCGTTCCTTTGGGGATCGCCGACTGAGGGTCCTGAGGAGAACATCAAACAGAAACGTCTTCCTCTGCATCCTCTGCTCGCACTCAACTCACCACACATCCTCTTTCTATACCCAAAATATGTTTTCCTGGACTGTGTTACTCACACTGAGGTGTTTCTCCTGCCATTACTCACAGTGAGGTCTCCTGAGATGTTGGCTCCTGCTAATATCCCAGTGGCTGCAGGGAAGAAGATGGCAAAGACGGAGAAGAAGGTCTCGTCGTCTCTGAAGTCTGGACCCAGGTTCTCCAAGAAAATGGCCGCTGTTCAGGGTCAGATGTTACCTGTTTTATTTAACTTTCAACCCGAAAAACAAGGAGATAGCCCCCCCCCCCACCACCATTAATAACTAGTTTATTCAAAAACTAAACAAGATCCAATATACCTCTGAGCAAATCTTTAGAACTAAAACTAAACTATAAACTTAAACCTTGCCCTGTCCATTATTTACACTTAGTTCCTAAAAATATAAGCATTTTTTTTTTTAAATTACACATAAAACGCCTTAATTTAAAACTTAAAATGACAGAAAACTTGAATTCTCTCATATTTATGTCAGTAATCTACAGTTTCAAATTGATGTCTCTAAATCTTTTTAGCGCCTTAAAATGACTGTCTTTGTTCTGGCCTGGTTCATTATTGAAGACAACCATCGATAATCATCTACATCAGGCTTAAATCGTTGTTTTCCACTTAAAATATTGAACAGAAAGCATTAGAGATTATGACACTGACTGTTGTATCCGAAGAACCCTTTGGGCTCCTTGTCGGTGGACGGCATGAAGGTCCCGATGAAGTAGTTTGCGATGGCGGCGAGGAGGATCACCAGCAGCACGATCTGAGCCTGACACATGAGCAGAGTCAATGTTACTTACATTATATCACAGATAGAGTTACAAACAGTAAACGTCATCTTGCTGTGGAGTTATTTGACTGCGTCGCTGGCGAGAGGGCATGTAGGCTATAATATGGAAGAAAAGTAAAGAGGTCGACTGAGGCGGTTTAGTACAAGCAGCGGCCTCACATTCTTTTCCTCGTTACATCGCGCTGCCTCGTGTTCTTCCTTTAGCATTACACACTTTAATAAGCTTTATCGGTCAAACTAAGTACTTGAGTTAAACACTGTCCCTGTACGGTGTACAGCCGGTCCCACTGTGACGCGGGTCGGCACTCGCTCGGCCGTAATTGAGCTAATTTGTCGAATTTTTGGAATATAACTGACCTTGCATCAAATGAACAATCGCATTTTGAGGGACTATTTTCTAGCAGATCACTCCGCCGCCGCGTAGCTTATACAACCACGAAGCTGATGCTGCTCAAATATAAGTTATTTTAAATGCAAAGTGGTTAAAATTACTCTATCGACACAGACATTTATATGGTTAGTCTGGTGCTATAAGTGATTTGCCTCAGGTGCTCTGTGGAGCGGGTCAGACTGTTTTTAATGCAGGCTAGCTGATATCGTAAAAAAATATCTCCAGGTACCAGCAACACTCTGGATAACTAGGAAATGAGGCCCTATGTCAAAAATCCTGAAATATCCCTTTAAGTAAACAGATAAACAAAACAGAATAGTGTCTATAAAACGGAGCAAGTTTGTTTATTTGGTCGGGACAGTGCATGTTAGTGAACACACATGGGTCTCAGGCATGTAAACATGCTACAGCAGATTGTAACCGGAGAGTGTTCCGCCTGGCACCTTTATGTTAATGATGTCATTTTTACAAAGTGTTACAAGCGTTGTTGTTTTTTTTAAAGTGCTCTATAAATGAAGTTGGATTGGACCTGGTCTGTACCTTTGCCTCCCACTCCATCCCGGCTACAGAGATGCCCAGCAGCAGAATCACCGTCAGAGTCCCCACGATCCGGATGTCGTTCAGCTCATCGGTCATCAGCGCGTCCACGTCCTGCAGGGGAAAATGTAATCAACATGTAATAGGTCGCATGGACGCCATTTTAGAAAGTCATGTGACAATGTGAGTCAGAGCAGAGGCCGATACGACTCAACGGGAAAGAGAGAGCTTTGGAAAGAAATGCCCAAATGTTTTCCCTGATCATTATTTGGAAGTGACTGTATATTCATCTTATGGCTGGAAGTCCTTTCATCTTTTGGATGCATTCATGAGACAGTCCTGTGTCCAGGGGTGGGTCCCGTTCCATTCCGATACATGAACGATACTCTTTGAGATACCTATACTAAAATATTATTAAAAATCAGTGTTGCTCCCGGTATGGGAACCACCCCTCCTGGAACCATCACCTTAACGTGGTGGAGGGGTTTGAGCACCCGAATGATCCTAGGAGCTCTGTTGTCGGGGGCTTCGTGCCCCTGGTAGGGTCTCCCATGGTAAACTGGTCCTAGGTGACGGGTCAGACAAAGAGTGGTTTAGAAGCCCCTTATGAGAGACCAACAGGCCCGGGTAAAATCGTGAGGCCGTCCTTCCGTGGACCCACCACCTGCAGGAGGAGCCATAAGGGGCAGGTGCAATGTGATCTGGAAACGTACAAGTGGAAGAAAATGGATGGATGGATGGAGTGTTGCTTTTGTCTTCTTTTTTTTTAGGAAAGTAATCATAAAGTAGACAGGTCATACTTTCATCATTGTGTAAGGCTAATTCAAACAGCACATTTTTGCCTAAAATACACCAGATTACACTCAATTGTATCTGATTATTCCAAAAATTTCACAGGTAGGACTGGCTGTTGCTGTAACTTTCTGGGAGTACATGAAATGGTTTCATGTAACAGACATGGTTTCATGTCTGTTACATGTAATAATCACACAGCCTTTCATATATCGACCTAATGTAGTGTTCTGAGTCTTCTAGATTAGAGTGTAGGTATTGGAAAAAGCCTCGTTCAATTATCGGTATCATAAATCAAGAATTTTTAAAGAACCGTTATTGAAAAAAAAAGTGACAGTACCCAGCTCTAGTCATGTGTGATGAAGCAGCAGCGGAATATTCTGCAGCGTGGTTTTAAAGTCAACACATTAGCTATCGGCTGTGTGCAGTTCTCACGTACGTTGAGCATCTCGACCACGGTCTCAGCGAAGCCCACCACGTACATGGCCACGGCCACGGCGTTGGCGAAGGCGAAGATCAGACCGATCGACCCGCCGAACTCTGGCCCCAGACTCCGAGAGATGAGGTAATACGCCCCGCCTGGACAAAAACGGAACAACAAGCAATAAGCCTGGACAAAAACGGAACGGAAACAGGAGAAGGTTAGCGCCCCCTGTGGTGAAACGGAAACTCTCGTCCATTGAAATGAATGGGCAGATTTGTCAAATATGAACGGCGCCTCACCTCCTCGCACGAAGCCGTTGGTGGCGATGGCGGAGGTGGACAGTCCGGTGATGGTGGTGACTACCGTGGCCATGAGGATGATAGCGATGGTCAGGCCTGGACACAGCTCATTATTAATAAACATGCAATGACAACGTTACGTCACTGAAATAGGCGGGTGTTACCGATGCCGGCCTGTCCCACGATCCAGGACATTCGGATGAAGAGCATCACGCCCCAGATGTTCAACATGCAGCGGATCTAGAACATGACATTCATCCCCTTGTTATGTTACAGAGGCACCTGAAGATGTGGCGCTTCAATCATCTAACCACACAAGCAGAGGTCACCAGAGGAGCCTCATTTCATGGGTCACCAGCACAGAGATCTGCAACCAGTTACTCTTCCAACGTTTTGTATGGAACTCTAACATTTATCTAAATATAGTAAAAGGATAAAGTAGAACTCCTCAACATTTACTGTCTGTCGTGCTTTACAGTTACTTTCTTTGGCGCTAAACGTTTTCACAGAGTGAGCCTCCTCTCGCTTCAGCTAGGATCTCTGTTAAAGGAACGGGATCTTGAAGAGAGATAAATTATGAATACATCACTGGCTGACATTGTCCCAGCTCTAGCATCCAAGTATACAGCTGTTAAAAAGACTGACTGACCAGGACTCCTTTGACCCATCCGAACTTGATCATTCCTCCTTTGGCTTCCTTCTTCGCCAGAGCCGCCGCCGCCTCCTCCGCTGCTGACGGCTCATCCCCATTGGCCAGGCCCTCCTCGAACGGCTCCTGTACACCAATCAGAGGACAGGAGGGTTCAAATGGACCAATCAGAGGACAGGAGAGTTCAAATGGACCAATCAGAGGACAAACAGGAGAGAAGCCAGCATTTGATTAACACCTTACAATAGGCTAAAATGTGAATTAAATTACTTATCAGAGTCTGGGGCTGACAGACAGAAATGTGGCTGTGAATCTGCGCCTGAGGCCTCTCCGACACCGGTCACTCAACTAGCACAGGGCCCTCGCCGTGTTTACAGCAGATCTATTCAAATGTGTGTGCTGAGTGGGTGAGTGTGACGTCTCTGAGGGGGACAGGAATGTGCCCCGTCTCTGACCCTCGGCCCGGGTCAGCCACTGCCACAGACACGAGCTATCATCGGAATCTTTATTTATGTCATTCTAATACTGCATGTACATAAACACTTCTAGCTTTGAAGGTTTTACGTAATGTTACCCTCTCCAGAGTTGGTGCAAAAGAGTTCAAAACCCACCTGTTTTAAGAGCCCACAATCCAAACCAAGGCTGAATATTAAAAACTGTCTTTGACACAACTAACTGTCAAGTCCAATGATTTTGCTTCAAGTTAATTTGTTTTCAATTCTATTGGTCAAAAAGAAAACACATCGCAATAGCAGAGGCTACGGATATTAGCCTATCAACACACACGATTCATACACCATGTACTAGTACTTGCAAACATTTTCCATAGACTAACATGAGCCAAAAACAGTATAAAAATAATAAACACTACTGGTAAATACATCTAACACACAGTACAGTAGTGTCCAAATGTTTTAATGTAAACAATAACTCTGGTATTTTACATATTTAAATCTCCATTAGTTTATTATTGCTGCAAATACCATGATGCTTAGCGATATGACATCACGTCCTGAACGCTATACGTTAAGTGTGTTGGTTGGTGGTGGTCGGAGGGACCGTTGGCGCAGATGTGAGCAGCCTCACTTCTGTCAGTCTGCCCCAGGTGAAACTGTGGCTACAAATGTAGCTTACCACCATCAGCATGGAGTGAATGAACCCCCTCCCTTTCATGTGTGAAGAGTTTGGGTGTGACTTGTGTCATATGAAAAGTGCTCTACAAATAAGATTCCCCCCTTCCCTGTTAAGTGATGATGTCATCGCCCCACTTCCAGGTCCAACTGAACTTTAGCCCCATTGACTCTAATAGGATTTAGCTGATTTCAACCAGCTTTTCCGACATTGATTAATTTATGGGTTTAAATATTTAAATATAAAAATATCTTTCTATCTATTTTTCCGAGAGAAATGGTGAGCTATATTATTCTAATTTGGAGTAAAAGCGTTTGTGGTCTGTTATCTGTGTTATTTCAACAGGAGATTCAGATAAAGTTGCATATTTTGCTGTGTTTATCTGTGGAACTCTCAATTGTTTGGCCCAGGAAGTGGCTTTTTATTGTGTGTGTAACAAAGGTTGGTGCTAGCTCGTGGGCTCGGGAGGGACGCTCTACGTTGATTGGTCATTAGGCTGCTCTGCCTGCAGTGTTTCTGAGCTGTGGCGCTTAAGACAAAATATTTGATCAAACAACTCATTCATAATGTTTCGGGACGAAACAGGCTCAGTTTCTATTGAATCAGAATAAGAATAGTGTTTATTGCCATTATTTAGAACAGGTTCACAAACTAGGATTTTTTCTCGGTACAATCGTGCAAAATAAAACATACAACACAGAATTCATAACAAGTTTAAGGCTAGATTAACATGATTCCACTTGAGCTCACCTAGTATTTTTGAAACTACGATGAAGGTCATAAACATTTGCATTCTACAGGTTACTGTTAACCCAGTAAATAGAGCTATTGGCTCATACTAATTGGCTACTTCTCGCAATATTGATGCTTTTGCTGATTGTTACTGGGCACAAGTAGCTTCTTTTCTGGCTGTTCAAAATCCTCCAAAGCCTTTAACAGCATGATACTACTGGTATCCTCCCTCCCGAGCCGGTGTCGTGCCATCGGTCCGATAACCCATTAGTCCGACGTGTCATTATTCCGAAAATGTACCATTGAGCAGAGGTGCCATTAGTCCGACAGCTCTAACCCAGCTGTGCTGTGATCTAGCAGCAACCCTTAACAAACGTATATTCTGGATATCTGACTGATATTCATTTGATAGAGTGATTTTGATTTGATTGATTGACTTTGATTTCATGGATTGATTTTGATTTCATGGATTGATTTTGATTTGATAGATTACTCGGGGAGATATTGGTCCTTGTGTGAATCTAGCATTATACATCCGTATGTTTTTGAACAGACCTATATGGTTCAAACGTACTGCACTGAACGGAAAGATACAGTACTTTAGCGTCAGGATGATATAAACAGGCTGCACTCATCACCAAAAGTCACATCGCCCCTTAACTTTACCAAGATTTATTTTTAAGCTAACTACACAGCCATAGGTTTGTTTTTGCTACCACTAACCTTGATAACCTTATAATTCAGCAATTAGCTCACATCGTGACACAGAAGTAAAAATGACCTGGACTTGACATTAGCATGCTAGGAGGTTGTTAGCTTGAATATGGGTGCGCACCTATGTTGTACCTATAGATACAGACGGCATCTCGTCATAGAAGGGGGCGTGGCTTCGCTGAGGGGGAAAATAGAATCTTTAGAGAAACACAATTTTCCACTCTTTTTTGTCATTTTCTGGTGGAATATCAACTTATTTATCACATAAATAAAGTCAAGTGTAAATCGGGCCCATTTGGATATTTTCTTACAGCAGATTGTTCAGTAGAAGTGAAAAAACGGCAGTTGTAGCTAGCACTAGCTAGCCGTTAGCATTAGCCCGATGCTAACATGTAGCATCAAGTTAGCATTCTCCGTTATTCATGTATTTATGGGCTGTTGAGCCACTTTGCTCCTCCCCATGTCTTTGTATCATTATTTAGTAGAAACTATGTTCATAATTCAGTATTTGTTACAGTCGTTTTTGAATAATTAGAGAAAATATTCATTTTTTCAAAATTGTTTTCCCCCTTAACTGTTTGGCGATTCCAGAGATGCCGTCTGTATCTATGCGTGCGATGGTGAGTTGGTATCAACCAATCACAAGTCAAGAGAGTGAAACGTCTTACGTTAATCATAACCCTGACCCTGCCGTAGCCACTTAGCGGGCTGGAGCCAAATCTTCATGCATCGATTGACAGGGGAACTAGTAGGTTTTCACGGTTTATCTCTGTTCCTGTAGATGAAGACTTACCTTGTCGAGCTCGTCGTGCAGTTCGGACAGCGAGGGCCGGATGAGCTTCTCCCCGAGCGGCGCGGCGGTCTGCCGGTAGAAGTCGATGTTGGGGACGGCGTCGATGGTGTTGTGTCCGAAGGTCCGCATGTAGTACGTGTTGGAGTGCGAGTCCGAGATGTGCGACACCCCGGACAGGTGCGTGTGGCCCGTGCCCGTGGAGTGCAGGCTCACGGAGTCGCTCTTCAGGGGGTCGGGCTCTAGGAACACGTCCGGAGGAGCCCCCAGGTCCCATTCCGAGAAGCCCACCACCCGGAACCGGCCGCGGGACTCGTCTGTGGGCTTCACCGCCTCGGCTGGGGCAGGGGGGGCGAGAGCTGGGGCCGGAGGGGCAGAGGAGGGAGCGTACACTGGGACAGGAGCGGGGGCTACGGCGGGTGGGACAGGGGCCGGTGGAGGAGGTGGGGGGCCCGCTGGAGCAGAGCCGGTGGCCGGTGCCTCACTGACAACATTCACCTGGAAGCGGCTCTCTGAAGAGGCCTTTTCTCCAGACATACTTAAGTCTCAAAAATAACAGTTTTCAAAAAATGTGTACAAAGAAAATGTCTCTAACCATTTTAAGCAAAGAACTAATGTAAAAAAGTTTCTAAAAAAGTCCTATCTTATAATATCAAGTTAAGAACACAAAAAGTTATTCCGTTATTATCGCACCTTCAGCACAAAACAAGACACAAATATTGATATGGAATTACATTAACTACAGATCAAATATTCACCCAAAAATGTGGCCAAAACCGTGAAATCCTGAAAAGACACTGAAGGCTCCAGGTCAAGGTAAGTCCTCCCGGAATAAAAGGTCAATATGAAGAAGTTGCCGGTGAATTCCCATGGTGTGTCCAGAGCCGAGGCAGAGCTCACACTGGGCTCCTCTGTTCCACTGATGTCACTGTCCGCCTCCGACTGGAACCATGTCACTGTGAGGCGCACGGACACAAACTCCCCACATTACTGCAACTTCCTTTCAATCAAACGGGAAGTGAGATTTGAGAACTAAAGCACGACCTAACCGAGGGCAAATATGATTAACCCAAATAAAAAACAATGACTCACTCAGGATGGACATTTTACTTATTCTAAAGCCACTGCAAAAAGTAATTAACTAGACTAGTATAAACATCTCAATTTTTTGTTGTTTTGACTGGTTAAGAAGTTGTTGGGCATTTGTCCTAGATTATTTCACTTGTTCTGAGATGTTTCTGACTCGTTTCGATACATTTCGTCCTTATTTCAGGTCATTTTCTTTGCCAATGGGGAAAGAAAATTGTTCTTATCTCATTGGCAATTTTACTTTCTTATTTCAAGCGAGATTTGCCCTAGAACTGGTCTGAAATGTCCTCAAACAAGCAAAGTAAACTTGGTCCGATCAGGAAAAGTGTCTAAATGAGTGAAAACCGCTCAAAACAAGATGCATTTCCTCAATTCAAGTCATTTAAGCCAATGCTTGATATTAACACGATTAAGCTGACGAGAAACTTCAAATATACTGATACATAAGGGCTTCACATAACACAATTTAGGCTACACACAGCCATTAATATTCAATTATTATTTCATCTCAACAATAAACATGTGCTTTTGGACTTTTCCATCTCCGCACTTAACCAGGAACTTAACCAGAACTGCAACCACCCATTTTTGTATGACATTTATTTCATCTTGAGAAAAAAAAAACAATTAAGAAAATGACATTATTGACATGAAGCGCTGAATAAGATAAGATCATCCTTTATTGATCTCACAAAGGAGAAATTCACTTGTTACAGTCGGCGTTCAAGAAGATCACTCAGAGTTAATAAAGCTGATACAGAGATTATTGCACATGTTACTTTACAGAATGGCAAAACATTTACAATTTCATTACAGAACAAGAAACCATTGAAAAGGTTTTATTTGTGACACAATACGGCCGTCTCTTCCTGAAATCCATATTTATTTTGCGCGTCTGACTCACATGACTCTGGGCTGGGGGCAGAGACAAAGGCGTTTGTCATCCACGGTGACACACTGAGACTTTCACTGTTGGGATTAGCATCGAGAACAACAGCCACTTTCTCTGCGCGACTCTCCACCTCAACAATGGGCAATATATTCCACCACGCAACAGGCTGAAGCTGTTTAACTGCAACTCATACGTTACTACAATGTTTTACTATATATAATGATGCTCTGTCTCATTCAACATTTAAAGTATTTATATATAATGAGGACAGAAGAGAGACTGGCTGTGCGTGTCAAAGGCAGTCAAAAAAGGGGTAGGAGGCACTCCGGAGTAGCAAAAATTAAAAATCCTTTATTGGTGCATGGACAAAATAGATTAAAAAACGCCAACGCGTTTCGACAGCTATGTCTTCATCAGGGCGATCTTTGTGAGTGAAATTGCTTACAGGTGTGTTAAATACCCGAGAGGGCACACGTGAGGTATCACGTGACCCGGTGTAGCAAAATAATGCAACATAAGATCATCGAAAAACATTCAACAAGCTACTTGCATATGTGGACAGGACATATTAAAAGGCATTTACATGCGGGAGAAAACAACTTATGTGAACAGTTCAATAATGACGGAGTGTAGAAAAAACGTTCATAAAGGTATTCACAATATTTATTTATATATAATGTCAAATAAAACATTCATCATCATGCATCAGTTCACACTCAGAAAATAAATTATTATTAAATTAATTAAACTTACTCAATATGACCTCAGGATTTCTACATTTCAAACATAGCCACACAATACAAAAATATATGTATGCTTTTTTTTTTTAAAATACATTAAAATAGAAATTCAAGCGATTCAATCTATTTACACAACTGGAAAATATGAACAATAGCAAAGCATCTAAAACTGCACATTTTCAAACGTCTTTACAGTTTTAGCCATATTTCACTGACTCCCTCCACTTGGTGGCGCTGTTGGCTCTGAGCATGGAATGCTCCATAGCAACGTAATGCAAACTTACAGTCAGTTTACAGTTGTTTCCTTTCCTTGTTTATTCCTACGGAGAGTTAGCCATGGGTCGCAGTAGATTTTAAGATCTACTGTTTAAGTAGATCTTAAAATCTAGGCGTATACTGGGAGAGGCCAATCGTTATGCTTGACTGAGCGCACGCACAAAAACCAGACAGGTACGTATCAACTCGTCTATTTATCTCTGTATAAATTTACCTTAAAATGCGGACCGGAAGTCAGCCATGAACATTCGACAGCAACAATAGGAAGGTTTGGCCATGCATTATTGTCCTTCGCCAAAGAATGTATCAACAACGCAAACCAAAGCAGTGGTGACTCCAGCCCAAACAAAAACCTACTGGAACACTTGTACTAGTATACGGAAATAAACAACACATGACAGGTGTAGACGGGCACATTATAATGTGGAGACAGGCGGATGTTTGCTGGCCCTGACGGCACACTACTCAGATCAAATAATAATATTGCACATTTAGTGCCACCAACAGGAAGCGGCTGCCGATCTGTGCTTACGGTCAACACAAATAACATCAATAACTCATCTTTCTTCATTTTAAATCTGTGCTGAAGCTACGGAAGACAGAACAAGGGTAAGTGACATTATTATTGATGAATTGGTGGAAAATTTGTCGAAGTACCATAAATTAGATAATGCAAGTTGAGTGAGACGTTATTTGGCAACGCTAACTTTACCAACGGCAACATTAAGGTGAACTACTGAAAACTACTGGAACAACGGTGTTTTAGTTTCATCAATACCTTTTTGGGTTGAATTTTAAATTTCTAACATAAAAAATAGCCTTAGTATGTTGTTTTATCTGTGCGTAACACAGATTGAAGCCAAGAGGAAAGTTGCGTGATATTCAATAGGATCCCTTTATATTACATGAAAAGCTGAACCATACGTTTCCAGTGCAGAACCGCATCATCTGCAAAAAAAGAAGACATAACACTGATTTATTTAATTCTGTATTTGCTACCTTAATCTGTGGTCTGGTTTGACAGGTTTATATATTTATATACTGCACACAAGATATAGGTCTATCTAAACTCCGGACACTCTCCATTTTGATCACAGAGCAAGAAGAAGATTCAACCAACCCTGTCCTGTCAAACTCTATCACAAGTAAGAAAGTAAGTTTTTGTTTGTGAGCAATGTGTTATGAAAGTCATGTAGATTGGATGCTGATTCTTGAGTCTTTGAGCTATTGAGATATCAGTTTGAAACTTTTGCTTTAGATTACTGACATAAATATCTAAAATTGCCAATATTTTCAGCAACAAAATCTAGTCAGTTTTAAATGACTGAGGGGCGTCCCCCATGTATTTCGAATGTAAACCTGACCCTTTGGAGACGTTGGCCGTGTTTGGTCTGAACATTGTCTTAAAAAAAATCTTTGACAATCAGTTAAAAAAAAAATCATCTTTGCATTAAAAGCGTTAATGTGTAAAGCACTCACTGTCTCTCAGGCGCCTCAGCATCTTCCGAGTTCAGTCTCTGCCTTTCCTGGTTGTCCTGAGAAGCTAAAGATGTTCAATATTAATATAATCCTAATGAAACATGCACAACATACAGAATTATGTGTATGACTTACATGTGGAGGAGCCTTCAGCTAAAACACAAAAATAATATTAATTTAACATCCATTCCACACACAAGGCCGTGGGAACCCAGGGTGCTGAGGGCGCTGCAGCACCCCCTGGTGGATTGTCTATGCATTACAGGCAATATTAAATAAATAGGAAATAAGAAAAGAAATGGCGTTTTGGGGGGCAATCTTGTCTCTCAGCACCCCCTGGCCAAAATATCTTCCCACAGCCCTGTCCACACATTTTCTATTTGTAAACTCTTGAAAGAATGTACTGTATGACTGGGCAGTGATGGAAAAAGACAGCATAACAACATTACACATGTCTGAAATACTCACAGTTTGTCACTTGCTTTGCAGGACTCAGGGTTTGCAGCTGAGAATCATGGGGAGAATCTTTTTTGGCTGGAAATTAAAAGTTAAACAATCAGCCAATCCTTAAATTAATTAATTTAATCTAACGATTTATAAATATCAGTTGCAAGGAACACCTTGCATTGTAATGTTTATGTGATTAAAGAGACTATACCTAATTTTGAACTTTTTTCGACAAAATGGGTATTTTTACCGTTACGACCTTCCATATACAACATCAACGAGTCATAATACAGCGCAAATGTCACGCATGAGGAAGATTTTTTCACAAATGACTACTTTTACAACATACTTTTATGGGGCAAAAATAATTTTACCTTACAACAAGAAAAGAAAAATTCAGCTCCTTTAAATTACATTTCATTTCTAATACTGTATGTGCACTACAAGTCAGTTTTAGCTTATTCTGAAAATGTATGTTGATGTTATTAACTTGAATACAAGTCTCATAATTCTCCTTATATTTAAAAGGTGCATTATGGAACAATTTATGCGGAAAAAAGGTGATTTCTTCACATTCCCGATGGCCGTGATTGACAGGCGTATTAAAGAGGGGGTATTATGCTTTTCTCAATCACACAGCACCAGTCTATATCACACTACAATGATGACCAAACCTTCTGTTGGTCTGTAAATGCAGTAAATTAGAATAACTGCCTTGTATAAAATGTCTCTCTCAAAATGGCTGTAGTGAATGTCTTGAAATAGGCCTCTGTCTCTATAAGAACCTCTGACCCTTTCCGACACGCCCCCTCCACACGCTGTCTGTGGCATCAGTGGGGAGGGGGTTCTGCTGAGGAGCAGTGGTTGGTTACTCGGCTGGTGACGAAAGCTCGGAGGCGTCTCCAGGAGGTGGGGGCGTTCCTAGGAGGACTCAGGCAAACCTATCCCTAAAATGGCCGCCATCAGAGTTTTTACAGATTACTCAAAAATACGTGAATGTGCCAAGGCAACACTTCAGGCATGTTTTAATGAGGGAATGACAGAATAACATGATGTAAAGCTTGAAAAAGTCCATTTTTTGCATAATACCCCCCCTTTAAACAATCAGAGAAAAGCCGGACATGACATGAACGACATGCGGCGTATTTTGTAAACAAGAAATGCGAACAATCTATGCTGTTTTTATCACACAAAATTAAAGACACAAGGAGTTATCAGCAACTCTGTTCTGATTTTACACCTAGGACAATTCAACAGGAGCGCAACAGTTGCTTCAATGTACATTTGGAACGGGATGGAAAAACATTCGATAGACGGCAACAAGAAGAAAGATGAAGCACATACATTCAGATTTCATTGCTGATTGAAGCATCTCCATGGTTCCGCATACATTCCATCCAGAAAATTTACCAGAAACCCTAAAACAACAATTGATCCATGGAGCATCCTAGACTAAAGGCGCCATGCTAAAGGGTCAGATTCACACTAATATATACATTTTTTTTTTACCATAAAAAGTTCCATAATGCACCTTTACGTTATAGGATAGAATTTAAATTCTATTTACAATGACATGTTTGTACATTATCCTATACTTTGTTTGCACATTTTCCTTACCACTTGCACCCCGTGAGTGTTTCTTGAGAGCTGACTAGTATGAACAAGTGAATTTGAATTTCTCCATTATGAGATCAATTAAGTCTCATCATGTTCTAATGCAGTTGTTTTCTCACCTCTACTCTTTCTGACGACCAGAGCCACAGCTGCGATGATGATGACGGCAACTCCCAGGACCAGCAGACCAGCGATGATGGCGATCTTAGGACTCTTGGCTGGAAACAAAAAAACTGTTACTTATGTTTAACTAGAACTCCAGAAAAAAAATAACTGTCTGTAAACAGGAATTTTTTCACCGAATGAAGGGTGGACATAAATGAACTGAAAACAATGTTGAACTGTGAGATGAACGATCGCAATGATGGTCTTTATGCGTGCGCTCAGTTACGCAAAAAGACCAAAGATGTTGTTAGCCAAATAGCCTCTCCTCCTCCTCTCTATGGGGCCAAACAGGGGTGAAGTTAGAAGCGACCAAGCTCTTCCACGTTTCCAGACCAGATGGTACACATCAACTCATCTAAGCTCAGGCAAGAACATATCTCAGTATTTTTAAAACGGTGGCTTGTTCCTTCAAATAAGAATCTGTAAATGTATTAATCTGAATTGAGGATGATGAGGATAATCTTGAAAATATCTGTTATGTCTATTTTGTATTACAAAAGTTAATTTACATGTGTTTCCATCTGAGACTTTTTGCAAATGAAGGTGGTTTCCTGGTGGTAGCAATTGGCTGAATGGCGCAATTGCAACATTTCCCCAGCAGAGGGCGCACTGTGCATGTGTGAACTTGAGGTGTAGCTTTTTTTGCTCTTGGTAGGCCCGAGCAGGCAGTGTCCCGCGAGGGACTAATTAATATCAATAACGGGGGACGAAAACGCAAGAATTCACGTAGCAAACGTGAACCGACATGCAAGTAACAGGAATCAGAAATTAGTGCTCTAATTTTGGGTGGGGTCTGCAAGAGAAAATATTAAAATATGGCTCAGTGGCGCCCTTTTAAACAGGCTGTTTCGATTGAGGTAAAATGTCATCGTACAAAGGTGACACTGGCCAGGGACAAAGACCACTTCAGGCCATGTAAAAAAATATATTATGGCCCCGCCCTAAACACTGCAGGAAGTCGGACATCTTGGACCGAACCTCAAACCTTCAAAATCATACCCCCTGATCCTAGTTTTCAAAGGAAAGCCTTCCTTTTTGGACAAAATGTCTAGACCCATGGGGCTGAAAAGTTTTGTCAGCACCATGCCACACCCCCTTTTAGCGACTAATCACTGCTCAGGGCATGTTTTTGGTCGACCAAGAATATGTTGGTCATTGACAGCCCTAATACATTTTCAGTTTCATTATTTCCTTCCGTGACTGAAACCTACGCTGTGAAACATTTTAAACTGTCAAGGCCCAGTCAGGGGTGTTTTTATGGCCAACTCACCGTTGGTCCTGATCTTGTCCCGCTCCAGTTTGGTGATGATTGTTTGCTCCTTCACTCCGGACAGTTGGAACACACAGCTGAACTTGTCCCAGTCCTCAGCGGGGACAGAGGACAGGTCCAGGTCCACAAAGCTCTGGAAGGTGCCGTCTCCGTTGGGCAGGATCTCCCCGATGTCCTCCAGCTCCTCTCCGTCTTTAGTCCAGAACAGCTTGGCTCTGTCGGGGTAGAAGCCTGTGGCGTGGCAGGTCACTGGGGACGAGGGCGACTTCTGCAGCAGAGACACCTCAGGGAGAACTGGACAGATACAGGACAGTTTGATATGTTTTGTTTCTCCTACTTTCTTTTTCAAAGCAGTGCAGAATTTTGAACCTTTCTCAGCTGGAATGATCAGTTTGGTGCTGTTTCTCTGTCTTTTGTTTTTTGATATTTTTCAACATATGTTTTATATAAATCTCAAAATTCAAAGATGTGCCGCACAGGCAGTGGATGGTGCTGCCATAATTTGCACTACAGAGATTTGTCTATGGCATTTCATCCATAAAAAGTCAGTCTTGTTTTAACTTAAAGTCCACATTTATTGTAGAAATGCGTAGCACAGACACCGCTGGGTGTTATTTTTTAATTTTTTATTACAACTTTCATGAATATTAAAACATAGTATCAAAGATCCGCCTCTGCTCAATTTGTTTTTAAAACAGTCCAAAGTATGACAGTCCCACAGATCAATGGCGCTTCTGTATGGAGCTGACATTGCTGTAATACCACCCCCTGGTGGCCAGGGGCAAGAGACACTTGGGAGCATTGATTCTAATGAGACTTCAAACGTTCCAAGAAAGGCGAGAAGAGTTTTTCTTTTTCTAAAATTCGCTATGACCCATGTGACCACGCTGGGGAAGGTGAAATATTTTTAACCACGCCAGTTTTTGTTTATCTTTATTTTGTTCCAATCAATGATATAAGACATCTGGCAAAATGTCAGGTAAACAAAGTGACATTTAGGGGGGTCCACCTCATAGGTGTTTGAATGGCCAGATTTGACATACAAAAGTAGCCGCCCTCCTTGAACTTTTCTACATTTTTCCATACTATGGACCATAAACATACATAAAAAATATAATTAATTGAAATTGTATGTGAAAGACACACACAAAGTGACACACAATTGTGAAGTGAAATGAAATTTAGATTTTGTTTTATAAATAAAACACTGAAAAGTGTGATGTGCTAAAGTGTAGGCCCCATTTCCTTTTAGTGCAACCAATTGCCTTCAGAAGTTGCCTGATGATTTCTGAATGATCACATGTTGATCCAATGACTAAATAGAGTCTACCTGTGTGTAATCTAATGTCAGTTCAAATACAGCTGCTCTGTGATGGCAAGTAACAGGGATCACAAATTAGTACTCTGCAAGCTCTAGTTTTGGGTGGGGTCCGCAAGAGAAAATAATAAAATTTGGTTTGAGTGGTGCCCCCTCCAGCAGGCAGTTTACATTGAGTGAAGCAAAAAAAAAAACGTCATACAAAAGGAACATTGGCCAGGGACATAGACCATGTCAGGGCATGTAAAAAATTATATTATGACCCCGCACTAAACGCTACAGGAAGTCGGCCATCTTGGCCCAAACCTCAAAGCTTCCTAATTGTACCTCTTGAACTTCTGACCCCTGATCCACAAGTTTTCAATTGATAGCCTCAGATTTTGGCCAACATGTCCCAGACCCATGTGATTTTAAAAATCATTATTTAAATTTTTTTAAATATTATTGGCCGTGGTCATGACAAGCCCGCAATTCAGAGGCCATGTTCAACAAAATTCAAAGCCTCATATCTTTCACAGATATGAGGCCGGATTGAAACGGACCCAATCCGGCGCGCGTGCACATTCCCTGGAGCTAGTGGTGTGCAAACACAGCCGCTATGGCCAAAAATGCCTTAAGTGGCTTGTAAGTGGCCCGCCTATCCTCTATGAAAATAGCCAGAGTTCTTAGCCTGGCAGCATGTTAGCCTCTGTCAGAGTTTCTCCTGAAATTCGTCATTTTTCTAATTTTCCCCCTTTATTCACAAAAGCCACCATTTTAGACTCGTACGGACTTATACTAGCCCTCTGTCACTGAAAGAAGTTTTAATTTGGACGTTTTTGGCTCCAAATTCAGCTTTTTCTGGACTGTGCAATCACTGTACAATCAGAAGTTCAGTTTGGCTCTTTCCTGTCTGTCTCTCTGTGTGTGTCCAGGTCTCACCAAAATATTGCTTCCTCTATCGAGGGTGCTGCGGGGCTGGAGCACCCTCTCAACAAATCTTTGGGCGGCCAGGGGAATTTATCCTAATTAAAAAAGTATTCAATACATTATTGCCCAAACTGTAATTCTGTTTCCTGCAAATATACAAGTGCGGTCTTTCATAAGATTAATGTAAAATTGGTTGTGTTATTCACTCAGGCTGGGTAGCTCCGTTGGTAGAGTGACGGTTTCCCATCCATAAGACTGCTGTATCGATCCCAACGTTGACTCTTTTTTTTTCTTTTCTCTTTGGGACCTATGGTCCCACCCTAATTAAAAACGGGTAAGTGACCCCTCTCCTCCAGTGGGGTGCTGGGACCTAATTTCGGCCCGGGAATTTAGAGAAGCCTCGCCCTCATCACGCCATGTTTGTTTGGAATTATAGCTCAGTGATAGCGTGGTTGTCTCAGGTCAAGGAGGTAGCTAGTCCAAACACAGCTTTTGACACTTCTCTAATGCTTTCTCCTTTTACATGGGCTGCTGCACACATTGTCCAAGCCCAAAACACATGAGCGCGGGGTGTTTTATAAGATATTTGTTAGTTCGGCTGTCACTTTTGCTGTGCCTGTATAGCGTCATAGGTAGAGTGTTGGGTTCCCAACCATGAGACTGCTGCATCAATTCTGACCTTAACTCTTTTTTTTTTTTTGACTCAGCACCTACTGGAAATAACATGTATCAGCGCCTATGGTCCCACCCCCATGAAAAACAAGGAAAGAACGCTTCCAGAAGATGCGGAACTAAAGACAAAGAAATGGCGGGAAACTAGGGAAACAATGGGGGCAACGCTGGGGACAATGTTGAAAACAATCGAAAAAATGTATGGGGGGGACATGACTTGAATTGACCACTCTCCTCCAGTGGCGTGCTGGGAACGAATTTCTGCCTGGTAATTTAGAGAAGAGTATTCCACCTCAGGCCCACATTAGTGTAAAGACCACATAGGTCCCTACATATCAGCAGGGGTAAACCAAAACCCTCTATTATGTCGTTCAATGTGAAGAACCTGGTCACAGTAGGCATAGAATATGTTGCAATCCGGTGGTATTCCTGTGTTAATTGGGGATTAGGGGTTACTGGTATATCAGGGTAATGGGTCACACGCACGGGGGCGCGCAGAGAAATGTGACGTCACGCGCCGACCTGGGACACTTTGTCACGTTTTTTGGAACTAACCATCCAGGACGAAGGTGGATTAACGCTTCGCAGAGCTGCTGGGAGTGTCTGGTCCGACTTCGGGTGCACGGAGGGCAGTCGCTCAGGTTGTGAGTAACTTGCCTACCGATGGCCACATAGCCGGCTACCTGTTTCTATAACCGCGTTTATTTTGTCCCGTAGAAACCGGGCCTGCGGTGGGATTCAAGGCTTCATGGTCTGGACCTGTGTCTAAGAACTTTATTTGGACTATAAAACCGTTTGTTTTCACGCGTCTTAGTGCGCTGTTTTGTGTTGTTCAACGGGTTTTATGCTCGAGCGTTGGGGTGAGATGTAGTCGTATACATATGGCTATAAAATAGAGCCAAAGTGACTTCATTTGTTTGTTTGTTGGTTATTCACCCCTGCTGGTATAAAGGTCCGCCCGTTACCTAATAGTGCGAAGTAGCTTTATCGCCTTGGAAGAGACAGGTGAATCGTATGGAGTATGGAGTCACAGCTCTGATAGCGAGCAGGGGCGGTTGCAAGAAGGGGAGTGCGCCAGGGGCGAGGGCCTTTATCGCTGTGTGCGGCTTTAATAATAATAATTATTATTATTATTATCTATTTCTGTCTGTCTTTTAAATATTCCTTGTGTGCTCTCAAAAGTAAAACTTCTCTCCCCTTGAGCTCTGCTGTGATTGACAGCCGTTTCCATGGAGACTCAAGGGGAAAGGGGGGAGTTATATGTTGCAGCCCCTCCACCATGTTTGTCTCTGCACCAGTGGGATATTGGCAGGGTTGAAAGGATCAGACCCCGGGAAACTTTGTTTTAGCGGAGAAAACTCACTCACGCACAACAAAAACACCACATGCGGCCTTTGTGAAGCAGCAGAGATAGTTAGAAAGTCACTGGGTTCTCAGTCGCTACGGAGCGTCTGACACGCTGCTAAACTGGCAGCACAGCCATAGACTGTATATACACTGCTCACAAAAACTTAGGGCACACTCAAAAAACACATCCTAGATGTCAATTAATTCGATTTTTCGGATGAAAATCTTTATTCATAGTGTAGGGCAATGTGTTGAGAAATAAATAACATAAGAATGATAAATGGAAATCAAATTCTCAGCCCCTGGAGGTCTGGATCCAAAATTATAGTCAAAATCAAAGTGACAAATCAGGTCACTGGTTGATCCAAATTCTGTAGAAATTCCTCCAAACGAGTCTGTATCATCCTCAGTCGTGTGTGTGGCCTCCACGTGCCTGAATGCACTCCCTACAACGCCTGGGCATGCTCCTGATGAGACCACGGATGTCCTCCTGAGGGATCTCCTCCCAGACCTGGACTAGAGCATCAGTCAGCTCCTGGACAGTCTGTGGTGCGACGTGGCGTTGATGGATGGACCGAGACATGATGTCCCAGATGTGCTCTATTGGATTTAAGTCTGGGGAACGGGCAGGCCAGTCCAGAACATCAATACCTTCATCATGCAGGAGCTGCTGACACACTCTTGCCACATGTGGCCTGGCATTATCAGGCATCAGAAGGAACCCAGGGCCCACAGCACCAGCATATGGTCTTACAATAGGTCTGAGGATCTCATTCCGGCCCCCAATGCCAGTCAGGGAACCTCTGGCTCGCACATGGAGGGCTGTGCGGCCCTCCAATGAAATGCCTCCCCAGACCATCACTGACCCACCACCAAACCGGTCATGCTGGATGATGTTGCAGCAGCAGAACGTTCTCCAGGGCGTCTCCAGACTCTGTCACGTCTGTCACATGTGCTCAGGGTGAACCTGCTCTCACCCGTGAAGAGCACAGGGCACCATTGGCCAATCTGCCAATCGCTGTGTTCTCAGGCAAATGCCAATCGGGCTGCACGGTGTTGGGCAGTAAGCACCGGCCCAACTTGTGGACGTCGGGCCCTCATACCGCCCTCATGGAGTCGGTTTCTGACCGTTTGAGGACCAACATGCACATTTGTGGCCCTCTGGAGGTCATTTTGTAGGGCTCGGGCAGTGCTTCTCCTGTTTCTCCGTGCACAAATGAGCAGATAGCGGTCCTGCTGCTGAGTTGTTGACCTCGGTCGCCCCCCCCCCCAGGTCTCCTGGTGTACTGGCCTGTCTCCTGGTATCTCCTCCATGCTCTGGACACTGCGCTGGGAGACACAACAAACCTTCTTGCCACAGCACGAATGGACGTGCCATTTTGGATGAGCATCACTCCCTGAGCAGCTTCTGTGGGTTGTAGATGCTCCTCATGATACCTCTAGTGGTGAGAACACTGGACAAATGCAAAAGTGTTCCAAAAATACAGTATAAAGGATGAAGACAGGGAAATGGTCTGTGGTCACCACCTGCAAAACCATTCCTCTTTTGGAGTGATCTTGCTGATTGCCTCTCATTTCCACCTGTTGTCTGTTTAATTTCCACAACACCAAGTGAAATTGATTCACAATAAGCGTGGCTTCCTAACTGGACAGTCTGATATCCCAGAAATGTGACTGACATTGAGTTTTTTGAGTGTGCCCCAAGTTTTTGTGAGCAGTGTATTAAGAGCACAGCGCACGTGAGGGGAACATGGAACGGCGGACATGATAGCCATTTTTCACATCGTCTGTTTTTAAAAGCATGAATCTATCTAATTAATTCAATTTATCGCCCAACACTAGACTCCAGAGCTGGTCAATCAAGCTCTGGAGCTCTGTGGAGGCTCCACCCACCCCACGAGCGCAGGGCTTCCCGCCTTTTTGCCCTTTTAAGGAACAGGCTGCATAGGAGGAGACAGAGCGACCCATTAAGGTTCACACACGACTCGGGAACCTTTTTCAATGAATGGGGCTGAATGGGAGCATTCATCTTTATTATATTATATCCATGGTCACACCCTATGTTTCACACATTTGGGCCATCAGATGACTCGTAAACTGCGGTCCCCAATCTTGAGGATCTTGCAGACCTTGGGTTAGGGTTGTGCCGATGGACGATATCATCGTCCATTGGCGATGGATGAGCAACATCACGATGGAGAGTCACCGTGATGCCACGCCCCCTCCTGTCAGAAACACGCACTGATCTTCTGTGGGCCTTGTAAACCTACAAACTGTGCAGGGATTGCACTGTAAATTAAATCACGGATGTAACTAATATGCACGCTAGTGTCAGTACCTGCCAGAAGCCACGATGTGTTAGCCGTAATTATTAACATAAAGACGCAGCTGCTCTGTTTCTGACGCGCGGCTCTCTCTCTCTCTCTCTCTCTGCAGCTTAGAGTTTAACAGCGTGTGGTTTTGCTTTGCTGCGTATTGAAACTTAAACCGTTTTAAAATGACGAGAATGGCTCTCACATCGGAGCTAGCTGAGCACGCGGATTATTCTCACGAAGAACGAGGAGAGGAAAGAGAGGAGAGAGAAAGAGGCGGTGCAGGAGTTACGAGGTTACGAACACACGGACCGGGCGGCGCGTGGAGCAGCTTCAAAAATGTAAGCTACGACGCAAACTTCTAAATATTGTCCCGTTCACCCACTGTTTCTTAAACATTACGTTAAAACTGAGTAAATGCAAATAATAAGCTCCGATTTACATTTGTATTAGTGTGAGAAGAGCCTTGGAGTTGACGCGCTGAATGAGTCGTTCTCCTCTCAGACTTTACACACAAGTTTTAACACATTTCTTTTGCAAAAGTCGTGTCCGTGACTCTGTTCAAATCATGTTTAGTTTAGATCCATTTATCCTGCAATCTCACATTTTCCTAACATACATAGTAATATGCAGCATATATACAGTATAGGCTATGGAAATGTCTTTAAAAAAATGCTTATAATGAAAAATGGACGATATCATCGTCCATCACGATGGTTCACTGTAAACATCGTCAACGGCCAATCAAGGGAACATCGCCCAACCCTACCTTGGGTGTCTTTGCGTCTTTCATGGCGAACGCTTCAACCCATCTCCTGTAGTAATCCACCCCCACCACCAGTATGGAGTTCCAATCTTTGTTGAGGGAAAATGGTCCCATGAAGTCCACCCTTATCATCTCTCCTGGAACTTTCACCTCTGATGATTGGAGGAGTCCAGCTGGCTTTTCTTTGGGACTTTTGTACTGCTGGCACATCCTGTATATTCGAACAGGATTCTAGACATCTCTTCGGACGGTCAGCCACCAAGCCACCTGAAGAACCGTCAACAGCGTCTTCATCCTGCCGAAATGTCCTCCAAAAGGACTATCGTGGTTATATGCCAGGAACTGTGGCACCAGCGCAGCAGGCACTACTAGCTGGTAGTTGTAGCCCCCCTGCATGGACGGTACCCCCCTGTACTTTTCAGGTCGGATGGAGGGGGGTAGTCGGTTATGGCTGAGATCTCAGTCCAAACAGTTGGCCTCTTCTGCAGCAGCGGCCACAGCCCCTCGGGCTGAGAATCAATGAAGAGTATGACAGGTTTCCTGACTGTGGGTCTCATCACAGCACATAGAAATGCACTGAAGGCGTCTTGTGTCTCCACTGCAGATTCACCCTTGACTTCCTCCTGGCATGATGAACTTCCTGAGGTGTGGTTTCATGGTGATCTGAGACATGGTCATAAAGTCGAGTCCGAGCAGATCAACAGTTGGTCATCTGCCAGAACATGGACAGGGAGTGTACCGCGGAATTTGTTTGGATGAGGAGCAGGGTAGCCTCTCCAGTAGGTTTGTTTTCCTGTCTGTTGGCCATGACAAACTTAGGGATTTCACTCGGGGCCAGACGTTGATTGGTATTACCAGTTGGGACTGCTCGCCCATAGCCATGGCAAGGTCCACCCCAGCATTCCTACCTGGTCCATGGTCTGATTTCTTTCCAGCCCTTTTAGGTGGGTGAGTTTGCTTATGAAGGGTTGGGTTCACCCCTGCTGGGTGCCACACATGTAGGGACCTATGTGGTCTTTACAAAGATATTCTCGCTAATGTAATAAACTCAATGAAGATGCTGCAAGAAAAGTTTCAAATGGATTTGTCGCCTTAATGGAGTTATACCTGATTTTTTTCTCGTTATGGAATGAAATTTGTTTTGTTTCCTTAAGTATTGTAAACTCAGACTCTCACCTGTCCTCTTCAAGGTGTCCTCTCCATAACGCACAACATTCTTCAACCATTTGGCGAAGATGTCATGGATGTAGAATTTCTTTCGCTCAGTTTCACCATTTTTCTCCCATCTCAGTTTAGTGGCAAAGGCCTGAGGTTTAGCAGCGACCCAGGTCTCTGTGCTCAGGTCCAGGGAGATGAAGTCCTCTCCGTCAAAAGCATACTGATAATACCCAGTGACGTCGTCTGTTTCGTCGTCCCACTCACAGCCGGACATCCTCTGCCAAAGATGAACTCCTGAAACACAAACATCAGACCTCTGCTCCTCAGGGTTTGACTCATATCATTACTACACATATGCACAGCTTTTATTGATCGAGCCTGGTTTGGGCTTTGTGTTTAGTTACACTTTACTTTTTTTATGTGATACAGAACTAGGGCTGGGTACAAACGACAGCAGTATGGCATCGTCAAAAAGTACTACTGGTATAGAAAAAAATCAAAGTACCCCAATTTTTTCATATTTTCTGTTCCTTATTTTTGTCACAATTCCCCCCCCCCCCAAAAAAAAAAAAAATATTATTGCCCATTTTTAACACATTTCTTGACGTTGGAGATGAACCTGATATTGTAATTATAGTATGAGAATTGAAAATAGTATCGTTCAGGTATCAGTATCGAAAAAAATGTAACCATACCCAGCTCTAGACATAACTGGTCTTTAATTTTTTTGTGCACACCCCAGTAATGTATTAAATGTTGATGTAAATATTTACATAACAATGCTTACAAATGATTTTCCCGAGATTGAGATCTATGGTCAGTTATTTTAATGTTAATAATAATCACACACATAAAGCTGATGATAATCACCACAAGTTTGTTCTAACGAATGAAACTACATAAAGTTTCAACAGCACAAAGTGAAAGTACAAACCTTCAGGCTGGTTCAGTTGCAGTCTCGCCCTCTCTACGTTGTCTTTGCCCGTGTGCATATTAGTCACACAGACCCAAGAGAGCCACTCCCAGAACTTTGGGTCGTCCTCTGTGACTCGGTTCATCCACGGCTGTTTAGGCTCAGCTCTCTTTGTCAAACTGTCGCAGCGAATCACCTCCATGTTGTTCACCACAACAACAGCAACAAACTCCGGGAAGTTTGGGAGTCCAGATGAAAAGGTGTCATAAATCCTAACCTTGTGAATCACTGTAGAGACAAATACATAAAACACATTTAACAGCGTCCAGGTGGTTGTGCTGTGTGCGCTCAAATCATTTGGAAAAAAAAATAATTATGGATCCAACATGACAGCAGCAGACACAACGCTATTTTTCAATCAAGCTTTAGGCCGTGTTCTAAATAGTTTAGCTCGAACGTTTACAGCGGGTACGTCATACGTCATCTGATACGATGATACGATTGGCTGTGGCTACTGTAGGCACATGATAGACATTCGTGGCGCCCAATAAACCACTATGGACGATCGTAAACCACACCTCTCCTACGAGAAAATGAATCGGTGGTCCCCAGACTAAATATAAATTGTGATTTCAGTCTGCCGTTAGCCTGGCTACCTTTAAGACACGGTTTGGATAAAAAAGAGTTTGTTCCAATCAGGAGGCAGATCAGCTTTAAGCTCATGTGCTGGACAATTTCACTAATGCTTTTAGCAGAGTAAATGGAGGTTTTGCATTTCTAAGTGGAGGCATAATACAGTAAACCGCCATGAGAGTGAGGGTTTTACTGAAGGGTCAGATTAATATTATGGAAAGACAAGCTATTACTGTACTTTAAAGGTCCTATATCAGCTTTTAACCATGTCGTTATGCTATTTCCTTATATAAAAAAAAAACACCTCCAGAGTGGTTTTTTGACTTCATTAAAGCAGTTCTCAGTAATCCTCCTGAATCCTGCCCTCTCCTGGAAAACCACTGACTTGTGACGCTCTGATGTTTTTTAGGTCATAGTGTCAAACAGCAAGAGCCCGACGTCTGTAATGTAATGCCTTACGGCCTGACTTTAATTTATGAAATAGCTTTTTCATTATTTCTGTTGTAAGAAAGAAATTTTAAAAAAGGAGGAAAAGGACACTTCAGTGCTGCCCCTACAGAAAAACAAACGCACCCCTGAGCGTCTGAACAGATGTCATTTTTGCACTGAAAGTTGTGAAGTAGGAGTTCTTTCTAAGTGTGTGTGTTAGCGTGTGTGTTAGTGTGTGTGTTACCGTGTGTGTTAGCTTGTGTGTTAGCTTGTGTGTTAGCGTGTGTGTTAGCTTGTGTGTTAGCGTGTGTGCTAGCGTGTGTGTTAGCGTGTGTGTTAGCTTGTGTGTTAGCTTGTGTGTTAGTGTGTGTGTTACCGTGTGTGTTAGCGTGTGTGTGTTAGCATGTGTGTTAGCTTGTGTGTTAGCATGTGTGTTAGCTTGTGTGTTAGCGTGTGTGCTAGCTTGTGTGTTACCTTGTGTGTTAGCATGTGTGTTAGCGTGTGTGTTAGCGTGTGTGTTAGCGTGTGTGTTACCGTGTGTGTGTTAGCTTGTGTGTTGGCCATTTATGAAGCTGTGTTGCAGATGTCAACTCCTTATACCGTAAATTCTCTAATACTGACCTGTATTCCATCAGCGGCCGGGTCTCTGACAGAGGCCGGGTTCGCGGCTGGCGGAGGCAAATTAAAGCCAGTCTCTAAAACAGGCCGGGGCTTTTATTAGAAACTATAGCAGTAGAAATATTCCCCATGTTAGGAATTTGTCTCATACTGGTGTAAATGAAAACTCACGTGCAGGAAGTAAACAAACGGGAACCTGGGCCGAGGGGGACGCTGCGGAGGAGCTGATCCGAGCGTAACTTTGACACAGATTTAGCCACTTTTCAAACCTCCTGTGACTATATTTGGAAACAGGGCAACAAATGCTGTTTGACCCTCCAGGGTTTTAATAAAGTCTCCATCGCGTCCTCAAAGCACGTCCAGCTGCTCCGTGTGCAGGTCAGTCCCACGCCTCAAAATAACTCCTCCCATCAGCGCGAGCGTCTCGTCTTCTCTCGGGTCAGTCTCATGATCGATCACAAACACAAACGCTCCGTCTAAACTCGCCTTTTACACAAGATAACAACAAATAATCCGGTCCGCGGTAAAAACGAAACAGAAACCTGCAGTGACATTGATGTCAAAGCTCCGCTAACAGCAACGAAACACTTCCTGTGGCGTCAATGTTCCAGCCGCTGGGAGAGGGTTTGAAATGTTAATTAATAAATGATATTTTAGGTGCAAATGGACACAAATCTCGTTTTTCTTCATTTTCCTGGTCGTCCGTTTTGCTCAAATAGAAATAAAGGCCTGTCTCTAATTGTGGCCTGGTTCCAATAAAGGCCTGGTCCTAGATGCCCTTGAGTAAATAATGGCCCCGGCCTGTATTAGAGCATTTACGGTAACTGTATTGTAAAATAACTTCAGTTACTGCTGTGATATTTATATTTCTTTTACTGCTAATAATGCATGGGCAGATTAGCTCGGAGAGAGGGGGCAGAGTTAACTGCATCGAAGTGACGTGTATTCCAGGTTTGCAAAATACCCCCAGAAAATACTTATATTTCTCACAAAAAAATGTACTCCATAGTGGCAGAGGTACAATCTATCACATGAATGCCTATACTTTACCTTGGGATGACTAAAATAGCATGATACAGATCCTTTAAGACACAGCTTCTGCCTTTCTATGGAGGACTTTTGGAAATCAACTTTAAGGAATCCATATATAGGCTACTTGTTTGTGCAAATGTAATAATTAAGACCGTGTTTTTTCCCTTTTAACATTAAGCTTTTAATAACATTGCTGATCAAAATGATGTCTTTCTCCTTTATAAATTAAACAGTTGCTATAATTATTTTATTGTCAATTCCAGTGACGCAGTTGATGTCAGAGCAAGAGAAAGTACATTTCAAGACAAAAAACTAGCTCTGAAACAGAACTATTATCCCGAACCACTTAACTGCCACTTTAGGGTTAAGGTTAGGATTAGGGTTTACAGTTATTTACATTATTTACATCCAAATCCCAAAGCCAAGACCTTCTAGTTTCTAGAAATATGTGAGATCTGTGTGAGTTACATTTACTTACATTACATTTGCCGTTCATTAGGGGGTTAACTAACCCTAACCCCCTAATGAGGGGGGACGGCAGGTAACAGGTTAAACAAATGTTGGTCTATGTTACTCATTTCAGGACAGAAGCAAAGTTGAGTCCCGAACACAAAAACGTGCACTTTTGGTTTATTTTCTTTCCTAAACAAGTCAAACAAATGCAGAAATACTCACTGGATGTGGAGTTATTTATGAGAATTCCCAGAAGAATCACGGCCATAAAGATCTTCATGACGAACTCTGGTCAAAACTGATCAAAGTTAAAATGTGTGGAAAAACGCGTCAGTCTCGTCCTGCTGACGGAGGTCGAAAGTTGAGGAAACCATAGAGTGTAAAAAACAAGTTTGTTCTGGATGATCAGTGTGAGAAGCAGGCACAACTAGAGCGTAAAATAAGGTCCAAAGTCCAGCCGACCGCTCCCTATCCACACTGTAAGAAAAATGTTTGTACATTTACGGTAAAGAACAAGGCAACAATATTTTCCTGCTCTTTACCGTAAATTTATGATAGTCCTTAAAACAACAGTTTGGAACTGTATAAAGATTACAGTATTCAACCATAAATATTTCTAATTTAACGGGGGGTTACCGTAAGATGTTCTGGCATAATGTGACGGTGAACTACTGTAATCATATTTAACGGTAAACTACAATATTGATTACCTACGGTATCATGCGGATAAAAGTAACTGGGTTTTTCAAAATGAGACTTCAAATGCAATTCGTAGGATCAGTGCTTTATTGAACATTTTCAAATGAACACAGATCACTGAAAATCAAATGTAGTTCATCAAAACATATTATCCGAAACATTTTAACTACAAATCTGTAATTTTAAACTTTTTTGAAGAACAATATGTTCCAACATTGCCAAATGTAGGAATTAAAGGAAAAGTGAGTAAAACATGTTGAGAAAAAGTGAAAAGGTTTTACCAGTTAGATAAATCCCCTTCTATGGTCAATAAGGTTTTTCATCAGGGTCGTCACATTAGGCTTGATGGTCACTGTTATACTTTTTACTTTTTTTTTTTTTTTTACCAGTTTCCCAGTTTTCTTCAAAATGACATTCCCTTGACCTGCCTTGGAGCCCTTTTCGGTGCTGATACTGATGAAACATCTGGAGACACAATCACAAAATAATGAGCAACACATTTTAATTTTGTTTAATTGCGTTTTATCACAATACCACTATGCATTTGCATACCTCTGAATGAATTTCAAGGTCAGAGACTTCCTCTTGGTATTCAAGGTTGAAAAGATGATGTGCAGAAAGACCACACTGGAAGCTTCGCCGGTAAATCACTTGGCCCCCAAGACTTAACATCCACTCGCCAGAGACTGAAGAAAATCTAAAAGAATGACATTTTAATTCAACCGATAGACAATGCTTCTGTCTACTAATGCAATTCAAGCCAAGCACCATCCATCCAGTGTTTATTGATGTTCAAGTGCTGTCAGAAAACCCCCACAAATTCGTATCTGATTGGGCGGCGGGTGGGTTGGTGTTGTTGCAGGAGCTCGGTGAGGTCGGGCGGGGCCAGGTTATGGAGAGATTTGTAGGTGAGGAGGAGGAGCTTGTATTGAACACGATATTGAACAGGGAGCCAGTGGAGCTGCTGGAGGACGGGGGGGATGTGTTCTCTGGACCGGGTGTGGGTGAGGAGGCGGGGCAGCAGAGTTCTGGATGTATTGCAGTTTTTGGAGGTGAGTGGTGGGAAGTCCGTAGAGGAGGCTATTGCAGTAGTCGAGTCTGGAAGTGATGAAAGCGTGGATGAGGATTTCAGCTGAAACCATCAAATTATAGCTTCTAAGCACTAACTCTAGACAGCCCCGCCCACTAATGTTACAAGAATCACAAGTTGGGCTGATTATACTTGTAGGTCTCATTGCCGCTTTTCCTTTTCATTAACACACATCTAAATGACTCTTCTAAATAAACGTGGAACAGATGGTTTGGTGCGTGGTGCTCGTGGGTGCTGTGAGTCGAGGGCTGCGTCTGAAACCATCAAATTGTAGCCTCTAAGCACTAACACTAGCAACTAATCCTTAACCTTTTATGAGGTCGACTGTTAGACCTCTATGCAGTTAGTGAACTAGAGCTTCAGAGCTGTTTGCACAACTCGACCGTCCTTACCGAAGGGGAAGTGACATCACCAACTGGAGTGCAGGCCAATAAAAAGCGCATGTCGCCCCCTACTGTACAGTGTCCAACAACAACATAGTGACCAAACAAAGACATTTAAGGAGAAATAAAATCCAAATGATCCAAACAAGTTTCTACTAAATGAAAACAAAAGCATTTAATCCGTTTCCTGAGTTTCCTCTTTAACACTGACATGTGACTGAGCTGTGGGGACGACAACATGGATTTATCACTTATATAAAGTTTGGCATGTGCACAATCTTATTTTTTAATTATTTCTAATTATTATTAAATGTGCTCCTGTCAATCAACATTGGTTGCACATAAATCACTCGGGGGTGGGGGGTTTTGCGCAGTGGCTTATGGGATGGCACATAGCTCCTAATCACCGGTTAGTTAGCACCAGAGGTCCCTATGCTAAAGTGGCTATGCTAGTTAGCATCGAGGCTCCTTTTCCTAACTCCTTCCTAACTGACAGACCAATTCGGAAGCTCCTTATCATGGCGGACGCTGACGCACATCCGGTTTGGCTAAAGACCTCTTACCAGTTTACTGCTTTCGGACGGGGCCTTTCTGTGTAGTGCTTGCTTGTTTTACCAAGAGAAGTGTATGTTCCACCTACTTCTAAGAAATGTACAATTGGGTGTTCTTTAGTGTCAGGTGTCATTGTTAGAGATCAGAAAGGTTGTCAACCCCCACCTGGTTAAACAAATGTAAAATATAATAAAATAACTGGGTCATCTATCCCACTTTATTAATGTTGTGGCTAAAGGCACTCTCAACTGCCTTGGCTGTCTGAATATAATCATCATTTCAAAAACTGTTTTTTAGTGGATAAAGAGTGGAGACATACAGTGATCTCGTCACCAAAAGTTCAAGCATGTACTATATAGAGAAAACATTTACCTTATTTCTCAAGAGGAAAGAAAAGATCCATGTGAAATCCTTCTCTGTCAGGTAAAGTAAGCTGCAGCTCCAGAAGCCTCATGATTGTCCTCAAGTTAAATGAGATCTTCAGACGACAGGAGGCCTGAGTATGTGTCTGAGTTGGACAAATGTTGTATTATACCGTAAAATTTAAACTTGGACTTCCTGAACATATATGTGTGTCCTTTCCTGTGGGAATTTACCGTAAGCAGCTTTTTCTTAAGAAAACAGTTTATTACTGTAAAAAAAAAAAAAACATAATTTCACAGTAATTTCTTACAATGCAGAGAACAGTGAGAGCAGCATCAGATCATCTCGTTCGTTATCACATTCATTTCAAGTTTATCCTAAATAAAACTCATTTACTCCCCTGATCTGTTTCCTTTACTCCAGTGACATCATTCTTCATCAGAGAAAACTTTCCCATTTGTTAGTAATAGGTGTTCCAGGCATGTCCTATTGGGAGGACGCCTCGTGGAAGACCCAGGACACACTGGTGGGACTATGTCTCCGAGCTGGCCTGGTGTCGCCTCGGGGTCCCCCCAGAACAGCTGGAGGAGGTGTGTGTGGATCGGGACGTCTGGGCATCTCTGCTGAGACTGCTGCCCCCGCGACCCGGCCCCGGATAAAGCAGAAGAAAATGGATGGATGGATGGATCGTTTGTTCAAGTTTGTGAGAAAACATAATTCCTTTTAAATCATGAGTTTGTTCTGAGAAGCATCAAACATGAGCTATATTGCCAAATTTGGCCCGCCGAAACAATTCTGTTGGCCACCAGAGAGTGACCTACTTTTGCGCTGCGTGTAATACTAACTCTCTCCCATTCATTCTCAATGGTAAATATGGATGCAGTACACTTTTTGACCACCAGCGTCAAATTGGGGGCGCTGTTTCACTGCTTTCGCAAAGTTAAGGAAACACTGTTGTGGTGTCTTGGTGTTTATCAATCACAGAGCATCAACTTTCACAGTTTTCCAACTTTTGTTGCAAAGGTTGTTACATCGACAACAGTATTTGTTAAAAAAAAATGACTTAGAAAAGAACTGATGCAGAACTGACACTTTCAAAATAATCATTTGTTCTTTGAGTTAATGAATGAGGTAAAGTTACTGTAGGTGCTGTAGATACAGGTGTTTTTTTTGCACTAAATTGCTACAATTGTTGATTTGCTTCTACTAAAATTAGGCTTTTGCCATAGTTACCATTTGTTTTAATATAGCATGTTATTTGCATGGATAGAATCAAATGCAAATGTAGGCTATCGAAAAAAAAGGAACTTTATAATTTGCAGTTATGTGTTTTTCGTGCTTGACATCGCCGTGTTTGACCCGCGACTCACAGGCACTTTTTCATTTTGGCCCTAAGAGACAAAAAGTTTGGGCCCCCTGGTTTACAGTGTTGCCCTGAGGAGAGGGCAAACAAACAAACAAACAATCACCTGGGCGAGAGCCGCTGACAGGTGCTGGCCGTTCTCCCGTCATGCACAGGGTCATGTAGCCACTGCAGTAGCTCTTGGGGAGATGCAGCGGCTTACCACTGGCTGAATCCGAAACCGGTAAACTGGTAAGAGGTCTTAGCTAAACCGGATGTGCGTCAGCGTCCGCCATTATAAGAAGCCTCCGAATTGGGCTGTCGGTTAGGAAGGAGGATTCTGCCAAAAAGAAGAAGAAACTGTTGGTGATGTCACTCCCCCTGTGTTTTGCGCCCATTCTAATCATCTCACTGAACTTCACTCTTGTGTCACAACAATAGGCTAAACTGTATTTCTTTACTTTTTAATGTTGCAACAAATAAAGCACAGAAACCTAGCTAACTGGTGATTTACAGATTATATCTATCGAGTCATTTTGTAATCAGGGATGCTTCACCTGGTGCCCAAAGATCTCGGTGGGTGCTCGGGCCCCTCAGCATCCACGACATCGGCACCTATGACCATCAGCAGTGAAAACCTACCAGAAACAACCGACCCTGGACCGTCACAGAGGCCACTGGGATGGAAAGGTTAAATACACACAAGTAGCAACTTATTTTGTTCGGATAAAAAGTTACATCATGAACCTTTAAGAGTGATAGTTAAAAGCAAAAACTATAAACTACATCAAATCATGAATAACCGTGGGGCCTGTGGTGAGGAAGTGTTTTGGACGGAACAGAAGAACAGTATATGACTTGAGTATTGAACCGGCGACTTTCTGTGAAGGGAAATACCAGAGCTCTTTCCGTTGATCGTCAGTGGAAACATCGCTAACGCTTATTCAGGCCTTTCATTTTATAGAGTTTTATTGACGCTGTAAACGCTCAATGTTTTATGTAACCTTCATATTTCCTGTTACTCATCACTCTGAGTAGGACAGAATGGGGTAAGATGAATAACCCATTATATTACGGAAATACAACGTTTTATTTTCATTTAAAGGGGCTAGATGCAAGTTAGCCATTTTATACTCACTACTGCCACCTCAGGTCATACGTGGCTCTAGAAAATCGGGAAAAAGATGGAAGAGGAATAATAATAAAGAACATGAAAACCAATAATTGACTGCGGAATTCTTCCGCAGTCAAGAGAGTTAGAGAGATGAAAAAGCAACAAAAAAGCAACAAAAAAGCCACACAAAAAAACACAACAAAAATGCCATGTAAAAGCGATGAAAACAATGGAAAAAGCAACAAATAATTACCAAAAAAAAGAGACAAAAACACAACAAAAAAGTTAGGATCCGTTTTGTAGGTCTTAGTTTTCAAATGAGGTGTTGCACTACCCCCTCCTGGATCCGCCACCTTATGTGGTGGAGGGGTTTGAGCACCTGAATGATCCTGGAGCTCTGTTGTCGGGGGCTTCGTGCCCCTGGTCGGGTCTCCCATGGCAACCAGGTCCTAGATGACGGGTCAGACAAAGAGCGGTTCAGAAGCTCCTTATGAGAGACCAACAGGCCCGGTTAGAACCATGAGGCCGTCCTTCTGTGGACCCACCACCTGCAGGAGGAGCCATAGGGGCTGGTGCAATGTGATTTGGGCTACTCCAACAGCTGCCCCCACGACGAAGTGGAAGAAAATGTATGGATGGTGTTGCCTAGAGCACCAGCGTGGTGCCCTTTGGGTCATGCCCAGTAGCCCTTGAGACTTTTTCTAAGGTGTAAAACACTTAATTTTGTTGAATAAAGTTATTTCTGTTCTTGTGACTCGGTACGAGTTTAAAATAAAGCTATTTTAACATAATATGGGGTCAATATCCTAAGTAAACAGTGCACGTTTAAGTCTTTCGGATTTGTTTTTAACTGGTAGCTCTCGAACAACTTAAGGCTCTTGAAGTAGCCCTCGGCTGAAAAACGGTTGGTGACCCCTGGCCTAGAGGTGAAACCCCATCGTGACACTGTTCGTGTACTGAGATGAAGAGATGTAGGCGGTCCCGCTGTGGCGAGGGGCGGCACTCGCTCGGCCGTAATTGTGTTAACGTGACAAAAACAAAAGCACATGTTCACCCCCCACTCCTCCACAACCCCTCATCCCTTACAGCACACCGGCCGTCCGGTTAGAGGAAGAAGCCTGTTTTTTTTAAAGCTGCAAACAAATAGAAAACATCCTCAAATCTATTTGAAACAGTAAAATGCATTTATATTACACTGTTTTTACACAATAAGCGTCTCCGTTGACTAGGGATGTCACGGTTACCGGTGTAGCGGTAAACCCCGGTGAAAATGTTGACAATAATAATAATTACCGTCTTGTTTTTGCAAAAAAAAATTACCGCGGTGGATTAACACGCCCACGGTTTAGGCAAAGTGAGCCTCATGAGCCGCCGTCTCATCTGCTGAAGTCGCCGCAGGCGCCTCTGTAGCTACAACCAAAACAAAACTTTCTGGAAGCTGGAATCATGTCCGACACGACAGCGCAGGATCTATCAGCCTCAGAGACCGAGCCTGAAGTCTGGACATATTTTGTGTATTTTAAGAAGCCGAAGGACAGTTGATAGAGACAGTTTTCCTGTTTGCGGAACGTGCAGGAAAAAGTGTCTCTAAAGCAGCAAGACTTCGAACCTCTGACTCTCCTGCGTGACCGTCTCCACAGCTCTATAGCAGTAAGCTAACGTTAGCGTTTTAGCTGAAATGCTGATGTGGGACTTTGGGTTGAGGGAGAATGTAACGAGTCGCCCCATAGTGCGGCTGCAGCGCCACCGCCAGCATAAGCCGTGTCTGATATAGACGGTTTATCTTGTTCAAAAATATTCTTCTTCGTTTCTGGTGCTATAAATAGTACATGTAAAACCCTCGAAACGATCAACAACACATCGTTATAGTTCCTTTACTTTGATGTGAAAAGGCTTTGTCTGTATTTTTTTAAATGTAATAAACACTGTTTAACTTTTTTGAAACTATTTCAGTTTGTGCAGGACTATCAATGCTTTCTGAACATATTAACACACATTAAATAAAATACCGCGATAACACCGAAAACCGTGATCATTTTGGTCACAATAACCGTGAGGTAACATTTCCATACCGTGACAGCCCTAGCGTTGACCCCACCCTCCTCTGAACTGTGGTCACCCTTCAGCGAAAAAACGACAGAGACGAGGACGGTTTGAAGATCATATAAATATTTATGTGATAGATCTGTACATCATGCATAAACAGCGTCTCCAACTGAACAAAGGAGAGTTTCAGGTCCAGAACTGAGTCCTTACAAGCGGAAGAAACAGAACGGAATCAAACAGAAACAAAAGCGCTTGTTACTGTGGTAGAAATCATTTACCGACAAGAAAACTGCAGAAAACATTGGGTTGTTCCCAGTATCACTTCCTACAGAGCTGTACTTGTGGATCTGTACTTTACTTTCTTACAGGAGTGGATCCAGCATGAAAGCAGCAACGTTCAACATTTGACACTGGGCTTTTGTTGACGTGGTCCAGTAATAATGAGAGGATCAGCCAGGGGGCGCTGTTCCTCCGTCTGACCGTTATGTTTAATAAAGGACACTTTGAATGGGGCTGAGGCGAGAGGGATATAGTGATATCAATGTGAACCCTGACCAAAACCTGGAAACTAAAAATCAGGCGTTTTTCTGCCGCGTCTCGGCTTCATTCATAAAAACATGAGACACGGAGCTGAGGTAAAGAAACACGTCACAGAAAACCAGTTTGTATTTACACTTCACTGAGGACACATCATCCAGGAGTCCTCAGTGTGATACAGCCACTTCAGGTCAGAGGTCATGCATAGAAACAGAGAGAGAGGGGGGGAGAAGAGAGGGAGAAGAGGGGAGAGAGGAAAGAGAGAGGGAGAAGAGGGGAGAGGCAAGCATAAGAGGAGAGAGAGGGGGGAGAGGAGAGGGAGAAGAGGAAAGAGGGGTGAAAGAGGAGAGTAGGGGAGAGGACAGAGGAAAGAGAAAGGGGAGAGGAGAGAGGAAAGGGAGAAGATAAGAGAGGGGGGAGAGGAGAGAGGGAGAAGAGGGGAGAGGCAAGCATAAGAGGAGAGAGAGGGGGAGAGGAGAGAGGGGTGAAAGAGGAGAGTAGGGGAGAGGACAGAGGGGAGAAGAGGAAAGGGAGAAGAGGAGAGAGAGGGGGAGAGGAGAGACGAGGTGAGAGGGGGAAAGAGGAGAGGGAGAGGGGAGGAGAGAGAGTAAGGAGAGGAAAGAGAGAGGGGAGAGGAGAGAGGAAAGGGAGAAGAGGAGAGAGAGGGGAGAGGAGAGACGAAGAGGAGAGAAGGGGGAAAGAGGAGAGAGAGGGGAGAGGGAGAAGAGGAAAGAGAGAGGGGACAGGAGAGAAGAAAGGGAGAGGAGGATGAGAGAGGAGAGGAGAGAGAGGGAAAAGAGGAGAGGGACAAGAGAGAGAGAAAGGGGAGAGAGGGGGAGAGCAGAGGAGAAATAAAGAGAGGAGGAAGAAAGAGGGAGAAGAGAGGAGAGAGTAAAGGAAAGGGAGAGGAGGGGAGAGAGAGGGAGAGGAAAGGGGGAGAAGAGAAGAGAGGAAGAAGAGAGGAGAGAGTAGGCTACAGCGGAGTTAAAATAAGGTTAAAAACACTCGCAGTAAAAAGAGAAAGACCGTGTTCGCTCAGACACTTCAGGGAGAAACGATCTCGAAGCTGCAGACGGGGACAAAGTGCACGTACTGCGTCTTTAAGCCAGTCGGGGAGTAAAGGGATACATTTAGAATACTCGTCACGAGTAACTGTATTCAGGTACAGTTACTCTTCATTTGAACATCGCAGTACTCAGTCATTACATTTCAGCTTCATGTTCATAACAAGAAGAAAAGAAACTCTGTGTAGTTTACAAAGTGCTTTTTGACTACGTGAAAGTATTGTAAGTATATTCCGAAAACAATACTCAAAGTAATGTCATACAATACAAAATACATTTTAAAGCAAGTATTGAGTATTCTGTAACTGTGGATGCAACACTAAAAAAGCCTCGCTGATCGCCGTGTAGTGACTAAAAACCTCCATAAAAAATAAATCATTGAAAGTCCAAATTGCAGTTCAGCGTTTGGCCATGAGGGGGCAGTGCACACACGGTTTCAGACTGAGTGCAAAACACACAAGTAGCACTGTATCAGAGGTCAGTGAAGGCATCGCGAAAACAGACACGTTCCCCAGCGTCCCTGAAGGCATCACTCTGTTAGGGCACTGCAGAGAGAGCGCTGGGGTTCCCGAGGGTCAGTGAAGGCATCGCTCCAACACGAGAGTCTGTGTTTGCAGAGGCTGAATCGTACGGGGCGGTTTTTCCCATAAACTTTTCCAAGAATCCGAATGAGTTTAAAGGCACCGCGTCAGAGAGAGTCACATGACTTTAGATCAGGCGTCTGAGGAGGGAACGGATCAGATTTGAACGATTTATTACATTTGTTTAACCTCTTAACTCCCACCTGAACGGATACTATTTTCTCCAGTTTGGATTCACCCTAATCAAAAAGCTTCTTGGGAAAAAAAGCACCAAAACAGCCACAAAAAATGAGAAGAAAACAAGGATGTAAACGCGACAAAAATGTGACAAAAATGTGACAAAAATGTGACAAAAACTCAACCAAAGAGTGACAAAAATTCAACAAAAATGTGACAAAAATTCAACAAAAATGTGACAAAAAATCAACAAAAAATCTACAAAAATTTAACAAAAATTCAACAAAAAAATGTCAAAAATTCAACAAAAAAATGTCAAAAAATCAACAAAAAAATGACAAAAAATCAACAAAAATGTGACAAAAATTCAACCCAAAAAATGAAAAAAATTCAACAAAAAGAAAGAAAAGAAAACATACAAAAGGTGACACAACACAGCAACAATGCGAGGAAAAAGATTCGTTTTGTGGGTCTTAGCTTTCAAATGAGGACAGAATGCATTTGGTTCAGGCGGGTGGTCAGAGGTTAATCGATCAAGTTCTTTATCGATTAACTTCTTGTTCAAATATAAAGGTACATGAAATATGTGAATAGTTCATGTACTTTTATATTTGAACAGGGTTGTTAGGAGCACGGTGGCACAGCAGTTAGCGCTTGTGCTTCACAGCTACAAGGTCCTGGGTTCGATTCCCGCTTGGAATTGTGTGTGGAGTTTGCATGTTCTCCCCATGTCTGCGCTGGAAGCCCCCCCAGTTTCCCCTACTGATAAAACATGTACAATAGGTGAATGCTCCAGGTGATACTCAGGCCCACCTTAATGTACCCATAGGGCTTAAACAGAACTGTAGCCCCCCCCTCACCCCCCCTCAGCGCTAACCTATAACCCTAACCCTAAATCCCGCAAAAACCCTAACCCTGCTACTCCTCCAGGTATCCCTCTGGGCCAGGTAGGGCGGGTGCTCCAGGTATCCCTCTGGGCCAGGTAGGGCGGGTGCTCCAGGTATCCCTCTGGGCCAGGTAGGGCGGGTACTCCAGGTATCCCTCTGGGCCAGGTAGGGCGGGTACTCCAGGTATCCCTCTGGGCCAGGTAGGGCGGGTACTCCAGGTATCCCTCTGGGCCAGGTAGGGCGGGTACTCCAGGTATCCCTCTGGGCCAGGTAGGGCAGGTACTCAAGGTATCCCTCTGGGCCAGGTAGGGCGGGTGCTCCAGGTATCCCTCTGGGCCAGGTAGGGCAGGTACTCCAGGTATCCCTCTGGGCCAGGTAGGGCGGGTACTCCAGGTATCCCTCTGGGCCAGGTAGGGCGGGTACTCCAGGTATCCCTCTGGGCCAGGTAGGGTGGGTACTCCAGGTATCCCTCTGGGCCAGGTAGGGCGGGTACTCCAGGTATCCCTCTGGGCCAGGTAGGGCGGGTGCTCCAGGTATCCCTCTGGGCCAGGTAGGGCGGGTACTCCAGGTATCCCTCTGGGCCAGGTAGGGCGGGTGCTCCAGGTATCCCTCTGGGCCAGGTAGGGCGGGTACTCCAGGTATCCCTCTGGGCCAGGTAGGGCGGGTACTCCAGGTATCCCTTTGGGCCAGGTAGGGCGGGTGCTCCAGGTATCCCTCTGGGCCAGGTAGGGCGGGTACTCCAGGTATCCCTCTGGGCCAGGTAGGGCGAGTACTCCAGGTATCCCTCTGGGCCAGGAGGGCGGGTGCTCCTTGACCTGTGGGCCCCCGGGCTCCAGCCCCTGTTGGCCACTGGATAAGGTGGCTCTGGTGATACTGACCATCAGCCTGGGCCCCCGGGTGTGGCACTGCTCCTCACAGGTCGACCCAGTACTTTCTTGTACTTGTCCTTCATTCAGGGAGAGGGGAACCTAGTGTACATGTTTTAGTCCGAGGGTAATTTGGTAAAAAGGTCTACAGACACAGGACCCTTCAGCGTGAGGCCCATCTCTGTAGAATGACTGTCGTTTTGAAGTTGTGCCACAGCTGACGATTCACTTTCATGAAAAAGTCTACGGGAAAAATGAACAAACATTTCACTCCACGGTTTTCACTTTCAAAGCAGCGGCGGCAGAGGAACACTAAAGCGGCGAAGGTCTGACCCCAGGGGGCGCTCTGCTCTGTCCCGGGGCTGAACAGCAGGGGGCGCCGCGGGGAGTTTATTTGTGGAATCTGTGGAAATAGAGCGTGGAGTCGTCGAACAGCGGGTTCTTCACCTCCATCTCCCCGGTCTGCGCAGAAACACACACAATCACTTTACTACAACAAAAAGCTTCTTTTAGCAGGCGACTAGACCGACTTCTTCAAGGCGAGACGCTGCAGGGGAAACGTCTACTGTGGACGACTGACAGGAATATGAGGGAAGTACAGTATTGTATTTGTACGTTTTCATGTCAAAATATGGCATGAAAATTGCTGATATTTGCAGTGACAAAATCTACATAATGGACAGAGCCAGGTTTAAATGTGTGGTTGGATTTTGTGACATACCGTAAATGCTCTAATAGAGGCCGGGGCCTTTATTTACTCAAGGGCATCTAGGACCAGGCCTTTATTGGAACCAGGCCACAATTAGAGACAGGCCTTTATTTCTATTTGAGCAAAACGGACGACCAGGAAAATGAAGAAAAACGAGATTTGTGTCCATTTGCACCTAAAATATTAGGTTCATTTATTAATGAACATTTCAAACCCTCTCCCAGCGGCTGGAACATTGACGCCTTTTATTTTGTCGGGACAACAGGAAGTGTTTCGTTGCTGTTAGCGGAGCTTTGACATCAGTGTCACTGCAGGTTTCTGTTTCGTTTTTACCGCGGACCGGATTATTTGTTGTTATCTTGTGTAAAAGGTGAGTTTAGACGGAGCCTTTGTGTTTGTGATCGATCATGAGACTGACCCGAGAGAAGACGGTTTGAAAAGTGGCTAAATCTGTGTCAAAGTTACGCTCGGATCAGCTCCTCCGCAGCGTCCCCCTCGGCCCGGGTTCCCGTTTGTTTACTTCCTGCACGTGAGTTTTCATTTACACGAGTATGAGACAAATTCCTAACATGGGGAATATTTCTACCGCTATAGTTTCTAATAAAAGCCCCGGCCTGTTTTAGAGACCGGCTTTAATTTGCCTCCGCCAGCCTCGAACCCGGCCTCTGTCAGAGACCCAGCCTCTGTTAGAGACCGGGCCTCTAATGGAATACAGGCCAGTATTAGAGAATTTACGGTATTAGTTCTAAAGATTTGCTCAGAGAGATTTTGGATCTTCTTTGGTTTTTGAATAAACTAGCGGAAAAAAATCTCAGAAAAATTCAACTGTCTCCTTGTTTTTTGGGCTCAAAGCTCAATAAATCAGGCAGGAATTAGATATTGATATAAGACTTTTGTGAAAAATCTTCCAAATGTTTCCACGTGTGAGCCGGTAAAGTGTGGAGGCTTCTGGAACAACTTAAAGGAGCGACACCTGATTGTACAAAGAAACAGAGTCACATTTCAAATTGCTGTTTTCTGGTCCAAACTCATCTCAAACTTTCCTAATGCATTTACAACATCAACATTCGTCACAGGGACTGAGTTTAAACCAGGTTTCACGACTTTCAGGAGGAAAACTGTCACTTCACTGTCAAAACTTCTATTAGTCTGACATTATATGACTGATTAAAAGGCTTTAAAAGTTTTTGGATGAACGCAGGGGCGGACTGGGACTGAAAAACAGCCCTGGACTCTGACCAGCCTGGCCCAAATTAGTGTAAATGTGACACTTCCCACCCGCCTTAACGGAGCGCATTTTCTCCAGCTCGGCTTTACCCAAATCTAAAAAGCTTCTCGGCTGGAGAGCAACACTGTAACGCCTCATTTGAAAGCTGAGGCCTACAGAGTGATTGTAGCTTTTTGTCAAGTCATAGTTTTGCCGTTTCTTCATTACTTTTTGTGGCTTTTTGTTGTGTTTTTGTCACTTTTTTATCACATTTTCTCTGTCATTTTTTTGTCATGGTTTTGTCACGTTTTTGTGGCCTTTCCGTTGCTTTGTCGTCGTGTTTTTGTTGACTTTTCATCACATTTTTTGTCACTTTTTTTGCTGCTTTTCCGGCACATTTTTCTCATGTCATCATCTTTTTTTGTCGCTATTTTGATGCTTTTCTTTTTAGCTTTTAGATTCAGGTAAAGCTCGGTTAAGGCGGGACCGGTGGCCCTAGAGCCAGTGGCCCTTCTGTGCTCTTCCAGAATGGACATATGGCCAGTCCGCCCCTGGATAAATGTCTGTTTTTACCATATACTAAAGGACAAAACACATTTTATTCCAATAACAGAAAATTAAAAAATCAAGGATCGCTCCTTTAAGTACAGATGTTGTTAAAGAGTGGATTGAAAACATCCCTAAAGTTTAGTCCCTCTGTCTGCACATGCCCTGTGTCTCCCACAAAGGAAATGACCATATTTGGATTACACATGTATGTTTTCACCTGCAGCGTCTCACCTGTAAATGAACCAAACGCATGGACAGAAAGTCTTTCAAACGTAGTGGAGTAAAAACACAAATACTACTGTAGTAAAGCGTGTAGTAAAGCGTGCAGTAAAGCGTGCAGTAAAGCGTGCAGTAAAGCGTGCAGTAAAGCGTGTAGTAAAGCGTGTTGGAGTCACTGACCGGAGCGAGGCCTGGACACTCGTAGACGGTGAAGTCGTCTTCGTTGTCGTCGTCGCTGGAGGCGCCGGAGTCGGGGACTTTGGGACTGTCCCTCTGTCTGTGAACGCCACACACGGGTCAGAACACTGGGCTCAATTACATGCACTGTTCAAAGTCATCCGGGAAAAAATCATCATCATAATTCTGAAATAAGTCAATGTGGTCCTAACCTTAGAAACTACATGTGAGAAATGTGTCCATGAGGAGAGTTTTGACGCTTCACACTGATCTCTTTTTACAGATTACACTAAAAACACTAAGGCACTAAACCAGATCCAAAATCCCTCTGAGCAAATCTTTGGAGCTAAACAAAAGCTCACAGTTAAACCTGGCTCAGTCCATAGTTCGATTTTGTTGCAAAGGTTGTTAAAGTTGCATTATGTAACTTTTTATGAGGAAAAACAAGTTGATATCGGTGCGTATTTGACCTTTCAGTGACCCTGTATGGGTGGCACCTTTACTTTCCATCCCAGTGGTCTCTAGGACAACTGAAATAGAATGAAGATCCTGGAGCGTCCTGGGATGCACTCATATTAACAATATATAGATCTTTTGCGCATAAAAAGTTGCATAATGCTCCTTTAAATGAAGGAAAAAAGATCTCGTACTCAAAATAAGCCTTTAAAAAAAGAATTTAATAAGTACCGTAAATTCTCTAATACTGGCCTGTAATTCCATTAGCGGCCGGGTCTCTAACAGTGGCCGGGTCGGGTCTCTAACAGTGGCCGGGTCTCTAACAGTGGCCGGGTCGGGTCTCTAACAGTGGCCGGGTCTCTGACAGAGGCCGGGTCTCTAACAGTGGCCGGGTCGGGTCTCTGACAGAGGCCGGGTTCGCGGCTGGCGGAGGCAAATTAAAGCCGGTCTCTAAACCAGGCCGGGGCTTTTATTAGAAACTATAGCAGTAGAAATATTCCCCATGTTAGGAATTTGTCTCATACTGGTGTAAATGAAAACTCACGTGCAGGAAGTAAACAAACGGGAACCCGGGCCGAGGGGGACGCTGCGGAGGAGCTGATCCGAGCGTAACTTTGACACAGATTTAGCCACTTTTCAAACCTCCTGTGACGATATTTGGAAACAGGGCAACAAATGTTGTGTGACCCTCCAGGGTTTTAATAAAGTCTCCATCGCGTCTTCAAAGCACGTCCAGCTGCTCCGTGTGCAGGTCAGTCCCACACCTCAAAATAACTCCTCCCATCAGCGCGAGCGTCTCGTCTTCTCTCGGGTCAGTCTCATGATCGATCACAAACACAAACGCTCCGTCTAAACTCGCCTTTTACACAAGATAACAACAAATAATCCAGTCCGTGGTAAAAACGAAACAGAAACCTGCAGTGACATTGATGTCAAAGCTCCGCCAACAGCAACGAAACACTTCCTGTTGTCCCGACAAAATAAAAGTCAATGTTCCAGCCGCTGGGAGAGGGTTTGAAATGTTAATTAATAAATGAACCTAATATTTTAGGTGCAAATGGACACAAATCTCGTTTTTCTTCATTTTCCTGGTCGTCCGTTTTGCTCAAATAGAAATAAAGGCCTGTCTCTAATTGTGGCCTGTCTCCAATAAAGGCCTGGTCCGAGATGCCGTTGAGTAAATAAAGGCCCCGGCCTATATTAGAGCATTTACGGTAAGTAAGTAATAAGTAATTTTAGTGTAAAAATGAACTCATGGACACATTTTCTGAAGTTTCTCACATATTTTTCTCTGAGGAAGCTGTGATGATGTTTTGACGTAGGGCATTAGTAAACCGGAGTCTTTCTGACCTGTCGAGGGAGAGCATCAGCGCCCTCTGGTGTTGGTAGTGGAACATCTGCGCGCTCTGCACCAGCTTCCTGTCTCCGGGCTGAAGAGAACAATCTTTAGTCACAAATGTACCACAATGTTCCTGCAGATTCAAAACTCCGGATCTGTGTCTGTGTCCAGAATCAAAGAGCGCAGTGAAAGGTCACTCATTTCTAACTAAAGCCATGGGCAGGGTTTAGTCTGACCTTTAACCTCATAACAATCATCCCAAAGTCCAGTGCATCAGGGCCCTGTACAGGGGCCTCCAACACATTATTCATTCATTTCATAACATATAATATAATATACACTGTTTACTGTAATTCTCACAAACCGATTTCAGAACAGTGATCATGAAGTAAATACTGCTGCTAATTGCAAATTCACTTCTTAACCTGTTAAAGCGCTGAAATATTATTTTTACTCTCAGTTCTTGGATCTTGGCGTTTGGTCACATTTGAGCCCAACCCACTCTGAGTCTCTGTGATCTGATTGGCTTCAGAGTTACACTGTAGGTCAGACACCGTGAGTCACAGTAACATGACACTAAATTGTGAGCTCTTTATTTCTGTAAAAAGGCTGAGGCCTCATTGCGCTTCAGTCACAGACTGAGAAGTGAAGAAGGAAGTCATGGAGATTCTGTTTTAGAACATTACACTTACACTACAACAATAAAAGATTGAACTTCAAGTATTCCTCCAGAATAAGTGTGAAAAATCCTGTCTATAATGAATATATTGGTTAATTATCAATGACTCTCATTCTACAAAAAAAAAACCCTTGTCATTTGTATCTGCTGTAGAGTCATGTTTGTCCCAGTTCCTCTGAGTCGTGGTGCAGCAGGACTGATGTGGACAGATGTTACAAGAGAAGCTCATGAGGTTCATTTCTTCAACAGTTACTATAGTAAGTGTTTTCTCCAAAGTAAAAGTAGATCCACCACAGTCCTGTCCACATCTGTCACGGTCCACCAGGACCCACCACGACTCAGAGGAACTGGACAAAACATGACTCTACATCAGATAATATATATGGATATTTGTTTTTAAACCTGTAAAAGCATCAATTGTGTGATTAAAAATAATCAGAATTCAGAAATAATCAGTTTAAATAGAATTCTCATTTAATTCTTTATTCATTCACTACATACTTTAGTTTTACAGCAGAAGCTCTGTGACTTCCTTCTTCACTTCTCAGTCTGTGACTGAAGAGCAATGACGCCTCAGCCTTTTTACTGGAAACAAAGAGCTCACTGTATTTAGGGTCATGTTACTGTCACTCATGGTGTCTGACCTAAAGTCTCACTCTGAAGAAAGTCAACTCACATTTACACTGAGAGGGTTGGAAGGGCGCCCCCTTGTGTCACCCTGCATCCAAATGCCTGGAACAAAACAGCGGGTCCTATACGGGATTGGGTATTTTAAGGGGTTAAAGTTCATTCTGTGTTTGATGTGTGGACAACTTTTGGAGGCCTCAGGGGTCTCCGCACCGCACTTTGGCAACCGCTGATCTAAGCCAATGGTTTTCTTACTCAAAGTACGACAAATATACAAAAATAATTGAAAATATGTCACAAAAATACCTATATATTGTTTTAAAAATCACTAAAATGTCAACAAAAATTAACACAAAATTCAGACTAAACCGGCCCTAAATGAGGGAGAAACTGGAAAAGCTGAGCCCAAACCGACAGCAGTTAAAATGTCAAAATCCTCACTATCCCCTTGTTCTTCTCACAGCAGACTTTGTCTTACTATGATTAATTAATATTCACATGGTGTCTCCTGTCCCGCTCCCTTCCTACTGGAACTGGACACTGCGGACAGGACGGTCTGTGATCATGGCCCGTCTGAGGGACTCCCATCAGCCCTGGGTCTATAGCCTGTCCGTCCATGGGAGTGGATCTCTCCTTCTGTGCTTCTCCCTGAGGTTCCTCTCTTCTCCCCCTGGGTTTTTGAGTTTTTCCTCTCCGTGCTGGAGAGTCTAAGGACGGGGGACGCCCACACCGCTCGTCACCGCCTGCTGATGATGCTTATTAGGACTTTATGTTTGCCTGGACACTTCATTCCCCTGAACTTCACATTGTCTTATTTACTGTTCTGTTTTATTGCCTTAATGTTCGGTGCAGCTGTGAGGAAACCCCTGCTGTGACACTGGCCTGTACAAAACCACTGATTGACTGATTGATAAATGAAGTGATGTCACGTGTTTGTTCCTCACCAGGTTATTGAAGTCCTGAGGCCTCCTGAGTCCGGATGAAGGGTAGTCCAGTTTGTGCGAGAGACGCGCTCCTCGCTGTAACCTGCAGACACAACATTTAGACACAACCTGCACCAAAGACCACAGGCAGGACATGAGCGGGGGCAGATCACTGACTCCCAAAGGGCCTGACACTGTGTCCCATGGAGACGAGCTGCTTTGTCAAACCGAGCCTAAAGTATCAGCGCTCATGTTTTAGATTCTCGTAGAAAAGAGCAATTAACTGCTTTTCAAATGGCAAAACATGTCATTTATTACTTTTTAAAGCCTATATTTTCAACAGACGGAATCTACATTGTTTCAGCAGCCTCTCATTAACTAATTACATGTAAAACTGGCGCTTAAAGAGGGGGTATTATGCTTTTTTCAGTCACATAGCACCAGTCTATATCACACTACAATGATGACAAACCTTCTGTTGGTCTGTAAATGCAGTAAATTAGAATAACTGCCTTGTATAAAATGTCTCTCTCAAAATGGCTGTAGTGAATGTCTTGAAATAGGCCTCTGTCTCTTTAAGAACCTCTGACTCTTTCCGACACGCCCCCTCCACACGCTGTCTGTGGCATCAGTGGGGAGGGGGTTCTGCTGAGGAGCAGTGGTTGGTTACTCGGCTGGTGACGAAAGCTCGGAGGCGTCTCCAGGAGGTGGGGGCGTTCCTAGGAGGACTCAGGCAAACCTATCCCTAAAATGGCCGCCATCAGAGTTTTTACAGATTACTCAAAAATACGTGAATGTGCCAAGGCAACACTTCAGGCATGTTTTTAATGAGGGAATGACAGAATAACATGATGTAAAGCTTGAAAAAGTCCATTTTGCATAATACCCCCCCTTAACATTAATGCACAGAAAAATCACAAATCGAGTCTGTAAATGTGACAGTTATCTGGTTGTTTTGAATTTCAGCTTTTATTAACTTATTTAACACCATCTTTTGAGCGGAAGACAATATTTTACATGATATTTAAAGTCATTTACTGAGCCTGGAGCTAAATTGCGAGTAGTACTTACAATGATTGAGTGGGCGTGACTACACTGGTGCAAACTGCACTACAGTGCCTCTCGAAAGACCTTGGACTTTCGCACATTTTGTCATGTTTACAATACAATAAACAAACATTATAAAATGTTTGTTTATTGTATTGTAAACATTACAATGATTTTTGATTTTTTTACTGAACGTTCACACACAAGTAACAGACAACTGTGAAGTGAAAGCAAAATGATACATGATTCTGTTATTTTTCAAAAAAATAGAAAAGTGAAAAGTGGGGCGTGCATAAGTATATATACAGCATTTTCTGAGTGCATTAAATTGCCTTTAAAACATTCCTAATGTTCACTCCTTGGCCTAACCATTAAATAGAGGCACCGGTGTGTAATCTACTCTCAGTATAATTTCAGCTGTTCTTTCAGGCCCTCAGAGCTGTGGTCGGAGTGTGTTGGTCACTAAACAACATCATTAAGGTCAAGGAGCACCAGAGAGGTCAGGGATAAAGCTGTGGAGAAGTTTAAAGCAGCCTTAAGTTATACAAAGATTTCCCAAGATTTAAACATCTCCCGGAGCAACTGTTCAATCCATCATTCAGAAATGGAAAGAGTAAAGCACCACTGCCAACTTAACAAGACACGGCTGTTCACGTAAACTATCAGACCGAACAAGGAGATCATGCTGGGCTGCTTTTCCTCAGCAGGGACTGGGGAGATTGTAAGAATAGTTGTGAAGATGGATGGAGCCAAATACAGGGACATTTTGGAGGAAAACCTGCTGGAGTCAGCAAGAGAACTGAGGCTGGGGCGGAGATTCACCTTCAGCAGGACAATGACCCTAAACACAAAGATAAATCTACAATGGAATGGTTCAATAAAAACATATTAATGTGTTAGAATGGCCCAGTCAAAGTCCTGACCTAAATCCTATTGAAAATCTGTGAAATAATCTGAAAACTGCTGTTCACAAACGCTCTCCTTCTAATGTGACAGAGCTGGAGTTTTGTAAAGATGAATGGGCTAAAATGTCAGTCTCTACATGTGCAAATCTTGTAGAGTCAGAACCCAAAAGACTTGCTGCTGTTATTGCAGCAAAAGGGGGTTCCACAAAGTATTCATTCATGCTGTATGAATACTTATGCACACCCCACTGTTTTCTTTTCTTTTTTTTTGAAAAATAACAGAATCATGTATCATTTTGCTTTTACTTCACAGTCGTCGGTTACTTGTGTGTGAACGTTCAGTAAAAAAATCAAAATAAAATCTTTATGTTGATGGTTGTAAACATGACAAAATGTGCAAAAGTTCAAGGTGTAACAGTACTTTCGAGAGGCACTGTACATTGTTCTGTGGGGTTTATACCGGCTTCTTTAACGTACTCATTTCTTTTCTGCATTTTTATTTCACATAGTCGAGATCACTTGTTTTGCATATTCATGAGGACCCATGTGCTAAGTTTGCCCTGTGGAGTAGACTTGCTTTAATGTTCCGCATCAGAACACTCTACCGTGTTGGTCCATGTTAAAACATATATGACCCCCTAAGTCGTATTTGGGTCGCGGTTCGTCACCCCAGGGGGATTGTGGGTCCCGACGCCCAAACCAGTTGAAAACCACTATCCAACTGTCTAGCACTTTTAAGTCGTTTATAAGAAAAGAGTAGAGGATGAGGAGGATGAAGAGTATGAGGAGCATGGCGTGGCGGTCCTCACCTGACCCAGCAGGCGCCCGCGACCATCAGAGCGACGGAGCCGGTGACGACGAAGACGCTGCTCATCACTGAGAACAGAGACAGGCAGAGGGTGAGCGAAGAGCGAAGAGCCGAGCGCGCAGAGCCGAGCGCGAAGAGCGGGGAGCGCAGCCCCGTCCACATGGCCACGCGGGGGGAGATCAGCACCAATATGGGGGGAAAATGTGAAAAAGTAATATATGTAGAAAATATCACGAAAAACTTTATGGAACCAATGTCACAAAATCTGAAAAAGTGGAGGAAAACTTCTTTAACTTGAGAAACAGAGGGTCAGAGTTCACAAATCCTCGTCTGGACAGTCCCGGTTCTAAATGACCGTCTCATAAATCCGTCCAAGGTAAGATTGAAAAAGTTAAAATGACAGAAAACAAGTAAAAAACAAAACAAAAATACACAAAGTTCCATTAAAAACTGCTTTGAGGAATAAAACATGAAACGTGGAAGAGCGAGTGGTGAAAGTCGCTGCTGAAGAGGAGGCTGAAGTCTGAGGGACCAAACACGCTGCGTTTGAGGGTCACGGGAATTCACGGTCAACGCGCGACCAATGCATCGCACCACGCGGCCGCTGCTGATGCCTTCAGGGCCGCGGGAAACGACAGGAGAAAACACTCCCCTGGAATGTTTTCATCCCCTGAAGACATGGTTCGGCTCGTCTCACTGAGGTTGTTGTTTGTTTTCTCCAGTGAGGCTTTACTCAAATCTTCTTTGAAAAAAAAAAAAGGTGCCAAAATAGCCACAAAAATAAGATTAACACGAGAATGAAAATGCAGCAAAAGACGGGATGAAAAAGTGATAAAACGGTAACAAAAGCGATGAAAATGTGTGACGAAAAACAGTGACAATCCGTGCTGAAAAAGGGACAAAATGTGGAAAAATGTGTGATGAAAAAAACAAAAAAGTGACAAAAAGTCGAAAATGTGTGACAAAAAAACAGAAAAATCTCTGAAACTGTGTGACAAAAAATGCGTGAATAAAAACATGTGACGAAAAAGTAACAAAAACGCGAAGTGATACAAATGTGTGATGAAAACGCAACAAAAAAGACAGAGAGATCAATCAGTTCTAATCTGATGTGGCCTGATTATTATGTGCAATGACTGCACTGACATTAGGTTTTAGAATGAAGAGGATTAAAGGGAAATATCACACTCAGAACACAAACATTCATAGATTTGGTCGGCGCGTGTATCAGAGTGTTCCTGGTTCAAAAATAAAAACATGTTTTTTATAAGTGAGTAAGCTGCTGCTCTGAATCAGAGCGGTGTTTGTCTGATCGGTTTTGGAGATTGAGATGTTTTTGAGGTTTTAAACTGGATTCTGTTCGCTTCGACTCGTGACAGACTCAGAGGAGTCTGAGGAGGAGGAGACGTCAGAGCCCAGCAGCTGAGACACATGTATCTGAAACTGAGATGTAAATATATGTATCTGACACTGAGATGTAAATATATGTATCTGACACTGAGATGTAAATATATGTATCTGACACTGAGATGTAAATATATGTATCTGACACTGAGATGTAAATATATGTATCTGACACTGAGATGTAAATACGTGTATCTGACACTGAGATGTAAATATATGTATCTGACACTGAGATGTAAATATATGTATCTGACACTGAGATGTAAATATGTGTATCTGACACAGATGTAAATATATGTATCTGACACAGATGTAAATATATGTATCTGACACTGAGATGTAAATATATGTATCTGACACTGAGATGTAAATATGTGTATCTGACACTGAGATGTAAATATATGTATCTGACACTGAGATGTAAATATATGTATCTGACACAGATGTAAATATATGTATCTGACACTGAGATGTAAATATATGTATCTGACACTGAGATGTAAATATGTGTATCTGACACAGATGTAAATATGTGTATCTGACACTGAGATGTAAATATGTGTATCTGACACTGAGATGTAAATATGTGTATCTGACACAGAGATGTAAATATGTGTATCTGAAACTGAGATGTAAATATGTGTATCTGACACTGAGATGTAAATATGTGTATCTGAAACTGAGATGTAAATATGTCTATCTGACACTGAGATGTAAATATATGTATCTGAAACTGAGATGTAAATATATGTATCTGACACTGAGATGTAAATATATGTATCTGACACAGATGTAAATATATGTATCTGACACTGTGATGTAAATATGTGTATTTGACACTGAGATGTAAATATGTGTATCTGACACTGAGATGTAAATATATGTATCTGACACTGAGATGTAAATATGTGTATCTGAAACTGAGATGTAAATATGTCTATCTGACACTGAGATGTAAATATATGTATCTGACACTGAGATGTAAATATATGTATCTGAAACTGAGATGTAAATATATGTATCTGACACTGAGATGTAAATATATGTATCTGACACAGATGTAAATATGTGTATCTGACACTGAGATGTAAATATGTGTATCTGACACTGAGATGTAAATATATGTATCTGACACTGAGATGTAAATATATGTATCTGACACAGATGTAAATATGTGTATCTGACACTGAGATGTAAATATATGTATCTGACACTGAGATGTAAATATTTCTATCTGACACTGAGATGTAAATATATGTATCTGACACTGAGATGTAAATATGTGTATCTGAAACTGAGATGTAAATATGTGTATCTGACACTGAGATGTAAATATGTGTATCTGAAACTGAGATGTAAATATGTGTATCTGACACAGATGTAAATATATGTATCTGACACTGAGATGTAAATATATGTATCTGACACTGAGATGTAAATATGTGTATCTGACACAGAGATGTAAATATATGTATCTGACACAGATGTAAATATGTGTATCTGACACAGAGATGTAAATATATGTATCTGACACAGATGTAAATATGTGTATCTGACACAGAGATGTAAATATATGTATCTGACACAGATGTAAATATGTGTATCTGACACAGAGGTGTAAATATATGTATCTGACACAGATGTAAATATGTGTATCTGACACAGAGATGTAAATATATGTATCTGACACTGAGATGTAAATATATGTATCTGACACTGAGATGTAAATATATGTATCTGACACAGAGATGTAAATATGTGTATCTGACACTGAGATGTAAATATGTGTATCTGACACTGAGATGTAAATATGTGTATCTGACACAGAGATGTAAATATGTGTATCTGACACTGAGATGTAAATATGTGTATCTGACACTGAGATGTAAATATATGTATCTGACACTGAGATGTAAATATATGTATCTGACACTGAGATGTAAATATATGTATCTGACACTGAGATGTAAATATGTGTATCTGACACAGAGATGTAAATATGTGTATCTGACACTGAGATGTAAATATATGTATCTGACACAGAGATGTAAATATATGTATCTGACACTGAGATGTAAATATGTGTATCTGACACTGAGATGTAAATATATGTATCTGACACAGAGATGTAAATATATGTATCTGACACTGAGATGTAAATATGTGTATCTGACACAGAGATGTAAATATATGTATCTGACACTGAGATGTAAATATGTGTATCTGACACTGAGATGTAAATATATGTATCTGACACAGAGATGTAAATATGTGTATCTGACACTGAGATGTAAATATGTGTATCTGACACAGATGTAAATATATGTATCTGACACTGAGATGTAAATATATGTATCTGACACTGAGATGTAAATATGTGTATCTGACACTGAGATGTAAATATATGTATCTGACACAGAGATGTAAATATATGTATCCGACACAGAGATGTAAATATGTGTATCTGACACAGATGTAAATATATGTATCTGACACAGAGATGTAAATATATGTATCTGACACAGATGTAAATATGTGTATCTGACACAGAAGTGTAAATATATGTATCTGACACAGATGTAAATATGTGTATTTGACACAGAGATGTAAATATATGTATCTGACACTGAGATGTAAATATATGTATCTGACACTGAGATGTAAATATATGTATCTGACACAGAGATGTAAATATGTGTATCTGACACTGAGATGTAAATATGTGTATCTGACACTGAGATGTAAATATGTGTATCTGACACAGAGATGTAAATATGTGTATCTGACACTGAGATGTAAATATGTGTATCTGACACTGAGATGTAAATATATGTATCTGACACTGAGATGTAAATATATGTATCTGACACTGAGATGTAAATATATGTATCTGACACTGAGATGTAAATATGTGTATCTGACACAGAGATGTAAATATGTGTATCTGACACTGAGATGTAAATATATGTATCTGACACAGAGATGTAAATATATGTATCTGACACTGAGATGTAAATATGTGTATCTGACACTGAGATGTAAATATATGTATCTGACACAGAGATGTAAATATATGTATCTGACACTGAGATGTAAATATGTGTATCTGACACAGAGATGTAAATATATGTATCTGACACTGAGATGTAAATATGTGTATCTGACACTGAGATGTAAATATATGTATCTGACACAGAGATGTAAATATATGTATCCGACACAGAGATGTAAATATGTGTATCTGACACTGAGATGTAAATATGTGTATCTGACACAGATGTAAATATATGTATCTGACACTGAGATGTAAATATATGTATCTGACACAGAGATGTAAATATGTGTATCTGACACTGAGATGTAAATATATGTATCTGACACTGAGATGTAAATATGTGTATCCCATATGTGTATGTAAAGCCAACACCCAGGCAGAGGGTGTTGATGTCCTCGAAAATATTTCATCATATTCTTAGACAAAGTCACGTTTCAGAGACTAAATCTGTGACCAAAATCTGCAGATATTTCAGTCGAAAAACTAAATGTAAAGTAAAAGAAGGGACTAAAATCACGTGAACTTCAGAGACAGTTGGAAAGAGACTCGAGCCGGCACCTTCTAGCTGTGAAGCACGAGCACTAACCACTGTGCCACCGTGTAAGCCTATATCCCGCCCATTGTGCTTGAATAGATGGCCTGTTGGATTTGGTTCTTCCAGGTTAGCCCCGTTAGCTTGTTACAATCGCCTACAGCTCATTGTTGATGAAAAGTCTGCGATAAACCACAAATGTGTCAAGCCCGGCTCAGTGTGTGATCATCATAAAGGCTTTATGCTTTATGTAGTTACGGCTTTATGGACGTTTTTAGTGCATAATACTGGTTTTCACTGGATCGATCCGAGCTCGCAGCAGGTTAGAAGCCATGTTAGCCAAGTCCGGATGCTAAACCGATCGGCTTTGGCCAATTGTTGACAAAACTTCAAAATCAACCAGCCCGGCCCAGATCATTGTTAAGCTGGGGGACAAAATATAGCGGGAGTGCATCGCGGGGGTCCATAAACAAAAGCTCCAGTAATGAAGGAAACTTTTAATTAATGAATAATAATGAGCCTGACAGGACTGTAGTCTCAGCTTACACTTGTGTTGCACTTTACAAGCCTGTGTCACAAGTTTCTGCTACACTGTAGTTATTATTCATTCACCCAGCACTGGTAGTAGCCACAGCTGCCCAGGGGCACACTGTCCATTTACCACGTGATTATAATTAAGTTAAGTTATACTGTATTAATCTCTGTAGAGAAATGAGTTCTCTGCATTTGACCCATCCTCAGTATCGCATGGGGCGACCTGTAGGAGCAGTGAGCTGCCAGCATGGGCCGGCGCTCGGGGACCCATCTCCATGATGTGGAGCCAGGCTGGTGGTCAGAAACACCTGGCTGGAGGACTAACCTATTGCACATGTTTTTTATAACCTACCACTAACCTAAGCAGACACGGGGAGAACATGCAAACTCCACACAGAAAGGCCCCGTCCAGGTGGGAATCGAACCCGGGACCTTCGACCTGTGAGGCACGAGCGCTAACCGCTGCGCCACCGTGCCTATGTGTTGTTTATATCCTGATCTCGTCTTATGTCAGTGCCCTCTGCTGGACACGTGTGTTATTCTCTCCTTTCTTTGTTCAATCTGCCCCCTAGTGGCTGAAGTGAGCACTCTGGTTATTTCTTTAAAAATCCACACAGGAATGGGTTAGAGACGTACGTTTTTATACATACTCAGGAATTTGTGCTCTACAAGTCAGGGGCTGGATTGAATCATCTCGTGGACCGGATTTGTCCCGCGGGCCGCCTGTTGGGGACCCATGATGTAGATGGTGGCTTTATTTCTTGCATATTTCTTGTTTTCATGTGATCGGTCAGAACTTTAGCTTGTAGCATTAGCTTAGCTTAGCATTAGCAACAGGAACTACAGGACATTTACGACAACACTAGAGCTGAGGTCAGAGAAAACCCACAGAAACATCATGAAAACGTAATGTGGAGTGTTTGTGTTTTAAGTAAAGCACATGTTTTGAACGCACCAATGAAGGCGCTGGCGTCGGTGGCGGGGGGGCGGGGCTGGACCACCGCGCTGTGCAGAGCTGAGCTGTGATTGGTCACCGCTGCTGCAGGAGGGGTGCTGCTGTGATTGGTCGGCGTCTCTGCGGGGGAGGGGCTGGAGCCGGGGCTGGAGAGGGCGGGCTCTTCCACCAGGAGCTGAGGGGGCGGGGCTTAGGGAGACACAAACATTTGCTTCACTGTTTCAGGTCAAATACACGATAGAACATAGTCTATGAAGTACAGTTACTGCAAAGAGTTCATGAACACTTTTGCCTTTGTGGTTGTAGATCATCAGTATTGCAATATCATAAACCGAGTGTGGATATAACGTGGATAAAACAGTCAGGGGCAGCCATAGGTCACACAATGTTTGAATCCAGAGAGAGACAACTCAACATTGTACTTTGTAGGCGATGAGTGAAAACAATCTTTATGTAAATCTAACTTAAACAGTTCAAGTCACTGTGACACTGAAGAAGTGGGACATTTAATATAGAAGGTGCAGTTACGCGTATGACCTGGGGTGGCAGTAGTGAGTATAAAATGGCCAACTTGCATCTAGCCCCTTTTAAATCAGCAGATTTGGATCGGCTGATTTAATAGTGAAGGAGATGCAGAGGGGGCGGGACCAGACGCAGAGAGAACCACTGAGCAGTAAAAGAGGGACAGGGGTCACTCCACACCACGGAAACGATCAGCTGAACTCTGGGCGGATTGAAGTACAGTAGTAGTATTTGCAGTAGCAGTATTGGATAGTAGTAATAGTACCTGTGAGCGTGAGAGTCCTCTGTTCCGTGATTAAAGCAGACAGAACGTCGATCTCCTGCTCCACATCTGCAAACGAGCTGGTCTTTCCTGAACAAACCAAACACAAAGCACTTACACAGAGACACAGCGCCCTCGTGTGGCGTCAGGCGGAACTGCACTGAACCAAGGTTTAACTCTGTCATGTTTCTGAGACTAAAATGAGGCTAAAACTTAAAGGGAAGGTGTTCAAGAGACAAAAACTGTGACTAAAATGCAGACTCCTAAAAACTTGGGGAGGGGGGAGGAAGTGCATTTACAGGATCAATCATACTGGACTAAACCAAAGACAACGATCTGATTCAATCTGGACTGAGACCAAATAAAGTAGGAACAAAACAGACTGAGCTGAGGAGAGAGAGGATTTCCCGGATTCATGAATGAACAGAGTAACCACGGCAACTGCCTCAGTGGCGTCTCCACGGCAACCAAATCGATCACCATCTAAACATGGGAGACTGTTGCTTTAGCCCTCTGTGTGACGTACCGCGGGGCCGGAGCGTGGACAGCGGCGTGTCGGCGAGCGTCTCGTGACGGTGGGCGTGTCTCCGGCGGACCACGCAGCGCCCCCTGCTGTTCTCCTCCAGCGGCGACAGGCAGGGCCCGCAATGCGTGTTTCCACGGCGACAAAAGCGCCTCCCCAGACGGGCGCAGTCCAGTGAGCGCGGGCACTGGGGCGACTCTGTGGACCACAGGAGAGAGGGGTTACTACAGGGACAGAGCGCCCCCTGTGGACCACAGGAGAGAGGTGTCACTACAGAGACAGAGCGCCCCCTGTGGACCACAGGAGAGAGGTGTCACTACAGAGACAGAGCGCCCCCTGTGGACCACAGGAGAGAGGTGTTACTACAGAGACAGAGCGCCCCCTGTGGACCACAGGAGAGAGGTGTTACTACAGAGACAGAGCGCCCCCTGTGGGCCACAGGAGAGGTGTTACTACAGAGACAGAGCGCCCCCTGTGGACCACAGGAGAGGTGTTACTACAGAGACAGAGCGCCCCCTGTGGACCACAGGAGAGAGGTGTTACTACAGAGACAGAGCGCCCCCTGTGGGCCACAGGAGAGGTGTTACTACAGAGACAGAGCGCCCCCTGTGGGCCACAGGAGAGGTGTTACTACAGAGACAGAGCGCCCCCTGTGGACCACAGGAGAGGTGTTACTACAGAGACAGAGCGCCCCCTGTGGGCCACAGGAGAGGTGTTACTACAGAGACAGAGCGCCCCCTGTGGGCCACAGGAGAGAGGTGTTACTACAGAGACAGAGCGCCCCCTGTGGACCACAGGAGAGGTGTTACTACAGAAACAGAGCGCCCCCTGTGGACCACAGGAGAGAGGTGTTACTACAGAGACAGAGCGCCCCCTGTGGGCCACAGGAGAGGTGTTACTACAGAGACAGAGCGCCCCCTGTGGGCCACAGGAGAGGTGTTACTACAGAGACAGAGCGCCCCCTGTGGACCACAGGAGAGGTGTTACTACAGAGACAGAGCGCCCCCTGTGGACCACAGGAGAGGGGTTACTACAGAGACAGAGCGACCTCTGTGGGCCACAGGAGAGGTGTTACTACAGAGACAGAGCGCCCCCTGTGGACCACAGGAGAGAGGTGTTACTACAGAGACAGAGCGCCCCCTGTGGACCACAGGAGAGAGGGGTTACTACAGAGACAGAGCGCCCCCTGTGGGCCACAGGAGAGGTGTTACTACAGAGACAGAGCGCCCTCTGTGGGCCACAGGAGAGGTGTTACTACAGAGACAGAGCGCCCTCTGTGGGCCACAGGAGAGGTGTTACTACAGAGACAGAGCGCCCCCTGTGGGCCACAGGAGAGAGGTGTTACTACAGAGACAGAGCGCCCTCTGTGGGCCACAGGAGAGGTGTTACTACAGAGACAGAGCGCCCTCTGTGGGCCACAGGAGAGGTGTTACTACAGAGACAGAGCGCCCTCTGTGGGCCACAGGAGAGGTGTTACTACAGAGACAGAGCGCCCCCTGTGGACCACAGGAGAGAGGTGTTACTACAGAGACAGAGCGCCCCCTGTGGGCCACAGGAGAGGTGTTACTACAGAGACAGAGCGCCCCCTGTGGACCACAGGAGAGAGGTGTTACTACAGAGACAGAGCGCCCCCTGTGGGCCACAGGATAGAGGTGTTACTACAGAGACAGAGCGCCCCCTGTGGGCCACAGGAGAGAGGTGTTACTACAGAGACAGAGCGCCCCCTGTGGGCCACAGGAGAGAGGTGTTACTACAGAGACAGAGCGCCCCCTGTGGGCCACAGGAGAGAGGTGTTACTACAGAGACAGAGCGCCCCCTGTGGGCCACAGGAGAGAGGTGTTACTACAGAGACAGAGCGCCCTCTGTGGGCCACAGGAGAGGGGTTACTACAGAGACAGAGCGCCCTCTGTGGGCCACAGGAGAGGTGTTACTACAGAGACAGAGCGCCCTCTGTGGACCACAGGAGAGAGGTGTTACTACAGAGACAGAGCGCCCCCTGTGGGCCACAGGAGAGAGGGGTTACTACAGACACAGAGCGCCCCCTGTGGGCCACAGGATAGAGGTGTTACTACAGAGACAGAGCGCCCTCTGTGGGCCACAGGAGAGAGGGGTTACTACAGAGACAGAGCGCCCTCTGTGGACCACAGGAGAGAGGTGTTACTACAGAGACAGAGCGCCCCCTGTGGGCCACAGGAGAGGTGTTAGTACAGAGACAGAGCGCCCCCTGTGGACCACAGGAGAGAGGTGTCACTACAGAGACAGAGCGCCCCCTGTGGGCCACAGGAGAGGTGTCACTACAGAGACAGAGCGCCCCCTGTGGACCACAGGAGAGGTGTTACTACAGAGACAGAGCGCCCTCTGTGGACCACAGGAGAGGTGTTACTACAGAGACAGAGCGCCCCCTGTGGGCCACAGGAGAGGTGTTACTACAGAGACAGAGCGCCCCCTGTGGGCCACAGGAGAGGTGTTACTACAGAGACATAGCGCCCCCTTTGGGCCACAGGAGAGGTGTTACTACAGAGACAGAGCGCCCCCTGTGGACCACAGGAGAGGGTTTACTACAGAGACAGAGTGCCCCCTGTGGACCACAGGAGAGAGGTGTCACTACAGAGACAGAGCGCCCTCTGTGGACCACAGGAGAGAGGTGTTACTACAGAGACATAGCGCCCCCTTTGGGCCACAGGAGAGGTGTTACTACAGAGACAGAGCGCCCCCTGTGGACCACAGGAGAGGGTTTACTACAGAGACAGAGTGCCCCCTGTGGACCACAGGAGAGAGGTGTCACTACAGAGACAGAGCGCCCCCTGTGGACCACAGGAGAGAGGTGTTACTACAGAGACAGAGCGCCCCCGTGGACCACAGGAGAGGTGTTACTACAGAGACAGAGTGCCCTCTGTGGGCCACAGGAGAGGTGTTACTACAGAGACAGAGCGCCCTCTGTGGGCCACAGGAGAGGTGTTACTACAGAGACAGAGCGCCCCCTGTGGACCACAGGAGAGGTGTTACTACAGAGACAGAGCGCCCTCTGTGGGCCACAGGAGAGGTGTTACTACAGAGACAGAGCGCCCCCTGTGGGCCACAGGAGAGAGGTGTTACTACAGAGACAGAGCGCCCTCTGTGGGCCACAGGAGAGAGGTGTCACTACAGAGACAGAGTGCCCTCTGTGGGCCACAGGAGAGGTGTTACTACAGAGACAGAGCGCCCCCTGTGGACCACAGGAGAGGTGTTACTACAGAGACAGAGCGCCCCCTGTGGGCCACAGGAGAGAGGTGTTACTACAGAGACAGAGCGCCCTCTGTGGGCCACAGGAGAGGTGTCACTACAGAGACAGAAGCGCCCTCTGTGGACCACAGGAGAGGTGTCACTACAGAGACAGAGCGCCCCCTGTGGGCCACAGGAGAGAGGTGTTACTACAGAGACAGAGCGCCCTCTGTGGACCACAGGAGAGAGGTGTTTGCCATAATAAATACGTTCGAGGGGGACATCATGGTTGATTTACTGACTCCTCCTATACCCTGCTGTGAATGAGCACGTTCCTAAACAGGGCATAAGGGGGCGGGATCTTCATTCTAGACTCTTATGCTAACAGCCTGTCAATCAAAGTCAGGCCCTCATTAGTATACGAGATTTCTAAAATGTTTCTTATGAAAACCAGCCTGGTTTCTTCATTGTAACTAAGCCAGTGTTATCACAGGAGGAATATCTAACTGTAGAAAGTTTAGGAACATTAGAAACCAGGCTTTAAAGTTGTTTTAACACAAAACATTGCTGTGATGATCAGTCACAGGTTTGTTCTCCTCGGATCCTATTTGATATATTTTTATGTTGCAGACTTTTGTTTTGGAATCTGCTGACTGTTGTCTGTCAAACAAGCTCCCTCTAAAGTACGTACTAAACATGAATATATCAGCCACATGCACCAATAAAGCGCCCCCTGCTGCCACAGTTCAACACTGACACATTTTACAGATTAGGAGCATCACAGGATAAGACGTTTGGAGAAACCGGGTGTGCATATCAAAATGAGCCTTAGAAAAAGCCATATCAGTCAACCTTTAAACAATACATCACAATTATTAAGAAACATATTCCATTTTTACCCTTTTTTAAAATATCGTTACTTTCTAAACAACTCTGTGTTCCATATTTTCTAGGATTAACATTGGTTTTCATGTATTTTGTTCCCCTTTTCTTCCATCCATCCATTTTCTTCCGCTTTATCCGGGGCCGGGTTGCGGGGGCAGCAGTCTCAGCCCAGACTTCCCGATCCACACACACCTCCTCCAGCTGTTCTGGGGGGGCCCCGAGGCGACACCAGGCCAGCTCGGAGACATAGTCCCACCAGCGTGTCCTGAGTCTTCCACGAGGCCTTGTCCCACTAGGCAGGGGCGGACGGGCCACGTGTCCATTCCGGAAGAGCACAGACGGGCCACTGGCTCTAGGGCCACCGGTCCGGCCTTAACCGAGCTTTACCCAAATCTAAAAGCTAAAAAGAAAAGCATCAAAATCGCGACAAAAAAAGAGGATGAAAACAAAACAAAAATGTGCCGGAAAAGCAACAAGAAAAGTGACAAAAAAAGTGACGAAAAGTCAACAAAAACACGACAACAAAGCAATGGAAAGGCCACAAAAACGTGACAAAACCATGACAAAAAAAAGACAGAAAAATGTGACAAAAAAGTGACAAAAACACAACAAAAAGCCACAAAAAGTAATGAAGAAACTATGACAAAAAATGCGGCGACTTGACAAAAAGTTACAATCACTCTGTAGGTCTCAGCTTTCAAATGAGGCGTTACATTGTTGCTCTCCAGCCGAGAAGCTTTTTAGATTTGGGTAAAGCCGAGCTGGAGAAAATGCTCTCGGTTAAGGCGGGTGGGAAGTGTCACGTTTACGCTAATTTGGGCCAGGCTGGTCAGAGTCCAGGGCTGTCTTTCAGTCCCAGTCCGCCCCTGCCAATAGGACATGCCTGGAGGCGAGGCCCAGAGGCATCCGGAACAGACGCCCTAGCCACCTCAGGTGGCTCCGACGTGAAGGAGCAGCGACTCTACTCCGAGAAGGGTGCGCCCAGCCACCCTGCGAAGGAAGCTCATTTCGGCCGCTTGTATCCGCGATCTTGTCCTTTCGGTCATGACCCATCACAGACATGTTCACAAAGCGCTTTAGGTTCTCTCTATTCTCAAGGGTGCTTAGGTCATTCATTTAGGAGAAAGAAAAAAGTTTTGATTTGCGAACGTCCCATTAAACAGAGAGCAGAGCAACAAACCTGCTTTTGCTCCGCTCTCCTCGTCAGCCGGAGGAGGGAATGACAGTGACGTCTTTACCAAAAGAACAAATGACGCACAGATGAGGCCGAGACGGAGCTGTGAAAAGGTCACGTCATGCGGAGATATGAAAACGACGGGACCGAGACTCAAATATCAACTTTACACACACCCACTCACAGAGGCGCGGTTTTACACGTACAACATGGACAACGTGTGCACGTCTCTGACAAAGGGAGGCTGATGCAGCTCACTCTTCAGCTGGAGAGGCTGGTTTGTCTTTGCTCGCGGTGAAAGACAGAGCGGCGAATGTTAACTATCCCTCTGTGGTGTGGCAATGCCCTGAGGTTTGTCCAGGTCTAGGAAAAGATTAAAGATACTCCCAAATATTATTGTGAGAGCCTTATTATAGCAGTGGTTCCAAACGTTTTTTGTCTTTCGTACCCCTTTGGCCTTTCAGTGGTCAACTGTGTACCCCTTACCTCAAGGGTGTTACAGTTTATTTCAAAAGTAATTACTTAAAAGTGGTATTTGTAAGAAAAAGGCCAATGTTGCAGTCAAAATAAACCTACAATTCTCCCAAAGCAACACATTTTACTGAAAAATATAGCTTTTCCTATTAAAAATTATGTTACATTTTCCCCTTTTTTCAATCTGAAATAGTTCCAAGTACCCCCTGCCAAGTCCTCGAGTACCCTCAAGGGGTCCCCGTACCCCTGGTTGGGAAACACTGCCTTATAGGACGGTCACGATAATGACTATATCCACTTATCGTTCAATAAATAAACAATACCATTTTGTCAGTACATTTACGTATCAGCCCCCCATTTTTCTGCCGAATACTTTATTTTGTAGCTAAAGAAAGTCGTGTCTCATTGTATTTCATGTTTGTTGTGGGATGTTTTAAGATGAAGTACTTTTCAAACATTGACATTTTTAAGCATTAGAGTTAGAATTAGATATTAAAAGATCCCTCCGGAAAAAGAGGATATTTTGTTGAATGAATGAAAACCGGTTTTGTAACGTGTGCACGTGTACCACATTTCTCCGCTCTTCTGTACCGAGGCTGCATCTAATAAAGTGGAAAGATAGGCTCCTTTCTCCTTTTCCGTAACCTTTGAGGCGACGTTATGAGGTTGAGCTTAAGGAACCCTTTGCAGTTAACACATTGAGTGCCGCGTCAACAATTTGTAGCACCACAGCGTATTCTATGTTGTACCTATGGACACATGCTATGGCTCGTTTGAAAGGGGAGACACTAAGCTCTCTGTTGGTGAAAACAGTTTATTTCTACGTGTCTCGGTTCCTGAGAAATCTAAGCTAAACAGAGGCTAGTTTGATCCAAATCACTGATTTTTTGTGTCTTTTATGAAACACCCTCATTTCTGATGAACTCCTCTCTCTCCTCTCTGGACAGACACTAACGTTATGTAAATATTTCCGTTTCAAGTCCATTTTCAAAGACATCATTGTTGACACGTTTTGAAAAGTTATCGATCTCTTTTTATGGCGTGTGCATTTAAACATCCTGGTTCTCGGATTGAAGACTTTAACAGGATGTTTCTCAGCCGTCCTTGGACCGATTTTGACCATTTAAAAACTCAGAGAAATGCTAAAATCTCTACTGTTTTGATCTTTCCACGAGAAGCCGCTCTGGAGAGTGAGAGAGAAGTGTTTACAGCTGTTCACTACACAACACCACGCCCCCTCGGACTAAAAAAAGAAAAGAAAAGAAACGCAATGATATATAAAATGACCAAATGTGACTTTTCACAAGTTTTTGATGGTCATTTATATCAACCAGGAAGTTACATCGTACAATATACGCTTCATATCCTCAACACTTAACTCAACTTAATGTTATTAGTATAACCAACATAATCTGAGCAAATGATCCATGTGGCTTCAGGTTTGGTCTTCTAAAATATAAACAAACTTGTGTAATGTTGCCATAAGTTCATAGATTTCCTTTCATAAAACTTTCAGATGGTGCATGACCTGCTTTATACTGTCAGCAAAACGGTCCATTTCACACTCGTGCAGAGATCAGAGAGTTCATACACTTTCAGGAGGCGGCAGTGGCTTCTGGGATTGCTCTGAGCTCCTTATGGGCTGAGGAGGAGGAGCACCCTGAGGTTCCTCTGCTACAGGGGGGAATATTGGAGCAGTGTTGGGAACGTGTTACAGTGCTCAGGTTACGTTTTAAGAGTAACGGGTAAAGTAACCAGTTAGTTTTGCATTTGCAGGTAATCTAAGAAAAGCACAATACGGACGAAGCTGGTGGTGAAGCTAAAGAGGAAAACCAAACCACGATGGAGCCCGACCCAAACAACAACAACGCTGAGCTTTGGCAGCATCGCACCTTCAAACAAACTCGTAGTTTTATGTGGCGGAGAAACGCTGTACTATTCATCTAAATCAAGTGGAGATGTTTATTATTATCAATTCAATGCACTTTGTAAAGCGTCAGAGCTCCTTTACAGACGTTCTTTTTGTTCAGCGACACCCTTTAAGCGACTTTGAAGTCAATTTGAATATTTACGGCGAGTACAGGGATTTTGAGAACTGTTGGGAGGCAGAATTGACCAATTTGCCGTCTCCAAAACATAAAAAGACAAAACCCGGAAGAACAGGAGGAGAGGACCAATAAGTTACATAAACTTCTAACAGCTAACGAGATTAATGACATTGAGGAAAACCGACACGAGAAAAGAACAAAAATAATCCAGTTTGGGCGATGAAAGTCTTCTGAGATAGGGTAAAAGAGACTCAAAACACGTCTGTTGCAGAAGATGCAGATGTTTTGAACACATCATTAAGATCATTTTACACATGTGTACGAGACAGCGCTGGAGATGTCGACTGCTCTGCATAGAGGAACAAGGCCAGGTCCACATGTCTCCGGATATCTCCACAAACACAGACTTTGCTTGCAGAGTTTGCAGAACTGAAGACGTTCCATCTCCATGGACTCATTTATTGGTCAAACTAATAATGTTAAGAAACACGAAAAAAGGTCCGCACGGCTGACTTTGCTGCCAAGCTAACAATGTATTCTTGCTGACAGTGACACCTATAGGTGACGCTTGGGGCGTCTTGATCCTTCATCAGACGTGTGCCACATGCTTTATTTATGTGGACTGGTTGGCTTGTCATGTGACAATTGCAGGCCAGTCAGGATAAAGGCAAATCTTTTTTACAAAATGCAGTGAGTTTTTCATTTACATAATGTACATAATGTACGGAGAGTGTGTGTCTCTATGCAGGTGGCAGTAAACACACATTAACATGGAGTGGATATAAATACAGACATCCGGATAACCGCCATACTGTGTTCTATTGACAATGCATCTTGGCATTATTAAACAAAATGCAAACAAAAAACAAAAAGCTGTGGCCACAGCACCGAAAAAGTGGTAAAAGTGAAAAAAGGACAGATGATGAATGATTAGACTGACATGAACACTGCAGTGACTGTACACTGCAATATCATGACTTCAAAGCCCGCTAATCCAAGTCAAGGCTTTTTTTGGAACATCAACATTTGCTTTTGCTCTGCTCTCCTCGTCAGCCGGAGCAGCATCATCCGCCCATCTCCAGCTCCGCTTTAAAGAAGACCAAGGATCCAGGGGTCGTCTCCACAAGCACAGCCATCGGCCTTGTGAGAAAGGTGTGGCTTGATGTCCAGTTACACCTTGCTCATAGAGGAAGGGAGGGTAACCGAGTCCTAACACAGGAGTCTTTCCAATTAAAACGAGAGGAAAACGGAAAAGAATACATCACATTATCCCACAATGCAGAGACTAAAAACCACAAAGACCCCAGGGATCCGATGCAACAGATGTATCTTTCCCATTGCCCACTGGTCTACCTACACCCTCTGAGAAAGCCACCGGAGGCCCTCAACCAGCAGAACATCTGGTATTCCAAAGAGCCCATAATGCACTGGGACAAATGGTGCCAAACATAAGCTGTGCAGCTACTGTCAAAAGCCGGCCTGCAAACCAGGGAGGTCATGACGGTTCCCGGACACAGATGTGAGACCAGCCTGAAGAGCTCCTGAGCTCCCACACCATCCGACCGGGAGAAGTGGAGCCAGATCCTTTCTGGTGAGTTGCTAACACTATTGCCTAATGCATTTCCCCGATCTACCTATAGCTGGCATGCTAAATGCTCTGTTTCCAGATGTGCCTGTGTGGTACTGGGATCTCTGTCCCTGTGCCTGTGAGAGAAGTTGGGGGAGTCGCTGGTGAAGCTAAAGGGAGTCCGAGTTTCAGCTCACCCAGAGACGCACCACCATTCCTCCTCTCCAGCTGCACCATCAACAGGAACGTCCAGTTTAACATCAGTAAGTAGCTAGCCTTGCTGCTACTAGCCTAGCCACACTGCCTGGAATCACACGTTACCCAACACTGAATGGGAAACATGCAGCTCCTTTAAGTCCCTCCCAACTGCACTGACCCTTTAGGATGATCCTCGTCCTGGCTGAGGAGAAGGAGGTTCCTAAACGTATTTACTCTTTTTAAATGCAGACCGAGTGTGTTGCACAAATGAAAACACCATATTTGGATTACAGCGTCATCTCGGGGAGCCTTCAGGACACGTGGATATAAAATATGTCAGTATTTGTGAATGAACACATGCGTGGGAACCCGGCATCTGCGGCGCGATGGCAGAGTGACTCCCTCACGTATGACATAAAACAAGCACGGTACCAGGGGAGGTGTGTTCATGTTTACACTCGGAAACTGAGATGATACGAAGAATGTCCACACTGACCACTGCTGTGAAAAACCAATCCTGTCAGACACGCCTTCAGCCCAAAGGAATGAAGATCAAACGAGCAAACGCTGAACATGCCCTGAGTCGGGGAGAACATGATGAAAAGGACGTTCACTCCGACGGTTTCCCTGACGACGCGCCATGGCAACGGGAGGGGGGCAGAGACGTCACGAGGAGTGAGTCACCGCAGCGGCAGAGAGAGGAGGAAGGGCATCTGGCACACGGGTCCCTCGCATCAACACCGAAGTATTTAGTGCAGAAAGTACAAAACCGGACAGGGGTGTTTCAGCTCAGATTGATGATTTTTTTTCCCCCAATTTTTGTTTTCATTTTTTCTATTCATTTCCATTTATTTGCCCAATGTTTGCCCCATTTTCCTCAAGTTTTTCTAATCTTTGGCCAAATTGTTTTCCCCATTTTTTTCCTGATTTCCCCCAATTTTTTACCCAATTTATTCCCAATGTATTTTTTTTATTTTTGCCAAATTTTTCCCTCTTTTTTTTTTTTTAAACAAATGTTTTCCTTATTTTTGGCCCTTATTTTTGCTTACTAAAATCTCCCTTATTTCCCCCCATTATTAACAAAATATATTCCCCTTTTTTCCTTTTTTTCCCCCCTTTTTTTCCCCAATTTTTGCCACAATTTCCCCCCAGTTATTCCCCATTTTTCACACATTTCTTAACACTGAAGAAGAACCTGAGCGTCCACACATTATTATTCTGTTCTCAACAACAAACAATTGAACATGGAAAAATTAGTATCGGAAAAAGTTTCGTTCAGGTATCGGTATCGAAAACCAACTATCACTAAAGTACTGATATCAATAAAAATGTAACAGTCCCCATGCTCCCCTTTATACGGCAACACCACGGGGACAAACCCTCTTCCTTGTGGTGGTTCAGTGACATATTGACACTATGTCTGCACAGCGCCTCCTACTGTTCAAAGAGTGAGCTTTTAACATGAACCAAACACAAATGGACTCAATAGAAAAGCAGTGAGCAGAAAGTGTTATGTTTATCATTGGAATGGAGCGGAGTAAAAGTAGGAAGTTCTCGACACAAATACTACTGGAGTAAAGTGAACACACGACTGAAGTACTGCCCTGTGGCTCCGAGCTGGAGGTAATCTATGCAAACCTGCTCCAGTCTCTGAAACAGGAGCTCATAGAGTCAGCTTCTTCTTCAGTCGCTACGTTCACTCATTCAGATATTAGCGTTTGCTGGAGCCTGAAGGGAAGGGAGGGTTGGGTCACATACAATGACCACGGGTAGCACAGTTTCGTGACTACGATGCATTAGCCGACATTGCTGCAGTACCTCCATCTAGTGGCAGCAGAAAAAGCTAGTTTTGCATTAGAAAGCATTGCTCTTTACACACGTTTTAAACAACTATTTTGCCTTGTTTCCATTCATGTTAAACTTATACAGCTAGATGTTCCTCCTGTGATGACGCTGGGTTAGGTGCAGTTAAAGAAACCAGGCTGGTTTTCGTAAGATACATATTAGAAATGTTGCATATTAATGAGGGCCTGACTTTGATTGACAGACTGTTAGCATTAGAGCTAATGGCACAGCTACATCCGAACTACACACCCCGCGAGAGTCTACATTGAAGACCCCGCCCTTTCTAGGAACATGCTCCACAGGGGAGGAGGAGTCTGTGAATCCAGCATCGACTCCCCCCTCGAACAATTGGCCTTAAAAAAAAGTTTGGTTCCTGCACTCGATAGTACCTAAACTATCCGATACCGGACTGGACTCATTTGCTAGAGGATACACACACACCTTACTGGACTTTATTCGGTCGCTTGAAACACTTGCAATCAGTCGCTCGCATGAAGAGCCTTGTTGTGCGATTCTGAATAAAACCTCTGCGCTTTTGTTGCTAAGCTGTGAACATGTGAATGAAAACTGTTCCCTGTTCTTTGCTTTGGTGACAGTGGAATAGGTCTACTTCCTTTCTCTGACACTTGACCTCTTTACACATTGAGTGCCAAAAAAAGGAAAAACTCTTTTTTTATTGCGAAACTAGACACTCTAACACACCTCATGTGTGATTTTGGTCGTGATGAACTGAGGTGAAATAAACGACCATCAAAAACTTGTGAAAAGCACGATCTGAACATTTCCTATATTATTGCGTTTCTTTTCTTTTTTCGTTTGTCCGAAGGGCCGTGGTGTTGCGTAGGGAACAGCTGTGAAGCCGACACGTCTTGCTCTCTGGAGCGTGTTTGACAAAGCAGAGCGGCTTCACATGGAAAGATCCAAACAGTTGAGTTTTTAAATTGTTAAAATCGGTCCAAGGACGGCTGAGAGACATCCTGTTAAAGTCTTCAATCCGAGAACCAGGCTGTTTAAATGAACATGAGATAAAAAGAGATCGAGAACACGCGATGTTTCAAAACGTGTCAAAAACAATGTTGTTGTTGAAAATTGACTTGAAACTATTTAGGCAAAATTGACTCGAACATATTTAGGCATTTGCCTCTTCACATAACGTTAGTACCAGAGGAGAGAGAGGAGTTCATCAGAAAGGAGAGTTTCATAAAACACTAATTATCTCCGAATCTAGAAAAAAATCTGTGATTTTAATAAAACTACCCTCTGTTTAGCTTAGATTTCTCAGGAACCGAGACACGTGGAATTAAACTGTTTTCACCTATGGAGAGCTGAGAGTCTCACCTTTTAAAGGGGGGGTATAATGCAAAATCAACTTTTTCAAACTTTCCATCATGTTATTATGTCATTCCCTCATTTAAAACATGCCTGAAGTGTTGCCTTGGCACATTCACGTATTTTTGAGTAATCTGTAAAAACTCTGATGGCGGCCATTTTAGTGATAGGTTTGCCTGAGTCCTCCTAGGAACGCCCCCACCTCCTGGAGACGCCTCCGAGCTTTCGTCACCAGCCGAGTAACCAACCACTGCTCCTCAGCAGAACCCCCTCCCCACTGATGCCACAGACAGCGTGTGGAGGGGGCGGGTCGGAAAGGGTCAGAGGTTCTTAAAGAGACAGAGGCCTATTTCAAGACATTCACTACAGCCATTTTGAGAGAGACATTTTATACAAGGCAGTTTTTCCAATTTACTGCATTTACAGACCAACAGAAGGTTTGTCATCATTGTAGTGTGATATAGACTGGTGCTATGTGACTGAAAAAAGCATAACACCCCCTCTTTAAACGAGCCATAGCATGTGTCCATAGATATAACATAGAATAACAGCTTTGAAGAGTTTAGGACACATGGATACTCTGGAGGGAGCAGGTCGTTAGAGATGCTCTACTTCAAAGGTGTTTACTCACAGGGAGGTTACCGGTAGTTTCTGGGAGGAGCCGTGCCTACCCCAACTCCTCCCCCTTTGGTCTTTATCTAGGCTGCGAGCTGAACAGAACTTTAGTTTTCGCTGACGAAGCCTTTTGGATGAGAGACGAAACGTTCGACACTTCGGGCGGCACGGTAGCGCAGCGGTTAGTGCTCTCGCTTCACAGCTAGAAGGTCCGGGTTCGATTCCCACCAGGGACGGGGCCTTTCTGTGTGGAGTTTGCATGTTCTCCCCGTGTCTGCGTAGGTTTCCTCCGGGCACTCCGGTTTCCCCTACCACGAAAAACATGCACAATAGGCCAGGATGAATGATGTGTGTGAGTGAATGGCGGTGGTCAGAGGGTCCGTTGGCGCAGACGTGTGTAGTCGCGAAAGCGCCTCTGACAGTCTCCCCCAGGGGAAACTGAAGCTACAAACGTAGCTTTCCACCACCGAGTATGGAGTGAATGTACAACTGTCTCATGTAAAGCGCTTTGTGACTATATGTCTGTGAAAGGCGCTATATAAATAAAGCTCTTCTTCTTCTTCTTCTTACTTCAACCGCTGAGTACAGAAGACGACTCGAATACCTTCATTGAAGATAGAGTACGCTGTGGTGCTACAAACGTCATGAAGAATGGTCTGGATTGTTGGCACTGTGAAGCTCAATCCCCAAAACAGCGCGGCCTCAGTGTGTTAACCCCCACACTGGTTGGGTGGGCGGGAACTGCTTTTAATCTGTAAAGCACTTTGTGTTACAACCTTGTATGAAAAGCGCTTTATAAATAAAGTTTTGATTGATTTGATTGACATGAATCCAACACATTTTCTACAGTTTGCTACAACCCAGATTTAAAAACTTCTTGGGAAAAAAAGTGTCTGAAAAGCGACAAAAATTGGACGAAAACAAAGAAGAAGAAGAAGAAGATCTTTATTTATATGATGAAAATAGATATAAAGATATAAAGATGAAAATATCTACAAAAAAGCTGTACAAGAGCGACAAAAAAGCGATGGAATTGTGACAAAAATTGCCACAAAAGGGCAAACAAGAAAGTGTCATGGCAACCACGTGAGGACAAAGATCCATTTAGATCTGTTTAGCAGGTCTTTAACCTCTTACCCCCCGCCTTGACCGACAGCATTTTCTCCAGTTCGGCTTTACCCAAGTCTAAAAGGTCTTTCACTTTTTTTGTCTCTTTTCTGTAACTCTTTTGTTGCTTTTTTGTCACCGTTTCATCACATTTTTGTTGCTATTTTGACACCTTTTTCAAGAAACGTTCAGATTTGGGTAAAGCCAAACTGGAGAAAATGTGCTCGGTCCAGGCGGGGGTTAAGAGGTTAAACATCAGCAACAGAAACAGAAAGAAGAGGTGAAAATCTCCACCATCAAGTGAAGCGTCTCATGAACCAGGCCAGGAAAGGTCTTTGTTTCTGTATTATTCCACTTTCACCCAAAGCGTCTCCAACACTCGTGCTCCTCATTAAACCTTCCGATGAAAACGTGTGATTCTATTTCTGTCGTCGCTCCCTCAGCTCCAGATCCAGACGCTTGAACAACTGAAGGAAATGGAGCTCATTTCCCCCTAAACGTCCTGGACTCAGAGCTTCTTCATCTTCATCACCTGTTTCTGTTTCTGTGACATCACTTGTTTTGATCCACAAAGTCTGAGGAATGTTAAATGAAGAGACTCCCACTGTAAAGCACACAGATTATGCATTACAGGTAGATCTAGTCCCTGATCAACAAACATGCCACGCAGGGTTAAGTCCTCACTCCAGGACTCACCAAAGACAGCCCTTCCCTTCAGCTCTGTTTTAGTGCCCGACCACGAACGACTTGAAGAAAAGGGAGTTGGTGTTTGGAAAAACAATGCAAATTGACGTCATCGAGGCGAGGAACCAACCAAGACAGTTGCATAAACAGGACTAAACAACAGAAATGATGTATATTTGATGTGTAGTCTCTCTTCTATAAAGTGTGTGAGGGGAACGTTTGTCACTGATTCCAGACGATCAAACTTTAGAGCGACAAAGACACTGTCTGAAGCAGTGTTAATTTTGACAACATATTTTATTTTATTTTTAGTTTTATTCTTTTGACTAAAATGTAGTTTAATTTTAGTCGAGATTTAGTCAAAAAAAAAAAACTTTTCAATTTTAGTCTAGTTTTAGTCGACTAAAATTGCATGTCAATTTAGTTGACTAAATTTAAGACTAATTTAGTCGACTTGCATTGATAATATTCATTATAATCATATTTAATCTTGTTCCTCTGCTTCATGGAGTTGCTCCACATGAACAAAGCTCAGCTGATCCTTTGGCAGAGAATTTACATGATCTGAGGCTCTTTCAGACGCTCAATAGAAGTTTGGATGATTTTAGTCTCTCCTTTTCATTTTTATTTAGTCTTATTTTAGTCGACTAAAATATCTGGACATTTTAGTCATAGTTTTAGTCTCATGAAAAACTTTTATTCCATTTTTAGTCGTCAAAAATATCACTTTGACTAAAATTAAGACTAAATATTTTAGTCAACGAAATTTACACTGGTCTGAAGCCAGAGCAGAGCCCGGAGCACTGGACTAATATGGTCCTATTCCCTGGTTCTGGATGTAGCAGCCCTAACAGGAGTCTGGATAAGTCGCTCTAAGTCTGGTTTAAACTGTGTGTGTTTTTTTTAACTTGGCAATGTTTTTAGATAGTAAAAAGTGCCTGACCCATCTGGAGTTTGGGATCTGATATCGATCTGAAGGGGGTCGGCCGTTAGCCGATATGCAGGTCGATATTTTAAGAAATTTAATTTGCTATCATTTTTTGCAACTCTCTAACCTCTTACCTCCCGCCTGAACCAAGGGCATTTTCTCTAGTTCAGCTTTACCAAAATCTAAAAACTTCTGGACTGGAGAGCAATGGTGTAATGCCTCATTTGAAAGCTAAGATCTACAAAACTGATCAGAACTTTTTTGTCACGTCGTCACTGAGATTCTGTCACATTTTTGGAGCATTATTGACGTGTTTTCGTCACGTTTTCATCGTGTTTTCATCACTTTTTCGTCACTTTTTTGTCATATTTTTGACACTTTATTGTTGCTTTTCCTGCATGTTTTTGTCGCTCTTTTGTCACTTTTTTTTTAATTGCTTTTCATCGTTTTTTTTCATTGTTTTTTTTGTCATATTTTGGTTGCTTTCCTGACACGTTCTTGTTGCTTTTTTGTTGCTTTCATTCATTTTTTCTTTCACTTTGTTGCATTTTTGTCCTCATGATTGACACTATTTTGATGCTTTTGTTTTTTTAAGCCTTTAGATTTGGGTAAAGCCGAACTGGAGAAAATGTGCTCGGTTCGGGTGGGGGCTAAGAGGTTAAACAGCCTATATCTGGGCTCTCCAAGCTTTTTGACCCAGTGAGCCACTTTTACATAACAAAACCATCAGAGAGCTACTGAGTCCCCGCCGGGAAGGTTTGTAGCCCCGACATTTCAACAATGAATCCATGTACTTCACTTTACGAACCTAAACGTTTACAGAACATGTTCAAATCTTCAGAATAAAAAGAAAATTCCTCTAAAATGTGTCGTGACAAGCGTGTGAAGAAATGTCGAGAGCCTTTGGCGAGCGACCAAGGAAGGGCTGGAGAGCTACTGTTTAGATTCCTGACCTTTACTTAAACAGTTTTTATCATAGTAAAGGTTTTAATCACAGGAATGTATAGAAACATATCTAGAAGAGGTGACTGTGGATATGCACCAACGATACTTTAGGCAAGGCACCTTGATTTCGTACACAAGGCAACTCGATGCGTCCTACAAAAGAAGATAATCCTAAATTACAATCAGGTTAAGTTTAGGAAAAGCACATACGTAAAAACATCAAGACATGGGAAACACACAGAACCCCAGGGCAGGAGGGGGGAGGGGAGGGCGCCCGCCTGTGGACTGGAGGGCGGGGGAGTCGAAAAAAGTTTGTGAACGCAGTGGGATTTGGGGCGTGGTTAGGGAGGGGAGGTGTCTGCAGTTATTTGCATAGTCCTTGAAATGAATGCTGTGAATGAATGTTCGTAAATATAGTGGGAAAAGCCTCAGTCCGGATCTGGTTTAGCTCCGTGACTTCACCTCGAGTGGGGAATGTTGACGGAGAGATAAGAGGTCCAGCTGCTTCAGTCTCCCCTCAGGAGGAAAATAATTATTCCAGTAGTAGTTCATCAGTTTATAATTAATTAGCTTTTTCTTGGTCTCAGCATGAGTTCAGTGCTCCAGAGCAGGAAGTTCCTTCACAGTTCATCCCTTTATCGGCCAAGATATAGTCCTCGAATACAACAGTCCATCACTGTGCGCTACTTTCCTGTGTAAGTCCATCACTCGGTCAGTCCTTGCTCCAAAGTGCTTGTTCATTTCAAGCGACAGCAGCGAGGTGCAAGATGTCAACTTTCCGACTTTACGATAAACCAGGGCAGAGCCAAGTCCGTACCCTGTTATCAAGAGTCCAAATAAGTGAATATCTTTGACGTCTCCGACCGACAGGACCAGAACGATCCACTGACTCCACACGTCCATAGCTGTGAAAGTCCGGTCAGGGCAGACGACCTGCTCCGTGGCCTCACTTTGTGCAAAAACCTTATCAATTACACTGAGATTAGAGAGCAGTTAGAGAGCAGTTAGAGAGCAGTTAGAGAGCAGTTAGCGAGCAGTTAGAGAGCAGTTAGAGAGCAGTTAGCGAGCAGTTAGAGAGCAGTTAGAGAGCAGTTAGAGAGCAGTTAGAGAGCAGTTAGAGAGCAGTTAGAGAGCAGTTAGCGAGCAGTTAGCGAGCAGTTAGAGAGCAGTTAGCGAGCAGTTAGAGAGCAGTTAGAGAGCAGTTAGCGAGCAGTTAGCGAGCAGTTAGCGAGCAGTTAGCGAGCAGTTAGAGAGCAGTTAGCGAGCAGTTAGAGAGCAGTTAGAGAGCAGTTAGCGAGCAGTTAGCGAGCAGTTAGAGAGCAGTTAGAGAGCAGTTAGCGAGCAGTTAGCGAGCAGTTAGAGAGCAGTTAGAGAGCAGTTAGCGAGCAGTTAGCGAGCAGTTAGCGAGCAGTTAGAGAGCAGTTAGCGAGCAGTTAGAGAGCAGTTAGAGAGCAGTTAGAGAGCAGTTAGAGAGCAGTTAGCGAGCAGTTAGCGAGCAGTTAGAGAGCAGTTAGCGAGCAGTTAGAGAGCAGTTAGAGAGCAGTTAGAGAGCAGTTAGAGAGCAGTTAGAGAGCAGTTAGCGAGCAGTTAGCGAGCAGTTAGAGAGCAGTTAGCGAGCAGTTAGCGAGCAGTTAGCGAGCAGTTAGAGAGCAGTTAGCGAGCAGTTAGAGAGCAGTTAGAGAGCAGTTAGCGAGCAGTTAGAGAGCAGTTAGAGAGCAGTTAGAGAGCAGTTAGAGAGCAGTTAGAGAGCAGTTAGCGAGCAGTTAGCGAGCAGTTAGAGAGCAGTTAGAGAGCAGTTAGCGAGCAGTTAGAGAGCAGTTAGCGAGCAGTTAGAGAGCAGTTAGCGAGCAGTTAGAGAGCAGTTAGCGAGCAGTTAGAGAGCAGTTAGAGAGCAGTTAGAGAGCAGTTAGAGAGCAGTTAGAGAGCAGTTAGCGAGCAGTTAGAGAGCAGTTAGCGAGCAGTTAGAGAGCAGTTAGAGAGCAGTTAGCGAGCAGTTAGAGAGCAGTTAGAGAGCAGTTAGAGAGCACGTCTGCACTCGACAGAGACAGGAAGTAAAGAGTACGGCAAAAATATCTGCACATTTTTGAAAATGTCTGGTCTATAATCCTGTGTATGAAGCTTCTGAATATGTCAGTGTTGAATTGTGACAGCAGGGGGCGCTGTATGAAGGGCATAGGGCTGATTTATTCAGGACATTCATGTTTAGCAGCTATGTCAGAGGGAAAGCAGTAGATTCCAAGTCTCGGTCTCTCTGTTTGATTTTTTGGCCATTTCTCAAACAATATGAATGAAAACACACACAAAAAAATGTCACCATGGCCAGTGATGTTGGGAAGCCATTTATTGTGAAAGAATGTGTGAACTCATTTCAAATCAAACAAAATAAAATACCAAAATGCCCCAAAAAAGGGTCACCATGCCGACTGAAACATGGAGGTGTTTCGCTGATGCCACTGCCGGCAGCAGAATAAAGTGAAGGTCCTGTTAGTTCCATCTCAACATCATTGAGCCACTGTGGGGAGAGCTCAAATGTGCAGTTCATGCAAGACAGCCCAGAAACTTACAGGAACTGGAGGAATGAGCCGCTTTACCATTAGATTTTACACAGAACCTTCTCCACAAGACCACAAAACACTCAGAGCTGTCAACTTTTCAACAGGGTCAATTCGGTGTTTCATTTTGTTATGGTGATTTGAAATGAGTTCACAATTTTTTTCACAATAAATCACTGACCATGAGTGAAAAAAAAAGTGTTGGTGTTTTCATTCATATTCTTTGAGAAGAACTGTATCTAGTAAAAAGCTGCTGATGTTGATGAAGCCTCGGCGTTAATTCAACCTGGGAGACTAATTTCAGCATCACCTCCAGCCAATGGTCGCTTTGGTGAGGGCCACACCTCCTATCATCGCCCTCGGTCCCGCTTTGAAGCCCCAGCAATTATGGTTCGTTCGCTTCCCAGTTGTGCTGCGACCCGCCTCCGCCCTATCTCCGCCTCTTCCGTCAGCGGCTTCTCGCTGCTGCAGCTTCACGGGTCTCTATGCCACCTCCAGTGTCCAGGCTCCGGGGGAGACATCCCTAACTCCAAGCTGCTTATCCATCCTGACTTTCATACATGGATGTTACTACCAGGGTCTGATCGCCAAAACTAATAAACATGTCAATAAATCTTCCTAATCTCTGCTTTTGTCTGAGTCTATCCAGGTTGAACTGCTCTGATGTGGCTGTTTAAGATCAGGTCTGACCCCCATGATCACTCCTCAATTCCTCACCTGATTTTTAGGTTCTCGTGACAGAGATTCAATGTGACAAGGATTCCAAGGACTTTATGTCTGAGTTTAGCTGGAGGAGGTTGTTCAACATCCGCACACTGATCAGTGACACATTAGAGCTGAGTGTCGCCTGCGTAGTTGTCACAAAAAGACGTGTGACGGAGTGCAGGGGTGGAAAGAAGCAGTGGACACTTCCCGGTGGAGTTTGAGGATGACGCAGACGTGGCTTTGTCTCTTCGGGCTCCCTGTGGCATTAACTTTACCCGCCCTGATGTCAGAAACAGGAGCATAATTTAATGTTCATTACAGAATCCTCATATTGGACCTACACTAACGTCACAAATGGAAATAATCTCCACCCGAGCCGAGACCCCAGACGCGCCTAAAGGCTGAGTGTGTGAGATAACAAAGGAATCCCACGCTCTCAAACGCACCACGACGCGGCTAAACTTAGCCCAGTGACGAGCAGCGACACGAGGCGAGTGTGAAGATCAGCGGAGAATACAACCCACAACCTCCTCAGGGCGACCCACACTGTGCTGACCAGCTTCAGCGGCCTGAGACATGGCTGCGGCGCCACCTGGTCTTATTCATTCACAAACACTGACACGTTTGGTATCCACGTGTAGCACGAAAGGCGGTGACCGAGATGACGCTGGAATCCAAATATGGTCATTTCCTTTGTGGGAGACAGCGGCGGCTAAAGACGGGAGAAATATACACAGGGCATGTGCAGACAAAGGGACTTTCCACTCTTTATCCTCTTAACTCTCGCCTGAACCGAGACGATCTTTTTCCTCACGTCATCAGATTTTTTTTCCATCATTTTTTTGTTGGGTATTCAACTCATTTTTGTAACTTTTTCGTAATTTTTTCGTCAATTTTTTATCACATTTTTGTCACATTTTAGAAATTTGTTCGTAATTTTTTGTCATTTTTTTGTCATTTTTTTGTCCATTTTTTGTCCATTTTTTGTAATTTTTCAACAATTTTTTATCAAATTTGTGTCGGTTTTTTTGCTACATTTTAGTCATTTTTTTGTAATTTTTTGGTAATTTTTGGTAATTTTTGGTAATTTTTTTGTCATTTTTTGTCACATTTTTGTAATTTTTTGTCACATTTTTATCAAATTTTTGTCTGTTTTTTGGTCATTTTTTTGTCACATTTTTGTCATTTTTTCGTAAATTTTTTGTCCATTTTCTGGTAACATTTTTGTGACATTTTTGCCACTTTTTCATCAATTTTTTGTCACTTTTTTGTCAATGTTTTCTCACTTTTTTGTCACATTTCCATCATTGTTTTGGTCTCAGTTTTGTTGCTATTTTCACAGCTTTTTTCCAGAAGCTTTTGGATTGGGGTAAAGCCAAACTGGAGAAAATGTGCTCTGTTCAGGTGGGAGTTAAGGGGTTAACAACATCTGCACTTACGTCGCTCTGTAAGACTCCACACTTTACAGCAGGGGTCCTTCAAGGGGCCCGCGGGCAAAATCCGGCCCCTGACTTGTAGTGCACAAATCCAAAGTCTCATTCCTGTGCGGGGTTATGACATTTTTTAACTAAATAACCAGTAAACTCATTCCAGCCACTAGGGGGCAACTTAAATGAATAAAAAAGAATTCCACACGTGTCCAGCAGAGGGCACTGACATAAGCGATCAGGATATAAACAACACATTATAGCCACGTGGTAAATGAAGCTTAAAGGGACTACACAGAGTTTAAAAATGTTTAAATTGTGTATTTTCCTCCCCCTACATGTTCCAACAATGTCCTAATGTGTAGAATGAGCTCTTGCCGTCATGCACGAGCTTAATATAGAAGGTGCAGCTACACGTATGACCTGAGGTGGCAGTAGTGAGTATAAAATGGCAAACTTGCATCTAGCCCCTTTAATACCAGAGAGTGGAGTGAATGAATAATGACTACAGTGAACTTTGAGAAACTTGTGACACGGGCTTGTAAAGCGCAATACAAGTGTGAGCAGTTATTAATTTGGTCACATTATGCCAGGATAAATGGAATAGATGTGGTATTTCAAATCGCTCTGTATTGAGCACTATTTCACTCTGTCTTGAGCACTATCTTTCAGTCTCGTTTTGACTCGGAGCACTATTTCACTCTGTCTTGAGCACTATTTTTAAGTCTCGTTTTGACTCGCTCTGTCTTGAGCACTATTTCGCTCTGTCTTGAGCACTATTTCACTCTGTCTTGAGCACAATTTTTAAGTCTCGTTTTGACTCGCTCTGTCTTGAGCACTGTTTTACTCTGTCTTGAGCACTATTTTTAAGTCTCGTTTTGACTCGCTCTGTCTTGAGCACTATTTCACTCTGTCTTGAGCACTATTTTTAAGTCTCGTTTTGACTCGCTCTGTCTTGAGCACTATTTCACTCTGTCTTGAGCACTATTTTTAAGTCTTGTTTTGACTCACTCTGTCTTAAGCACTATTTCACTCTGTCTTGAGCACTATTTCACTCTGTCTTGAGCACTATTTTTAAGTCTTGTTTTGACTCACTCTGTCTTAAGCACTATTTCACTCTGTCTTGAGCACTATTTCACTCTGTCTTGAGCACTATTTCACTCTGTCTTGAGCACTATTTTTAAGTCTTGTTTTGACTCTCTGTCGTGAGCACTATTTCACTCTGTCTTGAGCACTACTTTAGTCACGTGGCTGTACTCTCTGAATTTTTGGGAAACTCCTCCACAAGAGGGCACTGTCCACACAAAACCAAATATTTTTGAAAGTAGATTATTGTGTAGTGTTCTAATGTGAGGCCTTTGGAGCAACTACTATATTTTCTGGACTATAAGTAGCTCCAGAGTATAAGACGCACCAGCCAAAATATGCCAAATGAAGAAAAAAACAACAGGCTGAATAGGCGTACGGTATGCTAACGTAACACATTGATGGTTAGCTACATGAAGCTAAACAACAAACTAAATAGGAGTCTGGTATGCTAACGTCACATAAAGAGTTCAGACAACAACAGCATAAAGATCATATTCAACTCTTCATCTCACTCCAAATCACTAAATCCATTGAAAACATCCGAGGAGTCACTTCTGAACAATCGCCTTGGCAACGGCCTGGGCACGGAGGCGTAACTGCACCGTCGACAAGCCTCTCCCGGCAGCACGTTTTTCAAGCTCTCATTGGCGAACTCGTTCCTCCAGCTGTGGCCATCGAGCTTTCAGCCCGTGATTAGCTTTCTAGACTTTCTTTCTGCAGCTGGATTAGCCTGCAGTGCCCTCTAGCGGCATGTGAAATTATAGATTTGAATTTTAAAAAAATAAAAAAAGTCACATATTAGTCGCTCTGGAGTATAAGACGCCAGCAAAACTATGAAAAAAACTGCGACTATTGAAGTTACTTCAAGCAGCAACCTCCCTATCTCTCGGTACAGCTTGCTTTTTTTCACCAAATTGTGTCCCGCCTCAACCGAGCTTTACCCAAATCTAAAAGCTAAAAAGAAAAGCATCAAAATAGCGAGAAAAAGGGGATGAAAAGTCAACAAAAACATGAGAAAAACACAACAAAAAATGATAGAAAAAATAGCTCAAAAAGCAACAAAAATATGACAAAAATGTGGCGACGTGACGAAAAGTTTCCGTCACTTTTGTAGGTCTTAGCTTTCAAATGAGGCGTTACATTGTTGATCTCCAGTCGAGAAGCTTTTAGATTTGGGTAAAGCCCAGTATAAAAAAACATGAATCTAAAATGTTTGTTTGTTTATTTGAGCAACAGATGCATACAAGTATAGTATACGTGTAACATACAGAATTATTCACAACATAAGAGGTTACTGCTGCTCAAAGGGAGTAGGAAGAAGTTAGTTATAACTTATAAGGCCCTACCCCTCCTTTCAGACTTACACAACTTAAACTACTGCTCACGGCACAATATTTTTAATGTATAATTAGGCTTTAACCATGAGATCTATGCGGCAATTCCAGACTGAGGAATTGCCTTAGTAGCGAATTAAATCAACAAAAACGGCTCCACTTAGCAAATCCCAAACAGTAAAGTAATTAGTTCATAACATTCTTGTGTTGCTCTTGCATAAGGTTGAAGGTGCACATTCTGGACATCACATAATAAATCCGGATTCATCACATACTTCTCATTATCAAGGATCAAAATAACAAAGACAATTCATAGTTCAGGAACAGAAGATTAATTACAGGAGTTTTGCATACTTTTCCAGTATTTGCTTTCTGTACATTATTTTAAATTGTACTACAGTTGAACACATTTTTAAATCCTCTTCTAATGAGTTCCAGAGGTCGACTCCACTTCGTGTAACAGACATACTTTTTTGAGTTGTACGGGAATATTTTTTCTTAAGATTCATTTTCCTTCTTAGGTTATAACCCCCATCACGGTCTGAAAACATTATTTGAATGTTAGCAGGGAGTAAACTGTTTTTGGCTTTGAAGACAACTTGGGCAGTTTTTAATTGCTCCAATTCTGTAAATTTGAGAATCTGCGACTGTACAAATAGTGGGTTGGTGAGCTCCCTATATCCGACTTTGTGGATAATTCGTAAGGCCTTCTTTTGTAATTTATATAAAACATCTGTATTGCTTTTATACGTGTTCCCCCAAATTTCCACACAGTAGGTCAGGTAAGGTAGTATAAGAGAGCTGTACATGATATATAAAGATTGCTTATCAAAGAAATGTCTCGCTCTGCCCATTAAAGACACGATTTTTGCCATTTTGGCTCTGATCTTAGTGATATGGGTTTTCCAGCTCAACTTGTGATCAAGAGTTACTCCCAGGAAAGTGTGCTCATAGACTCTTTCAATGTTGTTGTCATCAATGTGTAGTTGGATCTCCGCTTCAATGCGTCGATTTGAGAACACCATAAATTTTGTTTTTAATACATTCAATGATAATTTATTTTTATCAAACCAGTGCTTTAGCTTAGACAATTCTTCTGTAACTTCAATCACAAGTTGTTGCAAGTTCACGCCTGACGCTATTAATGTTGTGTCGTCGGCCAAGAGAATGAACCTAAATATCTCTGAGGCCGAGCACACATCATTAATATACAATAAAAAAAGTTTGGGGCCCAGAATTGATCCCTGGGGTACTCCGCAATATATAGTTTCGCAGGATGATTTGTAATGGCCCATTTGAACAAATTGTTTCCTGTTGGTTAGATATGATTCTAACCAATTTAGGGCAAGTCCCCCAATTCCATTTTTTTGTGCTTTTTGTAGTAGAATACCATGATCCATGGTGTCAAAAGCTTTCTTTAGATCTATAAATATTCCAATTGAATATTTCTTGTTGTCTATATCATTAGTTATCTCCTCTGTTAGTTCAAGTAGGGCCAGCATTGTTGATCTGCTTTTCCTGAAACCATATTGATTTTCATTTAATATTTGGTATTTTTCTATATAATTTTCCAGTCTATTGTTAAATATTTTTTCCAAAATTTTTGAGAATTGAGTTAGAATAGAAATTGGTCTATAATTAGACAATTGGGATTTATCTCCATTTTTGTAAATAGGAACTACTTTTGCGGTTTTCATGTGATCGGGGAATATACCTGTAGAAAAGGATCAATTATATATATGTGATAAAGGCTCAGCTATCACATTTATCACTTTTTTAATAACGGAGATGTTTAGGTCATCACAGTCAGTTGTTTTTTTGTTTTTGCACTTACCAACTATATCTATAATTTCTTTAGGATTAGTAGCTGAAAGAAAAAAGGAGTTTACATTTTCAGACGTTTTGACATTGTGAGTCTCCATCTGTGGAGGTACTATCGATGCGGCCAACTGAGGTCCCACATTTACAAAATATTCATTAAATTTATATACTGTTTCTTCAATCTCCTGAGGACATTTCTTGTGCGTTGTGAAATGATCAAGAGGAGACCCAATGACTTTTTTCCTTTGGATGACACTGTTTATAATCCTCCAGAGACCCTTTATGTTATTTTTGGTTTTGTCCAGTAAGGATCTATAGTGCATTTTTTTAGAGATTCTTATAATTTTTGTCAATTTATTTTTATATGTTTTATACTTACATTCTGCTTCCTCTGTGCGCTCCTTTAAGAATATTCTATAGAGAAGATTTTTCTTTTTGCAAGCATTTAGTATTCCCTTTGTCATCCATGATGCAATTTTAGCCTTTTTCTGGGTATACTTTATAACGGGACAATGTTGATCGTAGCTCGTTTTAAATGTGTCTAAGAACATGAAATGAAATGAATTCCGTGGAGTATGGTGCACCACAAGGTTCAATTTTGGGACCATTATTATTTATCATTTATATTAAGGATTTTGCTTCTGTTTCTACGACCACCTTTCCAGCTCTTTTTGCTGATGATGCCAGTCAGAAAAAATAATAATAAAAAGGGAAAATGCACTCGTTAATGTTATGGCGGGGGGTCAGAGGTTAAAATATGTATTTGTGGAAGTCACAATTAAGCTAATTTGGGCCACACTGGTCAGAGTCCAGGGCCGTTTTTAAGTCCCAGTCCGCCCCTGTTTAAACGTAAAGTTCACAAAATTACTTTTAGTCAATTTTGTGTGGACTAAAACTAGGCTGAAACTAAATGTCTTTTTTTTTTCCCACAAACGACTGAAACCCAGTTCAAAAACAAGAGTCAAAATAAACACTGGACAATTGTAACAAAAATAGGCTGAATAAATGAAAGTCTAAAACAGATCATTTACCCCAAACCTCTGGGTGCAGGGGGGGGGAGCGGGTGAAATCAGGTTAGAAGCAGCAGCTGCAGCAGACTCACCTGTCAGTCCGCAGCTCAGCGCCGCCAGGGCCGACAGCAGCAGCGCCATGTGTCCGAGCACAGCGGCCCTCATCGGGGACAGGCGGAGGAGAGTCAGGACAGGGACAGCATTCCCTCCCGGGCAGAGGCGCTCAGGAGGCGGCCGGAGGAGCGGAGGCGCCGCGGGGAGGGGGGGGGGAGTCCGACACGTCCAGATAATCACGGGGGAGAGAGAAGAGAGAACACCGAAACCACCACCGCGCACCGTGACACATCCACTGCGTCTGTGAGCCTCCTCCACCAGACACACGCGAGGGCCACGCACGCTGGTGACGTCAGCGCGCACGGAGACCGGAGACCAGGGAGAGAGAGAGATGAAGTGAGAGAGAGGGGAAGTGAGAGAGAGGGATAAGGAGGGGGAGAGAGGGAGAGAGAGAGCGCGATGAAGTGAGAGAGAGGGGAAGTGAGAGAGAGAGATGAAGTGAGAGAGAGGGGAAGTGAGAGAGAAGGATAAGGAGGGGGAGAGAGGGAGGGGGAGAGACAGGGAGGGAGGGAAAGAGGAGAGAGAGACAGAGAGAGAGAGAGAGAGGGGGGGAGAGGGAGGGAGGGAGGGAAAGCGGAGAGAGAGAGAGGGGGAGAGAGGGAGAGAGAGAGAAGGGGGAGAGAGAGAGGGAGGGAGGGAGAGAGAGAGAAGGGGGAGAGAGAGAGGGAGGGAGGGAAAGAGGAGAGAGAGGAGAGAGACAGAGAGAGGGGGAGAGAGAGGGAGGGAGGGAGGAAAAGAGGGAGGGAGGGAAAGAGGAGAGAGAGAGGAGAGAGACAGAGAGAGAGAGGGAGGGAGGGAAAGAGGAGGGAGAGAGGAGAGAGACAGAGAGAGAGAGGGAGGGAGGGAAAGAGGAGGGAGAGAGAGAGACAGAGAGAGGGGGAGAGAGAGGGAGGGAGGGAGGAAAAGAGGGAGGGAGGGAAAGAGGAGAGAGAGAGGAGAGAGACAGAGAGAGAGAGGGAGGGAGGGAAAGAGGAGGGAGAGAGAGAGACAGAGAGAGAGGGGGAGAGAGAGGGAGGGAGAGAGACAGAGGGGGAGAGAGAGGGAGGGAGGGAGAAAGAGAGAGACAGAGAGAGAGAGAGAGAGACAGAGAGAGAGGAGGGAGAGAGAGAGAGACAGAGGGGGAGAGAGAGGAGAGAGGGGGGAGAGGGAGGGAGGGAGAAAGAGAGAGACAGAGAGAGAGAGAGAGAGGAGGGAGAGAGAGAGAGACAGAGGGGGAAAGAGGAGAGATAGAGGGGGGAGAGAGAGGAGAGAGCGAGAGAGAGGGGGGGAGAGAGCGGAGGGAGAGGCTAGCAACATCTTTGGTCTTTTTGCGTGACTGAGTGCACGCGTAAAGGCCAGACAGGTACACATCAACTCGTCTAAACTCAGAATATATCTCAGTATGGAAAAACGGTGGCCTGTTCCTTTAAGTATTATGTGAATGTTGTAATTGTTTGACTTGAATTGAATGAATGTGGATGTTCCTCTGGTTTCCCAAACACTAAAAACAGGCCCGAATGACTGTAGAGTGTGAGTGAGTGAGTGGTGGTCGGAGGGGCAGATGGCACAGACTGGCATCGCTTCTGTCAGTCTACCCCAGGGCAGCTGTGGCTACAACAGTATGAGTATGGAGTGAATGAATAATGACGACTAGTGCTTTGAGAAACTTGGTAACACAGGCTTGTAAAGCGCAATAGGTCACGTTCACGTTTTAGAATGTGATGATGTCATAATGATGATGATGATGTTGGAGCAGGTGCCAGTACAACTCTATGGGACAAGGGCAGTTTTTGAAAGAAATCTTGAAAAACAATTGACAAATGTTGCTCCTCATCAGTATTTGGAAGTGACTGACTTAAAAAAAAAAAAACCTGCTGTTTTATTTTTATGGCTGAAAGTCATTTCTACTGGACAAACTCACAAATATGTTTTTGAATACTGTCACCACTTTCAGAGAAAATAATGGGACCCGTTTATCTAAGCCAGGGGCGGACTGGGACTGAAAAACAGCCCTGGGCTCTGACCAGCCTGCCCCAAATTAACGTAATTGTGACTTCCACAAATACATATTTTAACCTCTTACCCCCCGCCTTAACATTAACGAGTGCATTTTCCCCAGTTCGGCTTTTTATTATTATTTTTTTGATTGGTATCATCAGCAAAAAGAACTGGAAAGGTGGTCGTAGAAACAGAAGCAAAATCATTAATATAAATAATAAATAATAGTGGTCCCAAAATTGAACCTTGTGGCACACCATACTCCACGGAATTCCTTTTAGATTCATGTTTTTTTATACTGGGCTTTACCCAAATCTAAAAGCTTCTCGACTGGAGAGCAACAATGTAACGCCTCATTTGAAAGCTAAGACGTACAAAAGTGATGGTAACTTCTCGTCACGTCGCCACATTTTTGTCATATTTTTGTTGTTTTTTTAACTATTTTTTCTAACATTTTTTTGTGTTTTTCTCACGTTTTTGTAGGTTTTTTTGTCCATGTCGCTATTTTGACGCTTTTCTTTTTAGCATTTAGATTTGGCTAAAGCTCGGTTGAGGCAGGACCGGTGGCCCTAGAGCCAGTGGCCCTTCTGTGCTCTTCCAGAATGGACATACGGCCAGTCCGCCCCTGATCTAAGCTGATAGAGGAGACATTGAAGTTTGAAAAAGTTTTCGCTTCATGTTGTTACCATGGTGACCACAATCGAATTCTCTGTTTCTCTCCAGCTCAATTTTAGACTGTTTAGAATGTTGTGATGCCACGTGGACACAACCTGAACACAAGTGCTGTCTATACTGTCTGCTTTAATCAATTTCTTAAACTTGCAAATGAGACATTGAGTCTCAAGAGACGACCTGTGTAAGAATAGTAAGAACAGTCCAAAAGGCTTTTTTCATTTTTTTAAATAAGTTATCCGTTTTTAAAGCTTTACATAAATCTTCAATTTACATTTTTACGTCCACGAATTAGCACTTAGCTGATTAAAAAAAAAGACTGATTTACTGCTCAAAAATGTGATAAAACCCAACAAAAAAGCGATGGGAAGCAAACAGCGTGAGGAAAAAGCTGCATTTAGATGAGTTTCGTAGGTCTTAGCTTTCAAATGAGGCGTTACACTGACCTATAGGCTCTGACCTTGTGGATTTGGGTAAAGCTGAGCTGGAGAAAATGTGCTCGGTTAAGGCGGGGGTCAAGAGGTTAAAAGCAGTGAAGTGCTGCCCTCCAGTGGCCATGACCGAAACGGCACCGTTCCGTAAGCGCAATGACCTCCTCCGCTCAGTAGGGGGCATCACGCACCAGTGCGGCGCGCGAGGAAGAGCGCGGAGGAGGAAGTCGGCGACAACAGCCTCACTCTGAAGCGTTTCTGGGCATAACTCAGTTCATTCACTCACTTTTTTCACTCACTCACTTCGTTCTGCAAGGATCGTGTTCGCCTTTGGAGCTCTGGCGACATTTGGAGCGCGTCATGCGTAAATGCGGTGCGTAAAGGCTTTGGCGACTTTGGTTATCTCACCGGCGGCAACGCGTGTGTGTGTGTGTGATCTGCGATAGGTAAGGCTGAGTAGAAGAAGACAAAGTTAAAACCGTGTAGCACCCAAAGGAGCACCCAGAGGAGCACCCAGAGGAGAGGGAGCTGGGGAGATGCTGAGCGCAGACTCTCTGGCGGTGGCCCAGGAGCAGGTTCTGGAGGCGGAGGTGAGGAGTACACTCTGTTAAAGTTATTGGTGAAAAAATGTCCTTGTTTTTTGGCTTCTAAGCTCAGTACATCATTAGATAGAATTAGATATTGAAAAAATCCCCTTGTGAAAAAATGTGTATTTGAGTGTCCGCCTGTAAAGTGCGGAGTCTGATGGAGCGACTCGAGTGCAGATGTTGTTAAAGAGTGAAACGAAAACGGCCCTAAAGTTTAGTCTCTTTGTCTGCGCATGCGCCCTGTGTATATTTCTCCCGTCTTTAGTCGCTGCTGTCTCCCACAAAGGAAATGACCATATTTGGATTACAACGTCATTTCGGTCATAGCCTTTCGTGCTACACGTGGATACCAAACATGTCAGTATTTGGGAATGAACACGTGTGGGAAAGACCAGGGAGCGACACAGACATGTTGGAGTCACTTCCTGGACAAATCTCCGGCTCAACGCGACAAAACGTTAAAGGAACAGGCCACCGTTTTCCCACACTGAGATATGTTCTTACCTGAGCTTAGACGAGTTGATGTGTACCTGTCTGGTCTCTGTGTGTGCCCTCAGTCACGCAAACAGACCAAAGAAGTTGTTAGCATTTGGTCTCTCCCAATGTATTCCTATTGCTCCAAACGGGGGTGAAGTTAGAAGCGACCACGCTCTTCCACGGGCACACGTAAAGACCAGACAGGTACACATCAACTCGTCTAAGCTCGGGTAAGAACATATCTCAGTGTGGAAGAACGGTGTTTAAATAAGTGTTTGGAAAAATCACTTTGATGGAAGTGTGACCTGGATTCTCGTCTGTCCGGCAACACGACAGCGACAGAACCCTTCTTCCTGGTCGTGAGTCAGTGCCAATGACAGTACGTCTGCACCGCGCCACCTACTGTTCATAGAGTGAGCTTTATTAGTCGTTTAACACAGACCAAACACATGGACAAATGGACTTTGGAGCCTTTAGAGAAATGTAGTAGAGTAATGAGTGTTATATTTGTCTTTCAAACATAGTGGAAGAAAGTATAAAGTTCTTAACACAAATACTACTCGAAGTGAAGTACAAATCCTCAATAACTATTGAAGTACAGTGCTAGGGCTGCAAGGTTTATCGCAGGGGTCACCAACGTGGTGCCCGCGGCCCCCCAGGGGCCCTTTGGGGCATGTCCAGTAGCCCTTGGGACTTTTTCTAAAGTGTAAAACACTTCATTTTCTTGAATCTAATTCTTAAAATTACAGTTATTTCGGTTCTTGTGACTCGGTATGAGTTTAAAATAAAGCTATTTTAATATAATATGGGGTCAATATCCTATAAGTGAACAGTGTACGTTTAAGTCTTTAGGATTTGTTTTTAACTGGCAGCCCTCGAACAACTTAATGCTCTTAAAGTAGCCCTCAGCTGAAATAAGGTTGGTGACCCCTGGTTTATCGACATCAAATTGCAATCGAGGTTTTGACTAATCTCAAGAGTTTTTTTTTTCTTTCTTCGGTCTCTGTCATTTGAGTGATAGAATCACCCATCAGAACTGTCAGCCTTGCGACCTTTCCTTTGTGGAAAACTCCTCCAGAAGAGAAACCAAATATTTTTTAAAGTAGTTTACTGTGTATTGTTCTAATTTGGGGCAGTTTGAGCTAGAGTATGTTGTTTGACGTTACATGACTTCCTTCACACATCATTTTAGCAGTATTGCATTTAAATGTATCAAACATAGAAATCGCAGTATTTGTCCAAATCGTGCAGCCCTATACTGTACGGGTGGGAACCTCTGGGTACCTCACGATTCGATACTATATGCGATACATGGCTTACGATAACGATTTTCTTACGATACTGCGACAAAAATAACCTACGATACATCAAGATTTAAAAAAAAAGATGCGACAGTGGCACAGATGGTAGAGCGGGTCGTCTCATGATCGGAAGGTCGGGGGTTCGAATCCCACCTCCTGAAAGTGCACATTGTCGTTGTGTCCTTGGGCAAGACACTTCACCCACATTGCCCCCAGTGTCTGCGTACATTGGTGTATGAATGGGTGAGTGGATCCTTGCTGTAAAGCGCTTTGAGTGCCTAATGTAGGTGGAAAAGCGCTATATAAGTTGAGACCATTTACCATGCTGCTTTTAACCTTTATTTTCACATAATACATATTATTCATCATTTACATTTCTTTTCATGTGCTTTGTACCACTTTTTTCTGTCTATAAATGATCCTTAACTTTCACACTGAAAATGGGTCTATAGATCTGTCAGTGACTTCATTTACATTTAAATAAAGAAGAAACCACAGTCCTGTTTGAAAAGGAATAAATCAACCCCAAATGAATCTTCTCTATAATGATATAATTATAATTAATTATAAAAAATAATCATTATAAGTAAATTATTTGTGTGACAGCGTTTGACCCTGTCCTGACTGAATTCTTGATCATTATTGGCCTCTATTGACTGTGATGCACTGCTGCCTCATTAATATGCATGACGTTGCTCATTAATATGCATGACGTCATCAAAAGTATCGTATCGTGCTGCAAAATATTGCGATATATCAGAAGGTCAAGGTCAAATTTATTTATAGAGCACATTTACATTAACAGCTGGCACTGCCCCAAATCAATATATTGTCACACTCCTACTCTACAGTACCATAGTACACAAGGCCGTGGGAACCCAGGGTGCTGAGGGCGCTGCAGCACCCCCTGGTGGATAGTTTGTGAACTGCAGGCAATATTAACCCCTTGACTCCCACCTGAACTGAGCACATTTTCTCCAGCTTTACCCCCAGTCCAAAAGCCTCTGGAAAAAAGGTGTGAAAATAGCAACAAAACTGATACGAAAACAAGGATGTAAATGTGACGAAAAAGAGACGAAAAATTGACAAAAATTGACAAAAAATTGACAAAAAAGTGAGAAAAATTTGACTAAAAATTGTGAAAAAAAGGATGAAAAAGTGATGAGAATTTGACAAAAAAAATGCAAATAATTTGATGAAAAAGTGACAAAAAATGGACAAAAAATGGACAAAAATTTGACGAAAAAGTGACAAAAAAGTCATGAAAATTTGACAAAAATGAGACGACTGCCCAACAAAAAAAGTGATGAAAAAAAATCTGATGTGAGGAAAAAGATCAATTTAGTTTTGTAGGTCTTAGCTTTCAAATGAGGCGTTCCACTGGCCTACAGGATTTGGGTAAAGCTGAACTGGAGAAAATGCTCTCGGTTCAGGCGGGAGTTAAGAGGTCAATAAATAGGATTTATGCACAGAAAAAGTATTTTGGGGGTAAATTTTGTCCCTCAGCGCCCCCTAACTAAAATATCTTCCCACGGCTCTGATTGTACATGAACTTACTGACACCTCTGGCTGTTATATTTTTGTGGTAATATCTGATAGATTGTATTGACGTCATTTTAGAACGTGATGTGATGATGTGAGTCGGAGCTTTGGAAAGAAATGTGCAAATGTTTTCCCTGATCATTATTTAGAAGTGAAGGGTTTCTGATGTTCAGGCTTGTTGGTGTAATTCCCTCGTTGCAGCATCTGAGGTAGAAACGGAGATGGCTCTTTTTGTAAGACTGAAGTTCTTTTCTTATGTTTTACTAAAAGAACCATTTGTCATAATCATCATTCACTAAGAAGACAGTATGAACCTTTTCCTGTCCTGTCATCATCTGGAATATTGCCTCCACTTTCTCACACCTTAGCCAGTTCATGTGTGCTGAGAGAGAAGACGCTGAACTTTGGGGCAGTTTTTGTTTCACGTGGATAGCTCCGGCCGTTACAGAGATACTAAGTACGAAACTCAACATTTTGACCGTTACCGTAGTTTCCACAGACAAACTCCACTTTAAACTATAGGCTGTTTACAATGTTGTGGCGTCACGTGAGCGCAACCTATTTTGCAGATTGAGGTGGCCCAGGAGCAGGTCCTGGAGGTGGCCCAGGAGCAGGTGGTGGAGTGTGGGCCGAACAAACTGGGAGACATCTTCACGTTTGTATCTCAGGGCAGTTTCTCCGATGCCGTGACTCCACTGCGCAAGAAGAACCTCAAGAGATACGCGCGAAAGTTCATCGTGGAAGGTAAATGTGGAGGCCCATCCCCGCCGCTGCTGAAGTGGCTGCTGCTGTACCTCTTCTGCACCGCGTTGTGTGTGTGCTCCTCAGATGGAAAGCTGTTCTACGTGGGCATGAAGGGCGAGGAGAAGCGCGAGGTGGTGATCGAGCCCGAGAGGAAGAGGCAGATCTTCCTGGAGTGTCACTTTAACGACGTGGGAGGGCATCTGGGCCAGAAGAAGACGGTGAACCGGATCCAGAGCAGATACTACTGGCTGGGCATCATCAGGGACGTGGTTGACTGGGTACTTTATCAAATATCACCTCTCCCTCTGACTGATCGAATGCGTCATCTCATGAGTCAGCAGATTATCCAATAACAGATCACATGATCCTGGGGGGTTTGAGTGTCTGCTGATATTAACCAATACTAAAAGACTTTCTTAGAAGTGGCTGCTGTGAGTGAAAAAGTGAATGGTCCTCTTTCTTCCCGAGTGAGATCCATCAAGTCTTTCTTGCAAACAACATGTTACAGATCAATTATATCTATTGACAAACTAATTGAAACAAGACAACACAAGGATCACTGGACTTTTCTACACTAAATATCCTCGGGTAACAAGGCCGTGGGAACCCAGGGTGCTGAGGGCGCTGCAGCACCCCCTGGTGGATAGTTTGTGAACTGCAGGCAATATTAACCCCTTAACTCCCACCTGAACCGGGCACATTTTCTCCAGCTTTACCCCAGTCCAAAAGCCTCTGGAAAAAAGGTGTGAAAATAGCAACAAAAGTGAGACGAAAACAAGGATGAAAATGTGAAAAAAGTGAGAAAACATTGACGAAAAAGTGACAAAAAATTTCCAAAAAAATGACAAAATTGACAAAAAATTGATAAAAAAGTGAGAAAAATTTGACGATAAAATGAGAAAACATTTACGAAAAAGTGATAAGAATTTGCCAAAAAAATTTGAATAATTTGACGAAAAAGTGACAAAAAAGTCTGACAAAAATGAGACGACTGCCCAACAAAAAAAGTGACTAAAAAAAATCTCATGAGCGGGAAAAGATCAATTTAGTTTTGTAGATCTTAGCTTTCAAATGAGGCGTTACACTGGCCAACAGGATTTGGGTAAAGCTGAACTGGAGAAAATGCTCTCGGTTCAGGCGGGACTTAAGAGGTTAATAACTAGGATGTTGAACAGACCATCTCCTTCTCTGATTGGTTCATCCATCTGTGTCGTCTGAAAGGACAGTCTCACACTAACCTGTCTCTGTCTCAGATCAAACTGTGTGAGACGTGTCGCGGAGCCGAGCGGAGCAAAAACATGTCCAGAACTGTCCGACCGCAGCGAGTGGGCGCTCCCTGGGACTTCATCACCGCAGACATACTAGGTACTCCCTCGTCCCGGCTACTCCCTCTCATCCAGACCACCCCCTACAGCAGCTTTCTAGTGATTTTTTTTGGCTGTTATTCAGAAAGTTTCTTATTTGTTTCACCTCATATGAATGATACAAGGAAAAGGAATAAGTTAAGGGGAGACACTACAGGCAAAACTCAATTTTTTCAGTTTTCAGGTTTTGGGCCAAATTGGTCTCTGAACATATAAGCTTTCACCCGGAAACAGAAAACATGCCTAATCTTCACAATAACATGTTTAAATATTGCGCTGATTCAATGTTCCCCCATAGACTTATATGGGAGAATGCAATTTCAAAGCCCTTTTTCTCAAAACACATTTTTCTGTCATTGTGGCGACACTATGTCCACGTCAGTCGGACCTAAAGACTTCAAATTTTCCAGTCTTGGACTGAACAATATTTGGAAGATCAGAGGGATTTTTTATTATCTAATCCCTAGCCCCATTTATTGAGTTTTGAATGTCAAAAAATAAAGCGAAAATACACTGCTCACAAAAACTTAGGGCACACTCAAAAAACACATCCTAGATGTCAATCAATTCGATTTTTCGGATTAAAATCTTTATTTATAGTGTAGGGCAATGTGCTGAGAACAAAATAACATAAGAATGATAAATGGAAATCAAATCCTCAGCCCCTGGAGGTCTGGATCCAAAATTATAGTCAAAATCAAAGTGACAAATCAGGTCACTGGTTGATCCAAATTCTGTAGAAATTCCTCCAAACGAGTCTGTATCATCCTCAGTCGTGTGTGTGGCCTCCACGTGCCTGAATGCACTCCCTACAACGCCTGGGCATGCTCCTGATGAGACCACGGATGTCCTCCTGAGGGATCTCCTCCCAGACCTGGATTAGAGCATCAGTCAGCTCCTGGACAGTCTGTGGTGCGACGTGGCGTTGATGGATGGACCGAGACATGATGTCCCAGATGTGCTCTATTGGATTTAAGTCTGGGGAACGGGCAGGCCAGTCCAAAACATCAATACCTTCATCATGCAGGACCTGCTGACACACTCTTGCCACATGTGGCCTGGCATTATCAGGCATCAGAAGGAACCCAGGGCCCACAGCACCAGCATATGGTCTTACAATAGGTCTGAGGATCTCATCCCGGTCCCCAATGCCAGTCAGGGAACCTCTGGCTCGCACATGGAGGGCTGTGCGGCCCTCCAATGAAATGCCTCCCCAGACCATCACTGACCCACCACCAAACCGGTCATGCTGATGATGTTGCAGCAGCAGAACGTTCTCCAGAGCGTCTCCAGACTCTGTCACGTCTGCCACATGTGCTCAGGGTGAACCTGCTCTCATCCGTGAAGAGCACAGGGCACCATTGGCCAATCTGCCAATCGCTGTGTTCTCGGGCAAATGCCAATCGGGCTGCACGGTGTTGGGCAGTAAACACCGGCCCAACGCCCTCATACCACCCTCATGGAGTCGGTTTCTGACCGTTTGAGGACCAACATGCACATTTGTGGCCCTCTGGAGGTCATTTTGTAGGGCTCGGGCAGTGCTTCTCCTGTTTCTCCGTGCACAAATGAGCAGATAGCGGTCCTGCTGTTGTTGACCTCGGTCGGCCCCCCCCCAGGTCTCCTGGTGTACTGGCCTGTCTCCTGGTATCTCCTCCATGCTCTGGACACTGCGCTGGGAGACACAGCAAACCTTCTTGCCACAGCACGAATGGACGTGCCATTTTGCATGAGCATCACTCCCTGAGCAGCTTCTGTGGGTTGTAGATGCTCCTCATGATCCCTCTAGTGGTGAGAACACTGGACAAATGCAAAAGTGTTCCAAAAATACGGTACAAAGGATGAAGACAGGGAAATGGTCTGTGGTCACCACCTGCAAAACCATTCCTCTTTTGGACTGATCTTGCTAATTGCCGCTCATTTCCACCTGCTGTCTGTTTAATTTCCACAACACCAAGTGAAATTGATTCACAATAAGCGTGGCTTCCTAACTGGACAGTCTGATATCCCAGAAATTTGACTGACTTGGAGTTACATTGTGTTTTTTGAGTGTGCCCTAAGTTTTTGTGAGCAGTGTATATATATATTTTTTTTAATTTCCACTAAAAAGCAGCTTATTTTAAAACTAAACAAGATATCCAAAATCCCCTCTGAAAAAGTCTTGGCAGCTCATTTATCAATAAAATGAAACAACAAATTTGAATGTAGCTCTATCCATTATTCAGATTTCGTTGCCGAAAAGATGGGAAATGTGGAGCATTTTTAGGCATAAAACACCTTGTGCTCATATGAAAAGATAAAATGACAGAAAACTTGCAATGTATTTTTTTCTCACGTTTATGCCAGTGATCTACAGCAACAGTTTCAAATTGATATCTGTAAATATACATCTTTTGCCTATTCACCTGCAGTGTCTCGCCATAATGAATGCCTTTATGAATCTGTTTTCTGGTTCTGTATGACAAATAATTTAGCACAGATTGAGAAAAGAATCGTTCAGGTATCGGTAACATCATTTTTTTTACGGAACCCTTTGACTTTAGCGACAAAAGCTGCGTCTTACCAAACGCATCCAAACCTTTCCCCAAATCCTTTTTGTTGCCGTGTCATTTGTTTTGTCTTCTACACTTTTTAAATAGATGTAAAAAGCCTTTGTGTCGGGGTAATGCTTTGCGAGCTTTGGAGGCGTGATGGTAAAAACTTTCTATGGGTGTCATTTTTAGGGGCGTCCCCGGGTCACTCTAATCCCGTGTGAATAGAGCATTAGTGTTATGTCTATTCTCTGGCCTCTGTTTCGTGTAGGTCCGTTCCCCGTGTCGGCGCGGGGTCACACTCACGTGCTCCTTCTGATGGATTACTTTAGCAAATGGCCCGAGGTGTCCCCACTGCAGAGGGCGGACCCTCAGTCTGTGGCCAGAGAAATCTCCACATGTGTTTACAGGTAAAGAATAAACCCGTTACACACAAAAGTCTTTGGGGAAAATCCTAAGTCCTGTTTTTCTGTGTGTCCCTCCAGGTTTGGAGCACCTAAAACCATTGCATGCTCCCAGAGCCCAGAGTTCTGCGCCCAGGTGAGAAAGGAAATGATCATATTTGGATTACAGCGTCATCTCGGCTGCCTTTCGTACTTCAAATCAGAAACCTCAAAAAATAACGAGAGAGTTTGGTCTGTGTGAAGAATCGCGGCAATAGTTTTCTCAGCCTGGAATGTAGATGAACTGTTCCTTTGTGGCAGGTTTCCTGTGAGCTTTGTGAGACGTGGGGCCTGGAGCAGACGGTAACCTCGGCGGACCCCCTCCCAGACTGCGGCGCCCCCACCTTGAGGCCGACGGTGCTGCGGCTGGTGGAGGACCGAGCGCAACACTGGGACGATCATCTGGACCGGGCTCTATTTCCTCTGAGGACCTCCGTGAACCAGAGCACCAAGTTCAGCCCCTTCAGCCTGGTCTTCAGCCGCACACCACGCCTTCACGAGCAGGTACAAGACACGCCCTTCAGCCGCACACCACGCCTTAATGACCAGGTACGAGACACGCCCTTCAGCCGCACACCACGCCTTCATGACCAGGTACGAGACACGCCCTTCAGCCGCACACCACGCCTTAATGACCAGGTACGAGACACGCCCTTCAGCCGCACACCACGCCTTCATGACCAGGTACGAGACACGCCCTTCAGCCGCACACCACGCCTTAATGACCAGGTACGAGACACGCCCTTCAGCCGCACACCACGCCTTAATGACCAGGTACGAGACACGCCCTTCAGCCGCACACCACGCCTTCACGACCAGGTACGAGACACGCCCTTCAGCTGAACACCACGCCTTCACGACCAGGTACGAGACACGCCCTTCAGCCGCACACCACGCCTTCACGACCATGTACGAGACACGCCCTTCAGCCGCACACCACGCCTTCACGACCAGGTACGAGACACGCCCTTCAGCCGCACACCACGCCTTCACGACCAGGTACGAGACACGCCCTTCAGCCGCACACCACGCCTTAATGACCAGGTACAAGACACGCCCTTCAGCTGCACACCACGCCTTAATGACCAGGTACGAAACATGCCCATCAGCTATATCAGCCTTAGTGACATTAGGTGTGTTCGAGATGAGCCAGACGGACGCAGTTTTGACAGGCGACTGCAGACTCTCGGTGCCGGTTAGATTTCTGTCCGACTTGCTCCAGACGGGCTCTGATGTCACGGGCACGTAGGGCACGGAAAGATCATGAGACTCCAATGAGACTGGATCAGCCGCTGCATCTCTCCAGAGGCAACTGCAGCGGCTCCTCGGCCGCGCGCATGATGGGAAAACGCCCACCTGTCCTCAGGCTCAGGTGATTGGATACGAGTCTGCTGTGATCAGAAACGTGCTCCTCGCCCCCCCCCTCTCCTCTTTAGATCTGAACAAATAAACTAGGACTGAAACTAAAACTGATAACTATAGTTCGGTATCGCCCCTAAAATAGAGCTCATGTTTGATGCTTTTACAGAACAACTCTTGATTTATTTTATCTCACAAACTTGAACAAACAAACGGGAAAGTTTTCTCTGATGAAGAATGATGTCTCTGGAGTAAAGGAAACAGAGCAGGAGGTGAATGACTTTTATTTAGGATAAACTTTAAATGAACGCGATATCTGAACGAGACGCTGCGTGATCTGAGGCTCTCGCTGTTCTCTGCATGTGGAGCGGTCGGATGGGCTTCAGGCTTTTTTCTCCGCCCCCGTTGCGCCGGCTACTCTCGCCGATCATCCAGGCGATCCACAACGGCATCTCAAACACACCTATTATTAGACACGCCCTTCAGCCTCAACGACCAGGTACAAAACACGCCCTTCAACCTTAATGACCAGGGGCCTCATTTATCAAGCTTACTGCGCACAAAATGAGGCCAAAACTTTGCGTAGCCGCTCCTCTGCGCCAAAGTTGGCATTTATAGAAAACAAACTGAACGTGAAACACTGCGCTGCTCCACACAAACTAAAGAGCTGCCGTACGAGGTACGCACTTTTCAGAAACACTGAGAGACGGGAGAGCAGCGACATGACTGGTTTGAGGAAGTCAGGTTTGGTTTGGTTTGAAATGGTTTGAATTTACTTTCTTCAGCAATGACAAAGATTAGAATGAAATAAGCAACTTATTACGATGCTTGTGAATATTGGTGCGCACATACGTGCACGCTCGTACCCGTGCACGTATGCGCACTGGCGCTAAAGCCTTTTAAACGGGAAACAGGAATGATCCTGTTGTCCAGTGCTTTGAGTCGTCTCTGGACATAAGTCTGACCACATGACCTTCAGACGAGGCCGTCTTTACGCAGTGCGCACCGGCACCGCGGCTCCACTGCCCACGCCGTCCTGAGACACCACCACTGACCTCTCCTCACTCACTCCACCCGGACACTGACCTCTCCTCACTCACTCCACCCGGACACTGACCTCTCCTCTCTCACTCCACCCGGACACTGACCTCTCCTCACTCACTCACCCCGGACACTGACCTCTCCTCACTCACTCCACCCGGCCACTGACCTCTCCTCACTCACTCCACCCAGACACTGACCTCTCCTCACTCACTCCACCCGGACACTGACCTCTCCTCACTCACTCCACCCGGACACTGACCTCTCCTCTCTCACTCCACCCGGACACTGACCTCTCCTCACTCACTCCACCCGGACACTGACCTCTCCACACTCACTCCACCCGGACACTGACCTCTCCACACTCACACCACCCGGACACTGACCTCTCCACACTCACACCACCCGGACACTGACCTCACCTCACTCACTCCACCCGGACACTGACCTCTCCTCACTCACTCCACCCGGACACTGACCTCTCCTCACTCACACCACCCGGACACTGACCTCTCCTCACTCACTCCACCCGGACACTGACCTCTCCTCACTCACTCACTCCACCCGGACACTGACCTCTCCACACTCACACCACCCGGAGACTGACCTCTCCTCACTCACTCCACCCGGACACTGACCTCTCCTCACTCACTCCACCCGGACACTGACCTCTCCTCTCTCACTCCACCCGGACACTGACCTCTCCTCACTCACTCACCCCGGACACTGACCTCTCCTCACTCACTCCACCCGGCCACTGACCTCTCCTCACTCACTCCACCCAGACACTGACCTCTCCTCACTCACTCCACCCGGACACTGACCTCTCCTCACTCACTCCACCCGGACACTGACCTCTCCTCTCTCACTCCACCCGGACACTGACCTCTCCTCACTCACTCCACCCGGACACTGACCTCTCCACACTCACTCCACCCGGACACTGACCTCTCCACACTCACACCACCCGGACACTGACCTCTCCACACTCACACCACCCGGACACTGACCTCACCTCACTCACTCCACCCGGACACTGACCTCTCCTCACTCACTCACTCCACCCGGACACTGACCTCTCCTCACTCACACCACCCGGACACTGACCTCACCTCACTCACTCCACCCGGACACTGACCTCTCCTCACTCACTCCACCCGGACACTGACCTCTCCTCACTCACTCACTCCACCCGGACACTGACCTCTCCACACTCACACCACCCGGAGACTGACCTCTCCTCACTCACTCCACCCGGACACTGACCTCTCCTCACTCACACCACCCGGACACTGACCTCTCCTCACTCGCTCCACCCGGACACTGACCTCTCCTCACTCGCTCCACCCGGACACTGACCTCTCCTCACTCACTCCACCCGGACACTGACCTCTCCTCACTCGCTCCACCCGGACACTGACCTCTCCTCACTCGCTCCACCCGGACACTGACCTCTCCTCACTCACTCCACCCGGACACTGACCTCTCCTCACTCGCTCCACCCGGACACTGACCTCTCCTCACTCGCTCCACCCGGACACTGACCTCTCCTCACTCACTCCACCTGGACACTGACCTCTCCTCAGGTCAGTGTCCAGGTGGTGTCTCAGGACGGCGTGGGCAGTGGAGCCGCGGTGCCGGTGCGCACTGCGTAAAGACGGCCTCGTCTGAAGGGCATGTGACCCGAGCTTTGGACATAAACCCAGTTGGTCAGACTTATGTCCAGACACGACTCAAAGCACAGAACAACGGGATCATTCCTGTTTCCCATTTAAAATGCTTTAGTGCCAGTGCGCATACGTGCACGGGTACGAGCGTGCACGTATGTGCGCACCAATATTCACAAACATCGTAATAAGTTGCTTATTTCATTCTAATCTTTGTATTTGCTGAAGAAAGTAAATTCAAACCATTTCAAACCATTTCAAACCAAACCAAACCAAACCTGACTTCCTCAAACCAGTCCTGTCTCTGCTCTCCCGTCTCTCAGCAGTGTTTCTGAAAAGTGCGTACCTCGTACGGGAGCTATTTAGTTTGTGTGGAGCAGCGCAGTGTTTCACGTTCAGTTTGTTTTCTATAAATGCCAACTTTGGCGCAGAGGAGCGGCTACGCAAAGTTTTGGCCTCATTTTGTGCGCAGCAAGCTTGATAAATGAGGCCCCAGGTACGAGACACGCTCATGAGCCGCACACCACACCTCAATGATCAGGTATGAGACACACCCCTCAGCCTTAATGACCAGGTACGAGACAATGACAAAATAATGAGGCACAGTGACTTGGGCGAGTTTTTATCTGAATACCGGTTTGGAAATAGTAAAGCGCTACATTACTTTTTACTGTAAAAAGTAGTCAGTCTAAGTAGCAGAAAGCCTGAGAGTGTGTCCTCTGTCCTCAGAGCTCCAGCGACTGTCCACATCTGCAGAGCATCCAGGAGCAGCAGGAGCTCATCAGGCAGAGGGTACGCACCATACTCTATTCTATTCTATTCAATCGTTTTTTTGCCAAATCAAGTCATTGGGGATTTGTTTTATTCTGTAATTGTAATTTCGCCTTGGTCGCTTATGCCCAGGGCCAACCCTGAAGCCGAGAAGTGTCACCCCGCTGCACATCATGTTGTTATTCGGGCTGAGTCTGAAAGTTTTTACAAAAAAACGTTTTGGTCCAGTTTGGCTTCACCCAAATCTAAATGCGACGACCCGGCAACAATGCTTGGAAAATGGTTTAGTTGAGTTTTGTAGGTCTTAGCTTTCAAATGAGGCGCTACACTGGCCTAGTGGCTGTGACCTGGGTAAAGCTGAACTGGAGAACAGGGGATTAAGGGGTTAAGTAGAGTTTAAAAAACAAAAAATAAAAAAATAAGAGAAAATTCAATTCAATTCAATGACAGTACCTTTGCTGTTAGAGCAAAGGGGTAAAGCTGAGTGGTTTTCTTTGTCCCAGTGGAACCAGCTCATTCTGAACATCAGACTCTGGTTTGGACTCTGTGCTCTGGCCCCGCCCCCTCTGCTTCATAAGAGCGTTTCTCTCACTGTCAGCCCTACAACTGCAGATCCCAATGCGCTGGTTTCTCTTTAAAGCAATAATAATTTATAAGCAGGACATTACAAGCTTAGCGTGTGCCGCTGCGCATCAGCCGTGACATAAATGTATGTGACGAATACAAACCACGGGTTGAGCGACACAGGAACGCTCGCTCCTCGCATCAAAGCAGAAAACTCGTGTTTTAAATCAAAGCGTCCAATTAGTCGCACTTTACCCGTCAGACAGCCAAGTAAAGACATGACAACTCGATCAAACTCTGGTGCTGTTCACTGTTGGAGGGAACGTATTACAAAAGAGCTACAAAAATATGACTTTTTTTCAGTAGCCAAGGAGGATCATATATTACTTCAACAAAATGCAGTAATATTTTAGTCTTTACAATTTAAGTAAGTCAAGTTACAAACTCAAGTCGTCAAAACAAATCACAAGAGAATGGGGAAAGTGAAGGAAAAACAAATCTTTGACTGCACTTTTGCACGATGGCATTATCACTATTATCACTATTATTACGCTTTGCCAAAAGTAACTCAAAAGTAACTCAAAGTTGTGCAGCTCAGTTACATTTTTGAACCAGTAATATGTAATACAAACATTACATTTTTAAAACTGTACTGCAAATTAATTTGACAGATAATTGACAATTTTTTCCTCTTAACTCCCGCCTGAACTGAGAGGATCTTTTTCCTCACGTCATCAGATTTTTTTGTTGGGTATTCAACTCATTTTTGCAACTTTTTTGTCATTTTTTGTCATATTTCTGTCATTTTTTTCATCATTTTTTTGGTCAAATTTTTATCACATTTTTGTCATTTTTTTGTCACATTTTTGTCATTTTTTTGTCACATTTTTGTCATTTTTTTGTCACATTTTTATCACATTTTTGTAATTTTTTTGTCATATTTTTGTAATTTTTTTGTCCAATTTGTATCACATTCTTTGGTCATTTTTTGTCAATTTTTTGTCAATTTCTTGTGACATTTTTGTCATTTTTTTGGTCATTTTTTTGCCACTTTTTCATCAATTTTTCCTCACTTTTTTGTCAATGTTTTCTCACTTTTTTGTCACATTTCCATCATTGTTTTCGTCTCAGTTTTGTTGCTATTTTCACAGCTTTTTTCCAGAAGCTTTTGGACTGGGGTAAAGCCAAACTGGAGAAAATGTGCTCGGTTCAGGCGGGAGTTAAGGGGTTAAATAAATCAGAAATACAGTCTACACATTGTTAATGTTGTTAATGCCTTTTCTAGTTGGAAACAGGTGATTTTTAACGGAATAGGCGCATTTCTAGCAACCAACGCTCCAGTGTTCTAATGGTACATTGTGTTATAGCTAATCGTGTTAGAGGCTCATTGATGATTAGAAAACCCAATTATGCTAGCACTGATGAACGCTGTTGTGCTGAATACAGAAGCTACAGAACTGGCCTGGGACTTTGGAATGGTGGCGTATGTTATGAATGATGTTGGAGCTGGTGATGGTCGAGGGAACAGTGGTCACACCATCTTAAAATGACTGGAAAATAACTGAACTAATTTCATTGAACGACACTTGAGACGACCTTTTTAAATTGTAACTGTTTTTCATCATTTGTTTGTCATTTTATTTTGAGTATTGAAATTGTAACTGTGTCTTTTGAAAAAGTGTTTTTTACTCTCAATGGGTAAAATCACTTTCTTGATAATTTAAAGGCAAAATAAAATTGATAACACGATGTCTGTTTGGGAACAGGTGCTGGAGAACATGAACGCCGCCTACAAACAGGAGAAGAAGAAAAAGAAACGCAAATCTCACAAAATCAGCTCCATTTTGGCCGACGCGGACTCGAACTCGCCCAAAGTGCCGGTGAAGCGGGTGACCGACTGCAGCTTGTTCCTGGGGTTCCCCGTGGAGTCGGTGCTGGCCGCCGTTCAGAGCGAGAAGACGGAGCTGGGCTTCGGCCTCCACTCGGCGCAATGACACGGGGTGTGAAAACGCTATTTATTACAGATGCTCTAGTTTTGTATTGTACAGAGAAGAAATAAAGGCCTTTTGGAATCTGGTTTTATTTTATTTGACTTTGTTGTGTTTTTGTTTTTATTTCCTGCTATTAAAGGTTTTCATCAAGCGTAAAGCGCCAGAGGTTGGACATATTTAAATTTAGTTTTAGACTAGCTTTGTTGTAGTCGACTAAATCAATAACTTGCCACATATACTATCATATTAAAACACGTTTACTGATATATACTGTGTTTACATGCAGTTGAGTATCCAGGTTATACATGGGCATTATGTGTTTTCTAGTTTTGACCGGTTCATGTAAACCCAGAATCCTGGTTTCAGTTTCCTGGACAAGCCCATATCCATGTTTTTAGAAACCAGGATATTCCCAGGTTACTATACCTTGTAAACACAGTATCCTAGTTGTGCTGAAGTACTGTATGTGCAAACCTTTGAAACAGATATGGTAGGCTTTTAAAACTTTGTATCTTCTAAAAACTAACCAAACATTGAAGTTAGACTCTTTTCTCCGTGGTATCTCCAGTGGAAGTCGGCGCTGCTCTCGGATCAAACCAATTTTATTTTTTCAACTCTCACATCTGTCGCAGAATCTGGGAAAGAACTCTACTGTTGTAAGTGCTTCTTTGGATAGTTAGACTCCCTGTGCTAGAGAAATTTGCAACAACAAAAAAAGCCATGCGTTAGTAACTTTGCTAAAGTATGCAGCTCCTTCATAGACTGTAAAGAGCTCCTTACTATATTTGTCATTAGCTCCGCCCCTCTGGAGCCTAAATAATACAGGATACTGTAGTTCTTCATATAAACAGGATTTGAGTGTCCTGGTGTAAACATCATATCCAGAATATTGTCATGACCAAGATATACCTAATTACCAGGTTACTGGAGCGCATGTAAACATACTCATTGCGTGCTTGTGTTTCCTCTCCCACGTGGACAGCACAGCCCTGTTCCTTTGCAAGTGAAATGATGAGACTCTTTCAATAGGTGTGTTTAAGATGAGCGAGGCGCTGCAGGCGGCTGCAGGCGAGCGGTGCATGCCGGTCAGAATCGCTCTGACGCCACCTGTGCGACGGTGCCCGTATTCTCGTGAGACCGAGGCGGCTGGAGCGCCTTGGGGAGGCGAGCGAAGTTGCTTTTCTCCGCCTCGCTCGGCTGGCTGAACTACAAAGGCCAAAGGGATTGTGGGAAATGAAGTGCTGTAAACACGTACGCTGACAGAGGACTGACAGATGATTGGATATGAGTTGTGTTTAGATCGGAGACGTGTTGCCCTGACGCTCCGCAGCTCCTGCCTCCTTTTTTCTCATCACCAAGATCTACTTAAATCTGCAGAAATGCTTCAGAGTCTTCATTTATGACAGAAAATGCCAGTGTGTTCAACATATGGCCTGCATTTTAAATAAGCATAAGTTTATTATTCTAATCCTAAACTGTAAGAGGAGAGTCTGTTATTGTTGCTGTAGTGATGGGGCGTCGGTCTGGTGTGTGGGAGACGCAGAAATGTGTTCACAAACTTGTCAAATAGTTTTATTCCCAAACTCTTTCTAACAAACGCGAGACGCTGCGTGATCTGAGGCTCCTCTCTGTTCTCGGGGCTGAGATGTGTCTGCCTTGATTAGAGGCGCCTTTCTCCGCCCTCTGACGCCACCGCCTGGTCTCGTCTGGAATCGAGGCGAGGCGCACTTCATCTTAAACACACCTAATATTTCACTGAAGTTCACATGTTTTCTTAGTCCATTCTTTGAATTCTGACTTAGTTTTAGTCACATTAACTATTTTTAATTCAGCTCCAGTCTAATTTCAGTCACAAAAATATTATTTTTGACTCAAACTAGGCCGAAATAGGTGGATTAAAAATAGAAAACCCCTGTTCTTTCAATTTTATAAAAAAAAAAAAAAAAAAATGTATATGAAATAAAACGGTGGCAAAGATTTTAGTTCTTTCCTTTTGCATAAAATTGTTCTTATATTTAGTTTTTTGTTGTTTTTAACCTTGAAAAAGTATTATTTTTGTGGGCGGTCATTGTCCACTTCCGCATCGGCTAATGTACCAAGATCCCAGAAGAAGAAGAGCGCTCACGCTGTGGTCGCTGAAATATATACTTTCCTATTCCCCTCTTGACCTTGGTGAGTGTATCTGCGTGGCCTTTTCACTGGCTAAATCAACAATCAGATGAATAAAGTGTGTTTGTTTATTTGACGTGTGTTTGTTTATTTGACGTTATAAAGCTTTACAGCACGCGTGACTCCCCGTGACCGTAGACGATCTCCGATGCCGGGCTCAGCGTCTGTCAACAAACCTGCCAACACCAGCTCCGGCTTTTTACGAGCTTTTTACTCCTTTGAAACTGCCCGTGATGGCGTTACACTGCGACCGGCCTGTTTATCGCTTTATACTTTTAGAGAGGTGTTCAAACTGCAGTTAAATCGGACGGAGGAAAGCGCGAGGAGGATGCTGCACTGCTCCTGACGCAACGCTCCGGTAAGATTCCATAGGTTTACGTTTACCGCCGCGTCCAGGAAGATGTTACGACGTTTACGTATGCGTGTAATTAAGATCTATACAGCTCTAATATCGCATTCCCTGTGGTAGCGCAGTCGCACTTTCGTCACAATAACTTACCAATAACGATATGTAGGACTTCTTCAGGTTCATAAAGTTCAGTTTACCTCGTGTTTTGACAGTTTGTAATAAACGACTCCGTGTTAGAGCTGGACAGACTGGGTTTGGATAGTTCGTATTTTGTATCTCTTTTAGGGGAGAGCAGGTTGATTGAGACCATAGACATGTTGAGCCTTTCGACAAATTAGGTAATTTAGACATTTTATTTTCATGCAATATTTTCATCATTTCAAGTCATCATTGGCACTTCTCACACGCTTATATTTAAATATTTGTGAACTGGTCCAATGTTGGATGAATCAAAGGAGTCAAACATGAAAACACTTTCAAATTAACAGGGATTTTCGATTAAGATTCGATTTTTGTGACGCATTAACATTTCTGAAGAAAAAAGGTACACCCAATATACAATGAAATTCAATAAAATCATAATAATAAACCGTAGAGACAACAATCTGTCCTTTGTATGTGTTATAGAGGTATGTTGCTTTTTTATTGGTTAGGTCCTTTATTGAGTTCACTTAGTTCTTTATTTCAATTTAAAAGTACTTTGAAAATTGGTTTTGACTGGGAAAAATGTTGCTTTGTGAATTTTATGTTTTCCATATAAAATAAAAAGGCACAAAAAAAAGGATTCATTTTTTATTATTATTTTTGTGGTTGAAACGGATAATATTTCAACCACGTTCTGACCTTTGATCAATAGGCGCAGTTACGTCATGTCGTTGGTATTTTTTATGTACATATGTGCAATACTTGATAGAGATTCCATTTCATTTATTTTGTTACAAAGTTACATTATTATAACAAAAGCTCGTGAGGCATTTGGGGATTATGAGAAAAATAAATCAATAAAATGACATTAAAAAATGGCAAAAATAAATAATTAGACTTGGCATCCAGTATGGCGCCCCCATCTGGCGTGTAGTGACAACATTGCCAGGAAAATAACACAAAAAACTAGAAGACCTATTGAGGACATTTTTTTTTCTACCAAATAAAATAAAGCTTAAGGTAAAAACTAAAAATGAACATAGCACATTGTAAGAAATATTACCCCCAAAAAAGTCCTAATCTGCAGAAGAACAGGTAATCAGGAATTAACCTCTTAACCCCCACCTGCTCTCAGCACGTTTTCTCCAGTTTGGCTTTACCCAATTAAAAAAGAATCTTGAAAAAAGCGTGAAAATGGCGACAAAAACGTGCCGGGAAAGCGACAATAACACAATGAAAAAAAGCAAGAAATGTGGTGACAACGCGACAAAAAAGTTCTGATCTTGCCTGGCCAGCTAAATGCCCCTCCTTACCGTTCAAAAGAAGAATCGTCTGAACAGCCAATCATTTCCCGATTTGACCAATATCGGACTCAGAGGCGGGAGTTCATTGCATTCTTCATGACATTAAAGATGGCGGTGTGGCGACTGATGCACTGCTTTCTTCTGCTCTTTCGTCTGTTTTAACCTCTTAGCTCCCGCCTGAACTGAGAGCATTTCCTCCAGTTCAGCTTTACCCAAATCCTGTAGGCCAGTGTAACGCCTCATTTGAAAGCTAAGATCTACAAAACTCATCTAAATGGATCTTTTTCCTCACGTCATTTTTTTTTTTGGTATTCAAGTCATTTTTGTAACTTTTTTGTTTTTTTCACTTTTTGTCACATTTTTGTCATTTTTTGTCAATTTTTTGTCTTTTTTCATCATTTTTTTGGTCATTTTTTTGGTCATTTTTTGTCAATTTTTCGTCAATTTTTTGTCTTTTTTTTGTCATTTTTTTTTCTTCATTTTTTGTCAATTTTTCGTCATTTTTTTTGTCTTTTTTCGTCATTTTTTGTTGTCATTTTTTGTTGTCATTTTTTGTTGTCATTTTTTGTTGTCATTTTTTGTTGTCATTTTTTGTTGTCATTTTTTGTCCATTTTTTTTGTCATTTTTTTGTCATTTTTTTGTCATTTTTTGTTGTCATTTTTTGTTGTCATTTTTTGTCATTTTTTTTTGTCATCTTTTGTCTTTTTTTGTCATTTTTTGTAAAATTTTTGTCACATTTTCATCATTGTTTTCGTCTCAGTTCTGTCGCTATTTTCACACCTTTTTTTCCAGAAGGTTTTGGATTGGGGTAAAGCCAAACTGGAGAAAATGTGCTCGGTTCAGGTGGGAGTTAAGGGGTTAAACAATTTAGAAAGTATAAAATCGCTGAAACTGGAGCAAGAAATGTGATGAAGGATGTTTTTGAAAAGGCTTCCAGCCACTTGCTCATTGGGTCATATCCAGCCTTGCTCTAATTGGTTGATGCAGTCTGTCAATCACGTCCACCGGGAAATCGCTGAGATCACGCTCGCTCCCAGACATGTCTTTGAAAAATCTTTGGAAAACATGTAGTTTGGCAGGACAGGCCCGTTATGATCAGTTCTTGGAACAGGTTTCACCTTTCAAATGAGGCGTTACCCTGGCCTATAGGCTGTAAACTCCAGTCGAGAAGCTTGTAGATTTGGGTAAAGCCGAAATGGAGGAAAGGCGCTCAGTTACGGCGGTAAGACGTGAAACATATTAGGTTTATTTTTCTGTATAAAACCTCTGAAGAGATTCATTCAAATGATTTGCAGTGTTATTTTTCAACCTCTGGGGAAAATGCCTTTGAGCTGCTCGAACTGGTGATTCCAACATGTAAACTGAGAGATGATCAGAGTGCTCCGAGTTCAGAAACAGATGAAGGTGACAATGGCGCCCCCCGATGGAGAAGTGAAGCTGATGAGACAACTGTAACAAAACCACTGCATCATATAACATTATTTAACATGTTCTGAATTATATCTGCTAAGGAAACTTTCACATAGCGTTAGCATACTAGCTTACCGTTGTAGCATTAGCCACTTTCTTTATAGGAGTTAATTCAGGTGGAACGCCCTGAGTCCGTTTATCGTAATCACCTGGGAAAAATCTAAGTCAATTACATATACAGTATTACATTACAGTTCCACATGTTCCAGAATGTTTTCTGAGGCTAAACAATTGGAAATCCTCCTAAAATATCTGTAAATGGTTAAATCCTGTGCTTGAGTTCTATTGTTTTTACACAAACTTTGCACATTTGTATTTGTGTCTGCAGACTGTTGGTGAATTCTCTGCGTTTGACTCGTCTGGAGCAGCACCACCACTTTTTCCACCATTTTAATACTCTTGGGTAAATATTTTGGCTACTCTCCCTTTTTGACACACCCTTTTTCTTGTTTTTACAAATTACATCCAGATTTGAGAACGTCGGCACGATTATCTTCCTCTGTGTGTATTTTCAATTTTGGATTAGGATTTGTAAAGTTATAACCATCAAACCTTGTTTGTTGGCTGCAAATATAGGAAGTGGCGGAGGTGCTTGTCGGTGTTATTTCAGATAAAAAATGAATGAATGTACAAAGTATTTCAATATGATTGGAAAAGGAAAGTTACTTTTAATCATGTTTTCCTGTAAAAGCTTTGAATTTGAGAGCGCTTACAGCTTATTCTGAACCAAACACACACTACGACAATTTAGTTTATTACTTCTAAATCATTTCTTTCACAAAACCCCACCCCTGGAACGCTCATTGTCCAATTAGGCGGCCGCCTAAACAACACTGGGCTGTCACCATAACTAACTTCTTAACAATTAACAATTAAAAAAAAAGTTTAGAGTCTGTGAAGTCGTAGCTTTCAGATTTAAGTCAGACGTGCACTCGGCTCCTGTAGGTTTAGCTAGTGAAGTGAGCTAACTTATCAACAACGTTAAACTAGCATAAGAAGAGAACCTTTTCCAATTTCACATGAGCAATTCACTTAGAAACGACAAAATACATAAATAAATCTTGGAAAAGTGTACCTTGAATTAATCTCGCCCCCCCGTTATGAGAACCATTGTTTGTCTAGAGCAGGGGTCACCAACCTTATTTCAGCTGAGGGCTACTTTAAGAGCATTAAGTTGTTCGAGGGCTACCAGTTAAAAACAAATCCTAAAGACTTAAACGTACATTGTTCACTTATAGGATATTGCCCCCATATTACATTAAAATAGCTTTATTTTAAACTCATACTGAGTCACAAGAACCAAAATAACTGTAATTTTAAGAATTAGATTCAAGAAAATGAAGTGTTTTACACTTTAGAAAAAGTCCCAAGGGCTACTGGACATGCCCCAAAGGGCCCCTGGGTGCCCGCGGGCACCACGTTGGTGACCCCTGGTCTAGAGCATAGATATATATAAAGGCTAGATGTCTTAAGGCAGAGTTACTTCCAGTATAGCCGGCAGCCATCTTGCCACAGGGAAGCTTTCTGGCGAGCTCAAGTAAGTGAGTGATTAGCATGAACACAAATCCTCGTATCTTGCTGAAATCATGTTGAAATAAATATTTTCTTTTTGTTGTTCATATGTATGCAGTGTCATACCTACATCACTGAGGTTTATAACAAACCAAACCGTTTGAAAATCGGTAAAAAATTGAGCAGGTTATGGTTATTTAAAAGTACATGCACCATAAAACACAATGTTATGAGTGAGCGAGCTCCCTGTGGAAAGATGGCCGTCGCCCTCCATTGGCCAGCAGCGCGTACGAGACATCTAGCCTTTATATATATCTATGGTCTAGAGCTCGACAGACTCTTTCTTTTACAATACTCTGTATGGCAACACAACGGGGACAAATCTTCCGGGTGGTGAGTCAGTGGCATTGACCGTACGTCTACACAGCGCCGCCTGCTGTTCTGGAGTGTGCATTGTTAGGCTTTTCACATGGACACATGGACTTTGTAGTAAAAGTCATTAGTCCTTGGCACAAATACTAGTTGAGTAAAGTACCGATCCTCAACAGCTTTACTGAAGTACAGTACTGTAGAACATTTACGTTGTTCCTTTACACAGGAGTGATAGAGTAATGAGTAGAACTTGTCAGAAGTAGTTCTGTTTTTTGAGTGATATTTTTCTCCTGAGATGGATCCGCGGCTGTCCTTCTCCGGCTGTTTCCTGTTGGTGCTCCTGGACCTGGTTCTGTCGACGCTCCTCTTCTCCAAAGGCTTCGATGTGGCCGTGGTGAGGTCCTCGTGTTTGCACTTTGATGCTCAGCGCTCCGTGTCGGACGTGTGGGCGTGGGTGCTGCTCCGCTGTGGGCTGCTGATCGGAGGATGCGTCGGTGTGATGTGGAACAGACGGGACGGGCCCCGGAGAGTGGCCTCGTCTGTCAGCGCCGTGGTGCTGGTCGCCATGGTAAACACCACGTACGTCGTGGCGAAGGCGCTGCCGCTGTCGGAGGCGGCGCCTCTGACGGAGCAGCCCTGGGAGCTGAGCCTTTTCTGCTGGAGCTGTGCTGCGTCTGTGGGTGGAGTGCTGCTGTGGAGAGAGCTCGGGAACATCCACGACCAGGTGACACGCCGCAGAAAAACCTCTGTTTGAGGTCAGACGCTGCAGGGAACGGGGAGGAAGTGGAACATGGAGACATCAGTGTGAAACCCCTACTGTAGATTATTGACCAAAAAAAAAGATTTAAAGGTACCTGTGAAATTCCTAGATCAAGTGGAGATTGTTCAGTCAGAAGTACGGCTGCCGTTAAACGATACCAATCAAGTATCGGAAAAACGTTTAAAGGAATAGGCCACTGTTTTTACATACTGAGATATGTTCTTACCTGAGCTTTGACGAGTTCTTTAGGACCTGTCTGATCTTCACCCATGCCTTCAGTCACGTAAACACAGCGCAGACGGCGTTAGCATTTAGCCTCTCCCTCTCTCCTCTATAGCTCCAAAACAGGTCAAGATAGAAGCTACCAAGCTCTTCCACGTTTTCCCTATTTAAATATGGTTACGTGAAGTGTTCCACTACAAAGTATAATTACACAAAATTAAACAATGTGGATTTTCTAAGCGGATAAAAGGGGGGACTATATTGTAAGGCGTAATAATACCAGGAGTAGTTCGAAATCCGCGCAGTAATCTTCACTTTACTGTGCGGATGCCAAACTCCTCCTGGTATTATTACGCCTTACAATATAGTCCCCCCTTTTATCCGCTTAGAAAATCCACATTGTTTAATTTTGTGTAATTATACTTTGTAGTGTAACACTTCTCGTAACCATATTTAAATAGGGAAAACGTGGAAGAGCTTGGTAGCTTCTATCTTGACCTGTTTTGGAGCTATAGTGGAGAGGGGGAGAGGCTAAATGCTAACGCCGTCTGCGCTGTGTTTACGTGACTGAAGGCACGGGGGAAGACCAGACAGGTCCTAAAGAACTTGTCAAAGCTCAGGTAAGAACATATCTCAGTATGTAAAAACGGTGGCCTATTCCTTTAAGTACTACCGGTATCTAAAAACATAAAAGTATTGAAAGCAAGTACAGATCCAAGTTTGGATGCAGTTGGTCTAGGGACAGGATTAAAGGAAGTGACTTTTCAAATAGATATATATATATTTTTTGTCCAATTTCTTTTTTCCCATTTTTTATATATATATTTTTTTACACATGAACATTTTCTTAATTTTTTTCCGTGTTTTCCCAATTTCTCCCCCCATTTTTGCGATTTTTTATTATTAACATTGCCCCTATTTTCCCCAATATATTCCCCCCTATTTTTGAAAACAGTTTTTTGTTTTGTTTTTTGCTACATTTTCTCCTAATTTTCCCCCATTTTGTCCCACATGATTCCTCATTTTTCACACATTTCGTGACATTGGTGCGTTTGCAGACCTTCCACACACCCCAGTCCTATTCAGCGGGTTTGCACATTTGAATTCGTTGCCTTGTTTTCGTCCCACAGAGTTCTCACGCTCCCCCGTCGTCCGATGACAGGGAGCAGCTCCTTGACCAGGACCCGGCACAGGACGGGAGCGGATCTAAAGCCCAGGACCGGAGCTCCCCAGGGGCCGGAGAGGAGCCTGAGCAGACGAACTCGGGGGCCACACTGGGGCGGCTGCTGGGCTACTGCAGGAAGGACGCGTCGCTGCTGACTGTGGCCACGCTCTTCCTGCTCATCTCCGCCGTCTGTAAGAGACCGACCCAACACACAGCTAAATATCCAGACAGTCCTTCATTCCTCTGTTTACTAGTATGGGCTCAAATCTTTCCAAATTTGAAATGCATGGATTTTTGTTTGTTTTTTGTAGCATTGAAAATATTGTGTTAAGGTCAAACTTAAAACGGTGTTAAGTTTGACCTGCTTCTCCTCGTATAGACCGACTAACCCTTAACCCCTCAGCTGTTTCAGACCAGGGGTTCTCAAAACGTTCAGGCCGCGACCCCAAAATCATTTAAAGGGATATTTCAGGATTTTTGACATAGAGCCTCATTTCCTAGTTATCCAGAGTGTTGTTGATTTCTGGAGATTTTTTTTGGGTAATTCAAGCAGTTCTTATATTTGAAGAGTTACGTGGCGCTAGGCAAGGCTAGCGCATTTCTACGATGTCTCCACAGAGCACCTGAGGCAAATCACTTATAACACCAGACTAACCATATAAATGTTTGTGTCGATAGAATAATTTTAACCATTTTGCATTTAAAAGACCTTATATTTGAGCAGCATCAGCTTCGTGGTCGTATAAGCTACGCAGCGGCGGAGTGATCAGCTAGAAAATAGTCCCTCAAAATGCGATCATTCATGTGATGCAAGGTCAGTTATATTCATTTTTAAAGTCTGTATAGTCCCTTTAAGGTGCAAACATTTAAAATCTGATTTAATTATGTTAGTTTGGATTCTATATTTTTTTTTTTCATATTTGATATCTTGCCAACTCAATAGAATAATAGAACAGTTGGATTATAGAATGGGCTAGAATGGGTAGAAATACACAAATATTTACATACAATGGGAGGAAAAAGTGAATACACTGTTTGGAATTTCTTACATTTCTGCCTAAATTGGCCATACAATGTGGTCTGATCTTTATTAAAATCACAAGAACGAGTAAACAGTGTCTGCTTAAACCATAGATATAAGAGATTGATGATTATCTATTCAGCCCCATTCATTGTAATGGTCCAGAGTGGTCTATGAGATTAACTTGGTTGCTCAATCTCCTCTGGCGGCCTCGCTCTGGAGCTCTGAAAAGGCTTCATTTCCTTTAGTGCTGATGTACAATAACCAGCATGGTTAAAAATATGTCACCGAGCCCAGCATTGTCTCATGGGTCATAGCCCTTTTTAGAAAAAGAAAAACTCTGTGCCAGGCTTTTAAGCAGTGCTAGGGAAGCTCAAAGTGCTCATAAGAACGCTGTTTACCAAGTGTCTTTTGGAGTCATCCCTGGCCACAAGGGGGTGGTATGACAGCAATGTCATGAGGACCAAAGATGGGGGTTGATTGGGGGGTGGCGGTGTACTTCCGCACCAAACGATCACCCCTCGCAGCCAAATTGACCTCTGCAGCGGCTCTATATGATGCGTGTTTTAAATAGCGTTACAAAAAAAAAAATAGAATTATGAAACACAGAATTTTTGTTCTGAGGAAACAAAACAGCCCCACCTCATGATTCTCCTGCTCTTACTTCACAGTGGGGATAAAGTTTTGATGTTGCTGCTGTTCAATTTTTCCTCCACACATGATGTTGTGTGTTCCGTCCAAACAATTCAACTTTGGGTTTATCAATCCACAGAATATACAGCAGTGGCTTCCTCTGTGGCGTTCTTCCATTCTTGTAATCTTGTTTTACACATTGTAAAACATATGTAAAACATATCAATGTTTTGCGTAACTATGGATCATGTGTCCGCACTTGTGTCCTTAACTCATTGACTGCCAGCCATTTTCAAATCAGAGAGCTCCCCACTGCCAGAGGTTTTTCAGGATTTTGACTGTTTTTTCAAGACCCACAGAAAATGTAGGTCTAGGTCTATTAGACTGTCTTCTTTCATCTAAAAAAAGTTTGTTTGTACCTCTTTCCATTCTCCAGTTATCGTCCGTAGAAAATAGGTGAAATCACCCAAAAAGCTGTTTTCTGACCAAAAAGCTGAGAAAACGAAAGAGCAATGCTGCCACCTAGTGACTCAATAGGTGGCGGCATTAGGCAGCACAACTAAGTTTTTAACACCAGACATGCTTTGCTGCAGCTGTTCCCATTGACAAACCTAATTGACGTCTATAGACGTCATTGGCAGTCAACGTTCGGATTTCAATTGACATCTATAGACGTCATTGGCAGTCAATGGGCTAATATATATATTATAATATATTGAATGAATGAAGGAAGGAAGGAAGGAAGGAAGGAAGGAAGGAAGGAAGGAAGGAAGGAAGGAAGGAAGGAAGGAAGGAAGGAATGTAGATGTGTCAAGAGAGATGTTGGGATATGCCAGAGATTTCTGTAAGTCTTTAGCTGACACTCTAGGGTTCTTTTTTACTTCATTAAGTATTCTGCGCTTTTACTTGAATTACAGCCTTAATTCTGTGGAAGGAAGCATGAACTACTCTAAAATCTCTTGGTAGACGTTACACTGACTCTGGACTTAAAAAAGCACAGTGGACCAACACCAGCAGAAGACATGGCTCCCCAAATCATCAAAGACTGTGGAAACTTCACACTGGACTTCAAGCCTATTGGATTGTGTGCTTCTCCTTGCTTCCTCCAGACTCTGGGATCTTGGTTTCCAAATGAGATGCGAAATTTGCTCTCATCAGAAAAGAGAACTGTGGACCACTGAGCAACAGACCAGGTCTTTCTTTCTTTAGCCCTACGTAAGGCACTTCTGACATTATTTGTAGTTCAGGGGCGGCTTAACAAGAGGAATCTGACATTTGAAGCCCATGTCCAGGATCCATCTGTGTGTGGAGGCTCTTGATGCTCTGACCTCAGCCTCAGTCACTCCTTGTGAAGGTCCCCCATACTTTTGAATGGCCTTTTCCTGACCTGTCTGCCTCTCCAGACTGTGGTCATCACTGGTCACTTTTCGCTTCCTCTTAACTGTCTATTAATGTGCTTTGATACAGCACTTTGAGAACATCCAACTTCCTTTCCTATGACCTTTGGAGGCTTTTGTCAATTATTTTTTTCTGCACTGTCAGGTCAGCAGTCGCCCCATGATGGTGAATTCTACTGAACCACTGAGAGACCATTTAAAGTCTCAGGGACCCTTTGCAGGTGTTTTGGATTTATTATCTGATGAAAGGGAGACACCTTGAGCCTACAATATAGTCCCTTTTCACAATATTATATTTTTATGAGATTTAGATTCTTATTATTTTTAAACAATGGCTTGACATATGTCACTTTGCATGCAATGAGTCTATATTATATATTATTTTCACATTTTAAGTTGAATTACAGAAATAATCTGCCCGTATCCTCGGTTTTGTGTTGAGAATCAGGTCGGGTTTGCTGCGTCATTGGGACCGTGGTTGTCCTGATCTTCCTGTTCCAGTCTGTTTAAGCCCTTGTTTAGTCCTGTTTTTGGGTGTGTCTGGTTTCACCTCTTTTTTCCCGTGTCTCCAGGTGAGGCCTTTATCCCGCACTTTTACGGTGTGGCCATCGACAGCATCGTGGTTCACCAGAGCATGGAGCACTTAGCCCAACCGGTGCTCAAACTGGCCGCCCTCGCCCTCGCCAGGTCTGTGCCACATTTGATCTTACGGAGGGCGACGAGTGACTAAACTGGAAATAATCAAAAAATGATGACAATGAAGCAGTTCCATGCGAAAGTTTAGGGCAAATAAACACAATTTGGCAACTGATTTGGGGATGAAAAAGTCTATATCGTCTTTCTTTGGACAATAATTCACGAAAACAATGTACAGTTATATTTTAAGAGCAAGAAATCGAACTCGGAGATATCAATATGAAACTTCTGCTATAAATTACCATAAATATGAGAAAAAATGTATTACAAGTCCTCCGTCATTTTATATTTTCATATAAAAATGGGGGGAAAGGAGTTTTGTGTGTAAACATTGCAGGACGTCTGCTCCTGTCACTAACAATAGTTTTTGTCACAGTTCGTTGGCGATGGGAGTGAGGGGCGGAGTCTTCACGCTCATCTTTGCCCGCCTGAATCTCCGTCTGAGGAACCACCTGTTCACCACCTTAATGAGGCAGGAGATCGGCTTCTACGATGAGAACCACACAGGTCTGTGCTCCTAAACGTGTCTCAAACAACAAACACACGGGACCTCGACATGTGCCAGTTTTAGTCCTTTCCTCATTTATTTCCAGTTTAGCCACGTCATGATCCTGACTTTGGAGTTTTTATATCTTGTTTTGGGACAAATTGTCGGAAAAACAAACAAATTCCTGACCTGATTTTTGAATTTGGATTGTTTTAGTCAAATATTGTTATAGCAATATTCAACACAGTTCTCCAATATTGCAATACTAAACTTTGTCTCTAATTTGTACTTCATTTGGGGTACAAATTCTGCATTTTATGGCTATTATTAACTATTTTAATATCATGGACTTTTCAGAGTTTGTCAGCTTGGTCACTGTATTTTTTTCCTGTAGCCGTTAGCATTAGCCTGTTCACTGTGTTTTTCCTCTAGCCGTTAGCATTAGCCTGTTCACTGTGTTTTTCCTATAGCTGTTAGCATTAGCCTGTTCACTGTGTTTTCCCTATAGCCGTTAGCATTAGCCTGTTCACTGTGTTTTTCCTATTGCTGTTAACATTAGCATGTCCAATATATATTTCCTATAGCTCTTAGCATGATCCTGTTCACTGTATTTTCCGCTGTAGCCGTTAGCAGTCTGTTGTATTTTTAATATAGCTGTTAGCATTAACCAGTTCCATGTATTATTCCCTATACAGTACATGTGTTTCCAGTGACATCACACATAGGCTCAATCCGAAACCATCAAATTGTAGCCTCTAAGCACTAACACTAGCAACTAACTCCTTAACCTTTCATGGGGTCAACTGTTAGATCTGTGCAGTTAGGGAACTAGACCTTCAGCAGCATTTGAACAATCCGTCCGTCCTTAAACAGGGGAAAGGGAAGTGACATCACCAACAGCTGCTTTTCTTCTTCTTTAAAGTTATTGGTGGAGTGCAAGCCAAACAAAAGTGCATGTCGCCCCCTAGTGTCCAACAACAACATAGTGTCCAAACAAAGACATTTAAGGAGAAAAATAAATCCAAATGATCCATACATTTCCCTTTAGTGTTATTTTATTTCAACAGCTGTTTCTTAAAGCTACATTATGCAAATGATCCATGTGGCTTAAGTTTCTACTAAATGAAAACAAAAGCATTTAATCTGTTTCCTGAGTTTCCTCTTTAACTCTGACATGTGACTGAGCTGTGGGGACGACAACATGGATTTATCACTTTTATAAAGTTTGGCTTGTGCAGAATCTTAATTTTTAATTATTATTATTTGTATTATTAAATGTGCTCCTGTCAATCAACAGTGGTTGCGCATGAATCACTCAAGGGTGGGGGCGGGGGGATTTGGCGCAGTGGCTTGTGGGATGGCACATAGCTCCTAATCACCGGTTAGTTAGCATCAGAGGTCCCTATGCTAAAGTGGCTATGATAGTTAGCATCAAGGCTCCTTTTCCTAACTACTTCCTAACTGACTTACCAATTCGGAGGCAACTTGCCATGGCGGACGCTGACGCACATCCGGTTTGGCGTAAGAGCTCTTAGCAATCTGCCCGTTTCGGAAGCAGCCATAGTCTCGGTGGCCATTTTGAATACCGAAATAGAATTATGCAGTATTACAACATGTAACAATATCTCCACTCAGGATGAAAATGAAAGACATCTGATTGACAGTGGCATTTTTATGTACTTGTAATCATAAAAACAAAACAGTAAAAACACACGTTTATGTGAAATAAGCAGCAAATGTGGCTCAGACGTAGCAGCTCTGTCTGTCGAGCTACAGCAGGATTTACTAAAGATCTGCTTCACTCTGAAGACTAAAGGAACACATCAAAGAGAAACTCTGTGATTTTTACAGTTTGTCATGTCAACAGAGTCTCAGTCTGAGTCAGTGCTCAAGATGTTAGCATGCTACCGGTTAGCAACTGTCAATCAACTGTCAATGGCTTCAACACGATAAACGCATGTGTGGCTCACATTTATGACACTGAGGAAATACTTCAGGAACAGCTCAGCTCTGACCTCTGTCACATGTTGTATTCAAGGCCAGATGTTTGTGGTTCAGGGCTTCCTCTTGGAGAGGTCAGAACTGAGCTGTTGAAGCTAAATGCTAACCGGTAGCATGCTAGCGTCTTGAGCATCTTAAACACTGACTCACTGGTTCCTTCACATAAACGTGGGTCTCTGTTTTAACAGTTATATTCTTGAGTAATGATTACAAGTACATACAAATGCCACTGTCTATCAGTTGTCTTTTATTTTCATCCTGAGTAGAGATATTGTTACACTTGAGTACTGCACAGTTCTACTGTGGTATTCAAAATGGCCGCCAGAACAACAAAGGTCACATGACTGAAAAGCACTGTCTAGCTGTTAGCATTAGCCTGTTCAATGTATTTTTTCTATAGCAGTTAGCATTAGCTTGAAACATCGCAAATTTTGAGATCCAGCTGTTGGCTACATTTAGGTTTCTGCGGATAGATGATGTGGATTGGTCCAGCCGCTAAAGATATAAACCATATACAGTGGGAGGAAAATGTATGTGAACATTTCTGCCTAAATTGGTCATAAAATATGGTCTGAGCTTCTTCAAAATCATAAGAATGAATAAACAGTGTCTTTGTGTTTTTAATGGCCATAACATTCACAGGACAGGGAGGAAAAAGTAAATGATCCCCTGGAAACTCACTGAACTGCAGCAGTTTTGTAAAGAGGAATGGTCCAAGATTCCTCCTGATCGTTGTGAGCATCTACTCTGCAACAACAGAAAAGCAGTTGTTGCTGCAAAAGAAGGATCAGCTGATGTTTAATACACGGATTCCATTTGTCCTCCACACATGACGTTTAGTGTTTCTTCCAAACAATTCAACTTTGGGTTCATCAGTCCACAGAATAATTTGCCAGTAGAGCATCCAAGACACTCTTTATTCATTCTTATGATTTTGATGAAGATCAGACCACATTTTATGACCAATTTAGGCAGAAATGTGAGAAATTCAAAAGCGTTCACACACATTTTCCTCCCACTGTATAAACCACATAAACAAGTCCAAAATTCAGCATTTTGACTGTTTGAAAATGAGGGGGAAAATGAGGGAAGAATTTGGAAAAATGCGGAAAAAAATTGTAAGAAATTATAAAAGATTGAGAAAAAATAATATGAGAATTTTTGTTGTAAAAATTAAGATTAAAAATAAAAAATGTTGACAGTTTGTTGTGTCATGTGGATAGGTCCAGCCATTACAGAGATATTAACCATAAACCAAGCCCATAAAATACTGCATTTTGACCGTTACCTTAGTTACCACAATGGAATTCTGAGCTGCACCAACTCCATTTTAAAGCAGTACTAAGTAACGTGTTTACCTTAATAAATCTGTTTCGTAGTCGCTGTGGGGGTAATACAAGTGTTTATGGGATGATTGGAGGGTCTTTCATCTCCCCCTGGTGTCTCTGGACAGAAAACCATGTTTGCAACTTGACTGCCACCAGTGCGGAGAAAGCAATACACACTAATGGAATCACGAAGAAGAAGCTAACATGCTAACGGGCAAAGCTAACTGCGGGCTAGCGTCACTTTAAACAGTATTTACAGCCAAGTTTGAGTGAAAAAAAATATTTCCATTGTATAATTGGATGCACAGTAACCCTCTCTCCCTTCACCTTTCCTGTCAGCGTAGTATTTACTCTCCAAGACAATTAATAAGTAAAAAAATCGTAACTTGCTACTACACCTGCAGTTGCGCTTATGGCCTCTAGAGGGAAGAGTTACTTAGTACTGCTTTAAATGATAGCCTGTTTACAATGCTGTGACGTTTCTGTAGGTGACCTGTATGTGGTCCTGTGCCCCCTGTAGGTGACCTGCTGTCCCGCCTGTCCGCCGACACCACACAGGTCAGCGATCTCGTGTCTCAGAACGTGAACATCCTGCTGCGGAGTGTGGTCAAAGCCGTGGGTTTCTCCATCTTCATGTTCTCCATCAGCGCCAAACTCACCGTCGTCACACTCATGGGCCTCCCCTTCATCGGGCTGGTGTCACAGCTCTACGGAGACTACTACAAGGTAAACACTACATGGAGTTGCCTTACAGCTCATTGAGAGAGGCCAGTAATCAGTCATTACAGTTGTCTAACCTGCTGGGCACAATGGCATGGATTAGTCCCACTGAAGTCAGGTGGACACTGTACGATTCTATCTGGGACTAATGATCACTTGTTGTGAGGAGAATCTTAAGTTGTGGCTCAGAGACACAGGTCAGAGGTCGTACAGTGAGACAGGGACAAAGATTACAAATAGAATGAGCTGCGACAACATTTAAACTCAATAAACAGATCGGCGCCATTGTTAAATCGAGTTTTTATCACCTTCGTCTTTTAGCCAAAGTGAAACCTTTTTTAAAGCAGTACTAAGTAACGTGTTTGCCTTAATAAATCCTTTCCGTAGTCCCTGTGGGGGAAATACAAGTGTTTATGGGATGATTGGAGGGTCTTTCATCTCCCCCTGGTGTCTCTGGACAGAAAACCATGTTTGCAACTTGACTGCCACCGGTGCGGAGAAAGCAATACACACTAATGGAATCACGAAGAAGAAGCTAACATGCTAGCGGGCAAAGCTAGCTGCGGGCTAGCGTCACTTTAAACATTGTTTACAGCCAAGTTTGAGTGAATAAAAGTATTTCCATTGTATAATTGGATGCACAGTAACCCTCTCCCCCTTCGCCTTTCCTGTCAGCGTAGTATTTACTCTCCAAGACAATTAATAAGTTAAAAAAATCTACTACACCTGCAGTTGCGCTTATGGCCTCTAGGGGGAAGAGTTACTTAGTACTGCTTTAAGTTTGAAAAACTTTGAACAAATCATGCACGCTTTTATCTCCACTCGCCTGGACGACTGCAATGCGCTGTATACAGGAATCAGCCAAAATGCTCTTTACCGCTTGCAGTTAGTCCAGAACTCCGCGGCTTTTAACAGGAACCAAAAAATATGAACATATTTCACCAATTCTTGCTTCTTTGCACTGGCTTCCTGTTCATTTTAGAATTGATTTTAAAGAGTAACTAAACACCAAATCCACTTTTTTTTGCTGATAAACGGTCTAAATGGTTGTTGAATAGAGTTAGCTACATGTCCCAGTCAATATGTTGACATTTGGGGCAAACTTGTTCAAAATCTCACTTTAGTGTCTAAAACCGCATGGTTAACGCCCCCTACTGGTTTCACGCAGCAACTACATTTGATATTTTGCGGTTGGAGGAGAGTGTGTCCACGGCGTCCACAAAACGTCATCAGTTCTGCCTCTGTGCCTCTGTGGCCCCACCCACACACGCCTCCGTCACGTAGCAACCAGGACACGCGTCGCGCAGTCAAACCAGTAGATGGCGCCCCTGCGATGCTCACACTTCAGCTGAGGTGGTGTAGAGGAATAAATCCCTACTGTGCGATGCTCTCTCTCTGTTCGCAGTCACTGACAGCGAGCGAGTAGATCTTTTTTTTTTTTTCGTAGGATAGTTGCTACTAGTGATGCGCGGGTTGCGGGTTCCACCGTCGTCTTTACAGCAGGTTTTTGGCGTAAATATACGTCGGATTTTCATAAAACAAGCAGCGTTTTGCAGCTTGTGATCCAGAGAACGCTTTTGTGCAGCTCATGTCTCCTATTTTCAACCGTATGTGCGACTGTGTGTGACTTCGGTTAGGCCGACCTGTGCTCTCTTCCTCTCTCCCTCTTGCCCAGCGCTCTTCAGAGGGAGAGAGAGAGAGAGCGCGCGCGATGACACGCCGGTGCTGTTCATACGGATCATATTTGTGACGCGTAATATTTAATGGTTGCGGGTGCGGGGCGGGGCGGGTTGTAAAAATAGAACAACGTTGCGGGGCGGGCTGGGTCGGGTTAGAACCTGCTCCAAATGCGGGACCCGCGGGTTGAAAAAAACCCCTGACCCGCATCACTAGTTGCTACATCAAGCAATCACAAGTCATGAGAGTGCACCAACTCTCCTACGACAAAATAAACCGTGCGCACAGTCATGACAGCGGTAACAGCAGTCTGTCAGTCCTGTCAGATCTAGGGGCTTGGTCTGAGACTGTCAACAGAGCAGACCCCGCCCACACACTCACCCCCCTCGTCTCCCCCAAAGCCTCCGAGACCACCCCTTTCTCAGCACTTTTTGACTTGTGTTTGTGGGTGGGGAAAGGCTCTGCCACGCCCGTTGAGTTGCACTTTAAGGTTTTATTGTTTGTTTTTAGAGCTTTGAATGGACTGGCCCCTCACTACCTCACAGACCTCATCCACATTTACTCTCCAGCGCGCACTGAGGTCTGAGGGCCAGCTCCAGCTTGTGGTTCCTAAGACGAGCCAGAGGGGGCAGAGCGTTCTAAGCTGTGGAACGCTCTGCCCCCCACGTCCGAACGGCCCCCACCCTGGAGTGTTTTAAATCTCGTCTTAAAACCCACTTTTATTCTCGGGCTTTTAACACCGCATGAGATGTGTAGTCCCCTGTGTCTTTTCTTTTCTTTTATTGTTTTAATTTTCTTTTATTGTTTTAGCAATTTTATTAAACTTCTTTTATTATTGCATCTTATTTATGTTTTAAACTATTTTATCGTTTTAGCTGAATGTATAGTTTGGTTTCACTTGATTTTATTATATTTATTATTTTTTTTATTCCTATATTGCCGATTTTTTTGTGCAGCACTTTGGAAACACTTGTTTATAAAATGTGCAGTATTAATAAAGTGGATTGGATTGGATTGGACAACATCAGGCAGTGTCTGATATTTTGGAACAGCCTCAGAGCCTCCTCTCACTGCAGCGATGATCTCTGTCAAGAGTCATCAATAAAATACAACATCTGCACCGCCAGAGTCAGAACAACAGAGGCCAGGTATGAGGGGAAAGCATTTAACTTTTTCTGCTCTTTATTGTGAAATCTATTGTGGAATCCTACTAGCAATCCCCACTGGCCTCGGCTAAACGTACACCCTGTCCCAAACCTGAACTCGCTGCAACAAACTTTGTGTCGGCTCACGATTACACAACACCCAATCTAAATCTAAAAAAAAAATGTTAAGTCTGGTTTAGACACTTTACTTTTGGTGTTTTTGTTCCTGTGCCATAAAATCGATATATTATCACAGCCCTTTTCTATTTCTTTAACACCTCTCATCCTCTCTGCCCCTGCAGAAACTGACCAAAGCGGTGCAGGAGACGCTGGCGGAGGCGAACCGTGTGGCAGAGGAGACGCTGTCCTCCATGAGGACCGTCCGCAGCTTCGCCAACGAGAGCGGGGAGGCGGAGTCTTACGGCGAGAAACTGCTGCAGATGTTCACACTCAACAAGAAGCAGGCCCTGGCCTACGCCGCGTACATGTGGTGCAGCAGTGTACGTATGACATCACCACATGCATTCACAGTTATTGTGCAAATGTTTTTTTCTCAGATTTTCTAAACTGTCAACTCAAATGAGAGTCAGCATAATTTTCAAGTCTTTAACTGCTTGAAGATCATTTGAATGTGGCACAACAGCATTTCAAAACATTTTTATAGACTGTAAAGAACTGAAAATGGTCATTTGCTGAATTTGTAGCATTAGGAGGTCATATTTACTGAAATTAAAAGCTATGTCAATGAAAAAAATCTTAACATGTCAAGTTATATTTTGACATAGGACCATAGGCTTCAAAATTATTGCATCCATTAAACTTGTGAGTTTTTGGACAGTTTCTGCTTGGATTTGTTTGCAGGATGTTAGAATAGCCTCCCAGAGCTGCTGTTTGGATGAAAACTGCCTCCTATCCTCGTAGAAGTTTTGCTTGAGGCTCCAAAGGTTCTCAATAGGGTTGAGGTCAGGGGAGGAGGGGGTCCACATCATGAGTTTCTCTCCTTTTATGCCCATAGCAGCCAGTGATGCAGAGGTTTTCTTTACAGCAGGACATGGTGCGTTGTCATGCATGAAGATGATCTTGTTCAGGAAAGCACGGCTCTTCTTTTTGTAGCATAGAAGACAGTGGTCAGTCAGAAACACATATTTTTCAGAGGTCAGAGCAGGTTATTAGCTAAGGGCTAGCCTTCTGGTCTGTAAATGAACACAAAACGCTAAAATAACACAGTGCAAATGATTGATGTGTGTCGTGGCTGGTGCTCAATGGCGCCGTCGCAGATGTTCCTTCCTTGCTGTGGTCCGGTGCTGTGGGAGGGCGTCTGACTGTCTTTGTGTGCAGTTCTCGGAGGTGGCGCTGGAGGTGTCAGTGCTGTACTACGGCGGGCACCTGGTGGTCTCCGGGCAGATCACGTCCGGCGCCCTCATCGCCTTCTTCATCTACATGCTGCAACTCGGGGAGTGTCTGGAGGTGAGCGCCGCCTGGCACAGACCGGCTTAGTCTTAGTATTAATGACCAAGTAAAAAAAACAGGGTTAGCTTCGTGAACACCGCTCAAAATCTACGATGGACGACCTGAGGAGCTGCAGTCTGAAGGTTTGACCGTGGCCTTCACCGTCTCCTGACCTGAATATCAAAGAAGATCTGTAGAGAACTAGCACTAAAGCTGTGGTACTTACCATATTTTGAGTCTACGAGGCATTTATTCTGCATTAACGTTATTTTGAAAATGTAAATGATGGAATTAAAACCTGATTTTCTTGGGAAATGTTCTCTGTCATCTGTGCTAGCCTTTTGGAGATCGTTTCATCTGCCTCTTGCTTTGTTGTTCATGTTAATAGACGTTTTGATCTGCAGAGCGCGGCGTCGGTCTACACGGGGCTGATGCAGGGAGTGGGAGCGGCTGAGAAGGTCTTCGAGTACCTGGACCGAGAGCCTCTTCATTCTTCTGCAGAGGGTCAGGAGGAGCCGGAGAGCTGCTCTGGGCTGGTGGAGTTCAGGGATGTCACGTTCGCATATCCAACCCGACCGCAGACACACGTGCTGAAGGTAACGGCGCCATTTTTAACCCACGTGAGGATTGAGAGCCACATCTGGGCTCTTTCTCCTTTTATTCTACAGCGGTTCATACCCGAACCTTGGATCTGAACTTTGGACCCGGCCGTGAATAAAATAATAAAAATAAAGTATCTCAGGGACTGAGTCGGGGCAAAGCTCTCGATTTACCGATCGATCTACGTTCCCGCCCTCACCTATGGTCATGAGATTTGGGTCATGACCGAAAGGACAAGATCGCGAATACAAGCGGCCGAAATGAGTGCACTTCGCAGGGTGGCTGCTGGGCGCATGTCAAATTGGAAGGAGGCCCAGACCCAGGACACGCTGGTGGAACTATGTCTCTGAGCTGAGCTGGCCTCCAGAAGAAAATGGATGGATGGATGGATGGATGGATAGATGGAGGGTTAGGCCAATTTTTAGGCCAAAGTAAAACATGAATTTATCATATATGGCGTAAATGGGTGTCTGCTTAGACATTTGAAAGACGCTGACAGTATTTTCACATTTCTAGAGTGCTATAACAGGCATTATTATCTCTGATTTGTGTAATAATAGTTCTGAAAATCATCTCCGGGGACAGAGGTTCTATCATGGAGGACCTGTTTGGCCCCCGGGCCTGACTTTTCTTACCCCTGCCATAGCGTGTGAATGCAGAAAGCATGTTGATGAACGAATGCACAAAATAGACACTTCTGCCAGTGTCTATTGTGGTGTGATCTGTTTTATTATTTATTACTAAAAGGTTACTACAGCCTGTCAGCCTTTATCCCAATTTCCAACACTTCTCAATAATAATAATCCTCTCTCAGACACGGGGAGAACATGTAAACTCCACACAGAAATACCCCGTCCATTTGGGAATCAAACCCGGGACCTTCTAGCTGTGAAGCACGAGCACTAACCATGGTACTACAGTGCTCTGCAGCGTCTGAATAAACCACTTCAATATAAATGTTTATGGTGAAAAGTGGCTAACATTAGCTGTTAAATGATCAATAGCGCCCCCCTCAGGCAAACAGGTAATAATGCAAGTCGTTTTCTTCATTCATGTAAAGTCCAAGTTAAATCAAAGCATATGAAAATGTCTCTGAATCTGTTGGCTGTGTATTACAGAAATGTACTTATAGTACATGTAACAGTTACTCACTGGTTTCTCCAGGCTGTCGAGGAGAAAGTGGCTTGAACAGATTGTAGTGACCCAGGCGCCTGAGGGCAGCTCTGTCTGTCCAGTTTCTAAATGCTGAAGAATGTCACGGTGATAATGTGTTGTTCCTCAGGGCGTGTCGTTCACGCTGCAGCCCGGGCAGGTCACCGCGCTGGTGGGGCCCTCTGGTGGCGGGAAGAGCTCCTGCGTCAGTCTGCTGGAGGACTTCTACCCCCCTCTGAGCGGACAGGTCTGACCAGCGCCTTTGCCGTATCTCTGATTGTATATGAACGTAATGATGTTGTTCTCCCACACGGACAAAGCACTGACCTTCCTGAAGTCTCTGACCTTCTGTCCAGGTTCTTCTGGACGGACGCCCGGTCCACAGTCTGAGACACCAGTACCTGCACTCTCAGGTCTGTCCTGCAGGCGCACGCTCCGTCAGCGGCTCAGAGCGTGGCTCAGAGGTAAAGCCTGTTGTTTCTCCTGCAGGTGGCGCTGGTGGGTCAGGAGCCGGTGCTGTTCGCTCGTTCTGTGGAGGAGAACATCACGTACGGTGTAAGCAAGCCAGCAGAGGGCGCTATGGAGCGAGCAGCAAGAGAGGCCAACGCCCACGAGTTCATCTGTGGACTGCAGCAGGGCTACAAGACCAGTATGAGTTTATATATCTACTCATACATATACAGTATATTCATATCTACTCATACACATATATATACATATATACATATATATATATATATATATATATATATATATATATATATATATATATATACGAATATACATATACTCATACAGCCAGCCAGGTTTCTTCTGAATGCTACATTTTCCACGATCTCCAAGGTCAGCTCCAGCTCAGGATGGACACCTGAACATTGTACGTTTGTACAATGACAATAAAGCACTTACTTACTTTTTACTTTACTTTTTTTGACCAAGTTCCCTGAAGCTCACACATCCCCAAAACATGAGTGATCCACCTCCATGTGTCACTGTAGGATTGGTGCACTGTTCATCAGTTTATGGTTATGGCCAAAAAGTTCCATTTTGATTTCATCATTCCAAAGGACATTGTCTCAGAATTGTTGAGGCTTGTCTCTGTGCTGTTTGGCATATTGTAAGTGGATATTTTGTGGCATTTGCAAAGTAATGGCTTTGTTCTGACGACTTGGCCATGCAGCACATTGAATCTTGAAACTGCTAAACATCTTTTTTCAGGGAACCCTATGTTTCAGATGAATTTATTTGTGGGTTTTTGTTTACATCACAAACACTTTTCATGGCAGTGGAAATTTTTGTTGATCGACCTGCCCATGGTCTGGTTTCAACAGAATCCCTAATTTTCACTTCTTAATTAGAATTTGCACGCTGCTGACTGGCATTCTAAGTGCCCGGATATCTTTTTTTAAATCCTTTTCCTGTTTTATACAGTTCAACTACCTTTTCCTGCCTTTACTTTAAAAATAACTTTGAGTCATGAGGAGAGCAATATATGGTCAAAGTCATTTTCTTTGAGAAATGGCCAAAAAAACAAAACATCCACCAGGGTGTGTAATTATTGGCACAACTGCATATAGATTTACATCCATACATATATACTGTGTTTCTGCATGGTCGTCTGCAGGTGTGGGGGAGAAGGGCGCTCAGCTCTCTGGAGGACAGAAGCAGCGAGTGGCCATCGCTCGAGCTCTGGTCAGGAACCCTCGGGTGCTCATCCTGGACGAGGCCACCAGCGCTTTGGACGCTCACAGTGAACACAGCGTACGATACTCTTCATCCCTTTGCTCCTCTGACTGAACATGAGGCCGTTCTCACGTTCTCCTCACGTTCTCCTCACGTTCTCCTCACGTTCTCCTCACCTTCTCCTCACGTTCTCCTCAGGTGCAGCAGGCTCTGAACTCGGCGATGGCGGACAGGACGGTGTTGGTGGTCGCTCATCGCCTCAGCTCTGTGGAGAACGCCGACCGCATTGTGGTCATTGACCAGGGGGCCGTGGCCGAGCAGGGGACGCACGGCGAGCTCATGGAGCGCCGCGGGCTCTACCACAGACTGGTGCAGAGGCAGGTGCAGGCTGCAGACCAGGCGTCCAACCCGCAAACGGACCGTGGAGAGGCAGAGGGCCAGGCAAGGCCGGAGGAGGCCGTTGGGGGGGCCAGGCCGGAGGAGGGCGGGGGGGCCAGGCCGGAGGAGGGCAGGACCAGGCGGCGGACAAGGAGCAGTGACAGCACAGAGTCCTCGCCGCGATTCTGAGCTTTACTTAAAGGGACCTATATTTATTCTCTTGTCGTGGAACATAATTAGTTTTCTCTTCCTTCAGTTTATTGTAAAGGCAGACATTAGTGGAAAGAACACATCTAATTGTAGCTAATTAGAAAACATCAATTTTCAGAACTTGCAGGTTGGTTTTCTAGCATTTCTGTGACAATGACCCTGAAAATTGACCCTGACTTGTGAAATGTGCCTCTCAATAAACGAACTGCTCCTGTATGGAGCTTAAAATAGACTTATTTCATTTTGAGTGGAACAGTGGGTGGAATAGTTTGTAAAGGCCGGGTGCTCTTAAATCAAAAGGAAAAAATGTAGGCACAAAAAAGAGAAAGATCCGAGGCACTCCCATACCTGGTTAAGGCGAGACACGGCAGGTGAAGGTATTGATTTTTCACGCAGTGGTCGAAGTGGAGATTTTTATCTATTTTCCTCCCTTTACATCTTAGTTTTCATGTCAGATATAAAAATGATGATGTTTATTTTATGATGTTTTGTCTGCGAGGTGGGGGTAACCCGGAAGTAGCTGCTGCGCCGCGTAGAAAGTCCGTCTTTCAAGCGGGTTTTCATTCATAAATATTGACAGATTTTACATCCACGTGTCCTGCTATGGGTCTCCGTGATGACGCTTTCACCCAAATATGGTGTTTTTCCTCCTACGAGACGCTGGAGCGGAAAAGTGGAAGAACGGGCCGAGCATCCGCACTCGCTACAAAACTTCAGGGCTGGTTTTCTCTGAATGAGAGAAGCCGCACTCGGGCAGAGCCTGAGCCCTTATAGAAGCTCCCACAGACTCCAAACTTTACAGTCTGAGACCTAACAAGATTTTGAAGGTTTTTTCAGAGGGATTTTTTAATATCTAATTCCTAGCCTGATTTATTCAGCTTAGAAACCAAAAAAAACATGCGGAATTTGAGTTTTTACAGATTTTTTCACTGATGATTAGTCTATTGAAAAACTAAACAAAATATCCAAAATCCCCTCTGAAAAAATCTTAGTTACTAATATGTCAATAAAATAAAACCATAACATTTAGTCTGGCTCAATTCATTATTTTGATTTCGTTGCCCAAAATATAGGCAATTCTGGCCATTTTAATGTTCAAAATGCCTTATTTTTATGTGAAAACATAAAATGACAGAAAAAATGCAATACATGTTTCTCTCATATTTATATCTGTAATGTTCAGCAAAAGTTTCAAATTGAAATCTGTACTTTTTTTTTTTTTTCCCTGTTCACCTGCAGTGTCTCGCCTTAAAAGTCCTTTACTGAATGGACATGCCGACGCACTTCGGTCACATTCGACATTCTTCAGGGCAGTCACGTGATGTGATTAACTGCCGCTTTGAGGCAATAGAGACATATGTAATACAGACAAAACAAAACAAGCAAGAACAATTAAAAATAGGCGAGTATTGTAAGGCATAGATAATATCCATGTAGCTAACAACAAGAGATCCCACATGATGATAGATCTACAGCACAGACCTATTTGATGTTTTATCATTTGAAAAAATGTCCCTGTAAGAGTTAAATAGTAACATAAATAGATACAAGCGCTTGAGCTGCGGCTTACTTTACTCTGATCCATCTCACACTCCCTGAACCACTCTTTCACAATGTGAGCCACAATGAATCCTGGCGTCCTTCTCTTGAAATACGCCCGTTCCACTGATGAAATCTACCGATGGAATAACCTGGCCATTCAGGAGGTTCAAGGCCGTGGGAACCCAGGGTGCTGAGGGCGCTGCAGCACCCCCGGTGGATAGTTTGTGAACTATCCACCAGGGGGTGCTTAACTCCCACCTGAACCGAGCACATTTTCTCCAGCTTCACCCCAGTCCAAAAGCTTCTGGGAAAAAGGTGTGAGAATAACTGAGACGAAAACGAGGATGAAAATGTGAAAAAAGTGAGAAAACATGAACGAAAAAAGTGACACAAATTTGACGAAAAAGTGAGAAAAATTTGACGAAAAATTGAGAAAAAATGGACGAAAAAGTGATAAGAAGAGCTAAAATATCTTCCCACGGCTCAGAGGAGGTTCAGGTCATAGTGTTGCTGAACCTAGACCTGACCAGCTGCAGCAGAGCCTTTTTTGGTCGGGCAGTGGATAAAGCGGTCGACAATCACATCAACTCTCTCTGAATAAACGGGTTATTCTGTGTTTAAATTGTTTGAAATTTCAATATCACCCCCTCCTCGCTTTAAAAAAAAAAACGTGTAAAATGCAAAGTTCACATGCTTTGTCCCCCATGTTTAACAACTGACTGAATCCTGAAACACATTTTGTTTGTGCGGGCCATATTCGACTCCATCTTTGTTTATACAGTCCTGATTAAAAGTTTGTAAAATGGTGGCCTGTTCCTTTAAAGAAGATATCATGAGGTTTGTTGCACTGTCCCCTTCGTCAGATAGTTTAATATCTGAAATATATCCCTCAGCTGCCTACTATAACCCCTTCTGCCTCAATCTGGAGGATGTGGCATCAGAAAGTTTGACAGACCTAGCAACAATGACTAAGTGGGCGGGGCTTTTGCGAAAGGTCAATGAAGTTCTCAACAGTTTTTGGCAACACGTACAAGGGGGTGTGGCCTAGCCGAGGGGCATGGATCCAGTGGCTGCAGCAGAAACATATATTTTCCCATGAGTCTATCGGACTCTATGACCTACCTCTCCTTTTGGCGGCCGCTGCTTTGGGTCTGAGGCGGGAGTTAGGCTTCAAGGACTTAGACTTGTGGAGCTTCACGACGTCGTGCGGAGGCTCTGGGCTGAAATCTGAGCTTTTTATTTTATTAAAAGACATGATCAGTCCATAAATGTACTGTTTATTGACTGTAGCACTTCACGGGTGTATGTTTTATTCACGTTAAGCTGGATCCAGAAAAGAGAAGCTTCAGGGAAAAGTCACATGTTTAAAGATGTTTACATGGAAGATGCTTGTGCTTTTTCTTCTGGATTAAAACGATGTGAACAGAAAAGTGGTTTGTGTGTGATATTTTTTCCAAACAGCGAGTGTCGGATGCCTTTCCACACTCGCACCCTCCTGCAGTGTACTGTCGACTGGACTGGGCTGTAGTCGTCCAAGGGAGATGAAGGCGGTGACGAGTCCTCCCCTTTAACAACCCAGTCCACTTTGAAAACCTCCACTACGATGGAAAACTAGTAGTTACACCTTTAAAATGTAATATGTTTGTATGAAGATGGATGGATGTATAGATGATGGATGGATGGATGATGGATGGATGGATGATGGATGGATGGATGATGGATGGATGGATGGATAGATGGATGGATGATGGATGATGGATGGATGGATGGATGGATGGATGGATGGATAGATGGATGGATGATGGATGGATGATGGATGATGGATGGATGGATGGATGGATGGATGGATAGATGGATGGATGATGGATGGATGATGGATGATGGATGGATAGATGGATGGATGATGGATGGATGATGGATGATGGATGGATGGATGGATGATGGATGGATGGATGATGGATGGATGGATGGATGGATGGATGGATGGATAGATGGATGGATGGATGGATGATGGATGGATGATGGATGGATGATGGATGGATGGATGGATGGATGGATGGATGGATGATGGATGGATGGATGATGGATGGATGGATGGATGGATGGATGGATGGATGATGGATGGATGATGGATGGATGGATGGATGGATGGATGATGGATGGATGGATGGATGATGGATGGATGGATGGATGATGGATGGATGATGGATGATGGATGGATGGATGATGGATGATGGATGGATGGATGGATGGATGGATGATGGATGGATGATGGATGATGGATGGATGGATGGATGGATGATGGATGGATGATGGATGGATGGATGGATGGATGATGGATGATGGATGGATGGATGGATGGATGGATGATGGATGGATGATGGATGATGGATGGATGGATGATGGATGGATGGATGGATGGATGGATGGATGGATGATGGATGGATGGATGATGGATGGATGGATGATGGATGGATGATGGATGGATGGATGGATGGATGATGGATGGATGGATGGATGGATGGATGGATGGATGATGGATGGATGGATGGATGGATGGATGGATGGATGGATGATGGATGGATGGATGATGGATGGATGGATGGATGGATGGATGGATGGATGGATGATGGATGATGGATGGATGGATGGATGATGGATGGATGGATGATGGATGGATGGATGGATGGATGATGGATGGATGGATGGATGATGGATGGATGGATGGATGGATGGATGGATGATGAAACTGACAATTATGACGAGGAAGACACTTTTGTAGGTCTTAGCTTTCAAATGAGATGTTATGCTCTAACGCTCAACTGGAGAAAATGCCCTCGAGTGTTCTGCCTCTTCATCCTCGTTTTCATCTCATTTTTGTTGCTATTGTGACACTTTTTTCCAGAAGCTTTAAGACTTGGGTAGGGCCAAACTAGAGAAGACGTGCTCGATCAGTTGTAACTATTGCAAATAAAAATGTTCTAAATCTATTCACGTCTTCCATGAAAAAATAAAATAAATGAAATAAAGTTTCATTTTCTTTTTCACTGAAATCACATTTATATCTATTGGAATGTTTAAATGTCTGAGTTGTGACAAGGGACCACCCACTCCTACACAAAACTTCAACATCCTTTATATAATCAAAAAACACAAACAGAATAAAAGTTACCTTTCCACTCTTCACTTGTTACTATTTAGCTTTTATTCTTCACACTCATACTGAAGTACTATCCACAGAAAATACTTCAGTAAAAAGTAAAAAGTTTGGTTCATGTTTGCGTCACATTTTGTGTATTGTATTAGCCAATAAATACAATTTTCATATTTTATAATATTTTATGATATTTTCATCATTGAAAAAGACCTCATGAATGTACAAACACACATGTGACTTTACTGTGAGCGGCTCAGCTCTCCTGTAACCAGGGACAGATGGAGCCCAGGTGGTGCTCAAGCACCTGCCCCTCTGCCCTGTGCCCTTTAAGTGCCCTTCTTAAGTATTGTTTCTTTTATTGTTGTTAGATATTTTCCCTATTAAGCCACATGTGCTGAAAATACAGTTTTAATGTTCAACAACTTCAAATCGCGCTTCATTCCTCCTCTGCCTCTGAGCCGTGGCGGCGCTGACGCTCCTGATCACAGAAGGGCAGCTGTGCTGTCCCCGTGTTTCCCCTGTTTGAGAAGATGGTACAGCCCATCTCTGTGAGACACGGGAGTAAAGTAAACTGTAAATTCAATAACTTTATGAACGAGCCAGCGCAACATGACTGGATTATAAAGGGGAAAGGAAACGAGAGGGCCGTCGAGGCGAGACTGTCAGCGCTGCGCGTGTGGAGAGCGTCCGGACAAAGTCTGCGGTAAGAAGTCAGTCACTTTAACGTTCTGTTTGTCGCGCTATAAAATAATCTGAAAATGAGCTGTATTATTCAGACTAAGTCAGGGCTGAGTGTAGACCAGGGCCAGAGCAGTGTGAGCTCCAGCTCGTCTCCATGGAGATGTGTCTAAAGGCAGTAGAATTTGAGATTTAAACAGGTTAGTTTCACATCCAAATCCATTCTTTTATTACACACTACAGTAATAGCATTTTCTGTGTTCGAGCTGGTCATTAGGAGTTTTGTTTGGCCACAACAATATAGTCCAAAATGTTACGCAGTGTGGCTTTAAGATTGAATATAAAACCGCGATGACTTGTTCATAGATATGCTTATGAAAACATTTAAACATTATGATACAAAACAAGCAGCACCTCCCTCTCTCTTGGTACAGCTGTGTTGTTTTTGCCTTTTCCTCTGAGCTGCATGTGTGGTTTCTGTGTTCCACATTGTTTTACTGGATGCTTTTGTACGTCTTTGTCGTGTTTTTGTGGAGGTTCAGTGGATTTTTTTTTTTTTTACAGCAGAGAGTCCATAACGGTCCTGAATGAAGGAGCTTTTGAAAAGTAAACAAACTTATGAGCTAAAGAGACCTACACATTTCTTCATCCCAAGCACTGAAGAGGCACCAAGAGCCCCCCCACACCTGCAGCACAGGGGAGGCGTCACAAGAGGAGCTGCCGGAAACAAGGAAGGGACAAACGAGGAGGTATCCGGGCAAGACTCACAGCTACGCCACACATGGCTTCTGTTGTTCTGGCTAATGGACGTTCGCGTTCGTTTTCCCAGACGATGGTGAAAGACCGTTGTGGAGCGGAGGGAGCTGCGCAGGTGGAAGAGGAAGGAGGAGGAGCGGATCAGTGCAGGACACCACGCTCTGAAACAGGGACAAACCCAGGAGGCGCTGCACCGTTTCAGAGGATCAGAGGAGACTGAAGGCAGTACCCCCGACCTCCAAAAACATGCTGGTCAGGTCGGCCCACAGTGGCGGCTCAGGACTAACACTTGAACAAATACAAGAAACGCTTAGCTCCTGCGTAAAAGCCATTAACCTGGATGATGCAAATTACCTCCTTCTTAACCCGGACAAAACCGAGGTTATTATATTAGGCCCTCAAAAACTGAGAGAGTCTTTATCTCAACAGATCATCTCCCTGGATAATATTAGCATATCAACGAGCACAACAGTAAAAAACCTGGGAGTTCTGTTTGACCAAGACCTCTCTTTTAAAACACATATAAACCAGGCTTGTAAAATAGCGTTCTTTCACCTGCGCAACATTGCTAAAATACGAAATATCCTAACTAAGAGCGATGCAGAAAAACGTATTCACGCATTTGTCTCTTCAAGGCTGGATTACTGCAACAGCCTGTTGGCAGCGTGCCCTAAAAGCTCCCTGAAAAGTCTTCAATTAGTTCAAAACGCAGCTGCTAGATTGTTAACCCGGACAAAGAGAAGAGAACACATCACACCTGTGCTAAAGTCTCTCCATTGGCTTCCTGTTGAGTTTAGAATAAAATTTAAAATCCTGCTCCTCACATTTAAATCCATAAAGGGTTTAGCTCCGCTCTATCTCCAAGACGCTGTCATTCCATATCAGCCAACCAGAGCTCTCCGCTCTCAAAAGTCAGGGCAACTAGTGATTCCTCGAGTCTCCAAAATCACTATAGGAGGCAGAGCCTTTAGCTCCAAGCTCCGGTTTTATGGAATAAACTCCCAGCCCACGTTAAAGAAGCAGACACAGTCCCTATATTTAAGACTAGGCTCAAAACATACCTCTGAGAATGAGCTTATAATCAGGTCAGTTTGGTAAAGCTCTGACCCACAGCCTGAAGTAAAGCTCTGACCCACAGCCTGAAGTAAAGCTCTGACCCTCAGCCTGAAGTAAAGCTCTGACCCACAGCCTGAAGTAAAGCTCTAACCCACAGCCTGAAGTAAAGCTCTGACCCACAGCCTGAAGTAAAGCTCTAACCCACAGCCTGAAGTAAAGCTCTGACCCACAGCCTGAAGTAAAGCTCTGACCCACAGCCTGAAGTAAAGCTCTGACCCTCAGCCTGAAGTAAAGCTCTGACCCTCATCCTGAAGTAAAGCTCTGACCCTCAGCCTGAAGTAAAGCTCTGACCCACAGCCTGATGACCCTCAGCCTGAAGTAAAGCTCTGACCCTGAAGTAAAGCTCTAACCCACAGCCTGAAGTAAAGCTCTGACCCACAGCCTGAAGTAAAGCTCTAACCCACAGCCTGAAGTAAAGCTCTAACCCACAGCCTGAAGTAAAGCTCTGACCCTGAAGTAAAGCTCTGACCCACAGCCTGAAGTAAAGCTCTGACCCTGAAGTAAAGCTCTAACCCACAGCCTGAAGTAAAGCTCTGACCCTGAAGTAAAGCTCTAACCCACAGCCTGAAGTAAAGCTCTAACCCACAGCCTGAAGTAAAGCTCTGACCCACAGCCTGAAGTAAAGCTCTGACCCTCAGCCTGAAGTTAAGCTGCCTCAGGAGGAACACTGCTGTGGGAAGTACGGTCCACTGAGCGCTATCCTCTTCTTCTTACTGCAGACTTTGTCTTATCATGATACAATACTTAATTTATCTGTAGTCTGTTCATCACTATTCACATGGTGTCTCCTGTCTCCTGTCCGCGCTTTTATTGTGAAGGCTCAGACCGGAAGCGGCCGTGTTGCAGCTCGTGCCCTGACTGTAGCATCACTCCGCTCCTGTCCTGTCCCCGCACACGGGCCTCCTCCTGCGGTGACAGCTCCAGGACCCTCTCCAGGACCTGCCCCCTGAGCTCTGCCCGGGCCCCGGCGCCTCGTCATGGGCTAAACTCTCTCCCCTGTCCCCCTCGGATCTCCCTGGAGCTCTGTGACCGACAGCGGCGCGTCGACATGGGCTTCCTGCACCAGCTGCACCTGCTGCTGTGGAAGAACACGGCCCTGAAGCGGAGGGGCCCGGTGAGTGCGCACTTCCACACGGGGGGGGGGGGACTGGGGGAGGATCATCTGGATTTAGCCACAGTCTCTGGCTCGTGTCGGGGAAACTGCGGCTGCCGCAGTGATGGAGCTGAAACAGGTTGTAAACAACTGAGTGGAGCCGCAGAGAAAGCACCAAATAACTCACAGTTTGGGACTTTATTTTTGATTCTGAACATAAAAGGCTCCATGTTTTTATGATGAGCATGAAGAGAGTCACGTGACCTGCAGGTGAAACGGGGACATTACATAGAGGCAGGGGCGTAGCACCAAATTCTGGGCCCTGGGTACAAACTATCTTGGTGGACCCCCACCCCCCCCATATGAAATTCACTTTTCATATTCTATGTTCTTTGACCACATAACAGTGGTTTCAGTCATTATTGTTTGTGCAAAATTCTGTGTAGCAACCATTGTATTTTAGCCCGGTTGTGTTCAGTTCTTATAGGATCAATTATGAGGAAACTTAGAAACTACAATACATAACGCTTTATGCAGCATTTTTGAGGGCCCCTACCCTGCTCTGGGCCCTGGGTACTCAGTACCCTTTACCCCCCCAGTCCGACGCCCCTGCATAGAGGTGTCCATGGGACATTTATAAATACAAGGGGAATGTGCTTTTCTGTATTTTGTGTTGTCATAAAATACACAGAGGTGAAATATTTACTCAAGTACAAGTAAAACGTAGTGGCCCAAATAAATACTCAAGTAAACAGTGATGGGTAAGTTTAAAATGTAAAAATGTAATATGTTTGTATTACATAATACTATGATACGTAGTAATGTAGCTGAGTTACACTACAGTAAATGAGTAAATCTGACTCGGTTCAGAGTGTGTTTGGTCCCGCTCTTCTCAGAGTAACTGAGTCGACTCGTCAGAGTTACTTCAGGTTAGACAATCAGAAACCATGAGTGACAGTAACATGAATGTGTTTCCAGTATAGTGCTCTTCAGTCTGTCACAAACCGACAGCTGAACAAGGAAGTCGTGCTAGTTTTGCATGAGAGAGAACGTCAGGGACTTTATCAGCAAACACAATTCAGATGTTAATGTTTAGAGGTCTGTTAATGACTCTTAATAGTGAGGGGAACAAAAACATCTCCTGTATTACTTTAAAAAGCAACATGTGTGTAGTTGTTACAGCGTCATGTGTGAGTCAGGGAGGACCAGGACTGATGTGGACACATCCACGTTACAGCAGCTGAGGATCAGTTTCTCCAAATGAAAACTGTGGATACCACAGTCCTGTCCACGTGTGCTATGGTCCACCAACACTTACACACATACAATTGTAGAGTTTAAAAAACAAGTTTCTTTCTTTTAACTCTGACAGTTATTAACAATGACTTGAATTTCAGTGTTTCATTTGTACTTCCTGCTGAAGTGCTATAAGTATGTTGGTCAAACGACACATTTTCCTGCTTTTCTTCACCTGTCGGTCTGTGACAGACTGAAGGGCATCGAGGCCTCAGCGTCTTTACTGAAAATAAACAACATATCCTGTTTAACGTCCTGTCACTCATGGTGTAACTCTGAAGAGTTAACTCAGTTACTCTGAGAAGAGTCTGAACAGAGTATAACTTACTCTACAACATTTACTTTCAGTTACTTTTGTCAAAATATAAACTGAAAATAGTAATAATGCATGCTTATGTAAGTAAGCTTTTGGTTGATGGACTTTAATTTTTCACATGTACATTTTATATTGTTTTGACCTATTCTCTTGTACAGCACAAATAAACTTTACTTACCGTAATGCAAAAGTAATGATTTCCTCCCCATTCTCTCGTGTTTCGTTGTGACGACGTAACTGCAGATCTTATTCACCAGTGGAAAACTTGATTTGGTGCATCTTATATTGGTTTGAGTTTGACATTTTTTTGTCCAAATATTTAAAGGCACACTGCATAACATTTTGGACTATACTGTTGCCATCAGTACAAAACATGCTCCTAATGACCAGCTCGCCACAGAAAATGTTATTACTGCAGTGGGTAATCAAAGAATGGATTTGGATGAGAACCTAACCTGTTAAAATCTCAAATCTACTGCCTTTAGTCACATCTCCATGGAGACAAGCCGGAGATATATATATATATATATATATATATATATATATATATATATATATATATATATATATATTATATATTTTTTTTTTGTACCTCATTGTAATATGTTACCCCCAACACTGAGAGTAAAAGTCCAGGAGAAAGTGTTACTTGAGTACTGGGAGTAAAATGCTCATTTATGTTTCAGTCATGACAACAACCATGAGAAACAAAACATTAAAAAGTGCCACGAAACACAAACTATAGATATTTTAGGTCGATTTAAAGGTTCCAAATGAATTTGAGTGTCCGCCTGTAAAGTGTGGAGTCTGATGGAGCGACTTAAGTGCAGATGTTGTTAAAGAGTGGAATAAAACGGCCCTAAACTTTAGTCCCTTTGTCTGCACATGCGCCCTGTGTATATTTCTCCTGTCTTTAGCCGCTGTTGTCTCCCACAAAGGAAATGATGACCATATTTGGATTACAGAGGGTTGTCGGGGGGATTCCGTGTGTCATGTGGATACCAAATAGTATTTGTGATTGGATACGATATGCGTGGGAAACGCAGCCATGATGGAGTGATTTCAGTCAGTCAATACGTTTTTAATAAACATCGTAAAGTATTAGGGCTGGTTTTGACGTTTTGGAGAAAAGAAAACTAGACACAAATAGGGCTGTGTACAATTAAACGAAACCAGTCTGGTATCGGAAACAAAAGTTTAGGTTCTCCTGGGATTGGAAAGTATTAAATCGAAAGTCCAGGAAAGTGTCCCTGGACAAAAAAGAAGTGACTTGTTTCTACTAAAAAAAACATTGCTTTTTATTTTCTCCCTCTTTTTTTGCCCAGTATTTTGCTTAATTGTGTTTTCACACATTTCTTGCCATTGGAGATGAACCTGAAATTGTAAATGTGCAGATCTTCCACACATTATTGTTCTGTTTTCTGGTTCTAGACGACGATGTTTTAGTATAGGTAACGGCATCGTGAACCAAGTATTGTTAAAGGTCCTATATCATGCAAAATCGACTTTTTGGAGCTTTTAGCCATGTTGTTATGCTATTTCCTTATCAAAAACACCCCCAGAGTGGTTTGCGGCTTCATTCACGCAGCTCTCAGTAATCCTCCTGAATCCTGCTCTCTGAGCAGCTGCTCCTCCCTCTCCTGGTGAACGACTGAGTGTTCAGTTGTGTCGTAACAACGGAACGGAAGTGCTCGATGTCTGTAATGTAACGTCTTAATTCTATGCTTACGGCCTGATTTTAATTTGTAAAACAGCTTTTTCATTATTTCTGTCGTAAGAGAGAAACAAAGAGTAAAAAATGAAAAAAAAAAAAAAAAGGATGTGCCCGAAGTGCTTCCAGGTCAGCTGAGGCCAAAACAAACACATCGCGTCTGAACAGATCAGTCATGTTTGCGCTGCAGCTGAAGATGGAGCTCGTTACCTACTCTGGACACACCTGTTCTTTATTCTTACCTAACGATAATGTCACGGACGGAGAAAGAGAAGCGCGTTTGGCTACGAGGACGAGGAGTTTATATTCAACCCTTTTCAGGAAGAGGCCACTCAGCTGTTTTTTTCTCCGGGATTCAGCGACTATCAGCCAAAATGGTGTTTTTCTGTGATTGTCACTGATGGATGTTTGGTGAACCTTCGCCAGAATCAAAGTGGATTAACTTTTATAACCAACGCGAGTCCCATAATGTAAACAGCGATGGACCAGAGCGGTGAGTCAATCCAAACGCGTGTTAGCTTGTGTGTTAGCATATTAGCATGTGTGTTAGCCATTTATGAAGCTGTGTTGCAGATGTCAACTCCGTATAACTGCATCGTGAAGTAACTTCACTTATTGCTGTTTATTTATATTACGGTAAAGTTATATGTGCGGAGAGAGGGGGCGGAGTTAACTGAATCGAAGCGTTGTGTCTTCCGGGTTTGAAAAATACCTCCAGAAAACACTTATATTTATCACAAAAATGAGTGCTCCATAATGGTAGAGGTACAATATATCATATAAATGCCTATACTTAACTTTGGAATGGCTAAAATAGCATGATACAGATCCTTTAAAGTACTGGTATCATAAAAAAATCTATCAGTACTCAGCCCCACTCACAAATCTCTGAGCTTTCTTCCTTTCATTACTTCAGTGCTCACGACCATGTCCATGGTTTGGAGCACAAGTTCACAAAACAAAACAGAACAAAGAACATTTTAGCAAATGGGATTTCAACAAAGGAAGAACTTTTTTTTCCAAAAGTTTGCACATTACTTTTTGACTTTCATTTTGCATCAGTAGAATAACTGATTGCATAAAATGTAGGCAAATGTTTTCTCTATAAATGATATGGTAAATGGTCTCCACTTAGATAAGGCTTTTCTACCTTCACCATGCCTGGTTTTTTCATTGTGTTTCGTACAAGGGTCTGGACCGTCACAATTCAGCTCCGTTATCACGGGGTGAACTCCTTTGAAACCATTGGATCTGATTTTCTCTAGCGTTTGGTCGTGACGTATGTAATGCGCCCGAGTGAGTGAAGCAGCTGTTATAACTCTATCATAGCTCTATCATAGCTCTATCATAGCTCTATCATAACTCTATCATAGCTCTATCATGACTCTATCATAGCTCTATCATGACTCTATCATAACTCTATCATAGCTCTATCATAATTCTATCATAACTCTATCATAACTCTATCATAGCTCTATCATGACTCTATCATAACTCTATCATGACTCTATCATAACTCTATCATAGCTCTATCATAACTCTATCATAGCTCTATCATGACTCTATCATAACTCTATCATGACTCCATCATAGCTCTATCATAGCTCTATCATAATTCTATCATAACTCTATCATAACTCTATCATAGCTCTATCATGACTCTATCATAACTCTATCATGACTCTATCATAACTCTATCATGACTCCATCATAGCTCTATCATAGCTCTATCATAATTCTATCATAACTCTATCATAACTCTATCATAACTCTATCATGACTCCATCATAGCTCTATCATAGCTCTATCATAATTCTATCATAACTCTATCATAACTCTATCATAGCTCTATCATGACTCCATCATAGCTCTATCATAACTCTATCATAACTCTATCATAACTCTATCATAACTCTATCATGACTCCATCATAGCTCCATCATAGCTCTATCATAGCTCTATCATAACTCTATCATGACTCCATCATAGCTCTATCATAGCTCTATCATAGCTCCATCATAGCTCTATCATAACTCTATCATAGCTCTATCATAGCTCTATCATAGCTCTATCATAATTCTATCATAACTCTATCATAACTCTATCATAACTCTATCATAACTCTATCATAGCTCTATCATAGCTCTATCATAATTCTATCATAACTCAATCATAGCTCTATCATAGCTCTATCATAGCTCTATCATAGCTCTATCATAACTCTATCATAACTCTATCATAGCTCTATCATAATTCTATCATAACTCAATCATAGCTCTATCATAGCTCTATCATAGCTCTATCATAGCTCTATCATAGCTCTATCATAGCTCTATCATAGCTCTATTATAGGTCTATCATAACTCTATTATAGCTCTATCATAACTCTATTATAGCTCTATCATAGCTCTATCATGACTCTATCATAGCTCTATCATAGCTCTATCATAGCTCTATCATAACTCTATTATAGGTCTATCATAACTCTATTATAGCTCTATCATAACTCTATTATAGCTCTATCATAGCTCTATCATGACTCTATCATAGCTCTATCATAGCTCTATCATAGCTCTATCATAACTCTATCATAGCTCTATCATAGCTCTATCATAGCTCTATCATAGCTCTATCATAGCTCTATCATAGCTCTATCATAACTCTATCATAGCTCTATCATAGCTCTATCATAGCTCTATCATAGCTCTATCATAGCTCTATCATAACTCTATTATAGGTCTATCATAACTCTATTATAGCTCTATCATAACTCTATTATAGCTCTATCATAGCTCTATCATGACTCTATCATAGCTCTATCATAGCTCTATCATAGCTCTATCATAACTATCATAATTCTATCATAATTCTATCATAACTCAATCATTGCTCTATCATAGCTCTATTATAGGTCTATCATAACTCTATTATAGCTCTATCATAACTCTATTATAGCTCTATCATAACTCTATTATAGCTCTATCATAGCTCTATCATGACTCTATCATAGCTCTATCATAACTCTATCATAGCTCTATCATAACTATCATAACTCTATCATAATTCTATCATAACTCAATCATTGCTCTATCATAGCTCTATCATAACTCTATCAGAATTCTATCATAACTCTATCATAGCTCTATCATAGCGCTATCATAGCTCTATCATAATTCTATCATGACTATCATGACTCCATCATAGCTCTATCATGACTCTATCATAATTCTATCATAACTCTATCATAACTCTATCATAACTCTATCATAGCTCTATCATGACTCTATCATCCCTCTATCATGACTCTATCATAGCTCTAATATCACTCTATCATGACTCTATCATGACTCTATCATGACTCTATCATGACTCTATCATAACTCTATCATAGCTCTATCATAGCTCTATCGTAACTCTGTCATAATTCTATCATAACGCTATCATAACTCTATCATAACTCTATCATAACTCTATCATAATTCTATCATAACGCTATCATAACTCTATCATAGCTCTATCATAACTCTATCATGACTCTATCATGACTCTATCATAGCTCTATCATAACTCTGTCATAGCTCTATCATCACTCTATCATGACTCTATCATAGCTCTATCGTAACTCTGTCATAATTCTATCATAACGCTATCGTAACTCTATCATAATTCTATCATGACTCTATCATAACTCTATCATAGCTCTATCATCACTCTATCATGACTCTATCATAGCTCTATCATGACTCTATCATGACTCTATCATAGCTCTATCATAACTCTGTCATAGCTCTATCATGACTCTATCATAATTCTATCATAGCTCTATCATGACTCTATCATCACTCTATCATAGCTCTATCATGACTCTATCATAATTCTATCATAGCTCTATCATGACTCTATCATCACTCTATCATAGCTCTATCATGACTCTATCATAATTCTATCATAGCTCTATCATGACTCTATCATCACTCTATCACGACTCTATCATCACTCTATCATAGCTCTATCATAACTACCATGACTCTATCTTGACTTTATCATAATTCTATCATAGCTCTATCATGACTCTATCATCACTCTATCATAGCTCTATCATGACTACCATGACTCTATCTTGACTTTATCATAACTATCATAAATCTTGGGGTCATTCCTTAAACAATCCAAGGCAACCAGCAAATCCGGCGTAAATGCTTCACGTCACCTACAAGCCCCGCCTCCCCCGCTCGCTGAATGGTAGGTTGATATTCAACCGATGTAACGCGGCCACTGAGATCAGACCCAGACGTACATGTAGGGAAATGATAATTGACCGGAGTTTACGGATGGTTCAGGCCAGGCTAGACTTCATCAGGCCCAAAGCGCTTTAGCCACTCACCCATTCACTCTCATTCAGACACCCGTACGCAAAAGCAGCTGATGGTAAATGAAACGCTCCAAAATATTGATAATCAAGAGGCCTACCCACGGGTTTTACGGCACGCAAAAAGAACATTTCTCCAACCAGGAAATGATAAAGAGTTGTTTTTAACACAACAAATATGATATTTTTCTGCATGAGGAAAATTAAAGAATCTGTCAGTAACCAACGATAACTTTATAGCCAATACAATCCAAGATCACATTTACAAAATAACAGATCAGGATCTGAGCTTTAAGTGGTGTTTTTTCCCCCCTGATTCACTGCAGTCGATGATCCTGTGGGAAAACGCTGAGGTCAGCCGTTAATCCCCTCGAACTGTTCATCAATGTGTTTATCTAAAACCCACATACGGACAGCGGCCGCTCGTAAGGAGGAAGTACTGCACGCTTAGTCATTCACAAATATTGACATACATATCCACCTGAGATAACGCTCTAATCCAAATATGATCATTTCCTTTCTGACAGACACCTTACGACAGAGTGGAGACATATACAGAGGCCCTATGTGCAGCTGTTACAGAACTTAAGGGCTGGTTTAGTATAGCTCCTACAGGCTCCAGACTTACTTCCCAGCTGGATTTGCTGAATCTTATCCATCCATCCATCTTCTTCCACTTGTCCGTTTCCGGGTCGTCACATTGCACCAGCCCCTATGGCTCCTCCTGCAGGTGGTGGGTCCACAGAAGGACGGCCTCACGATTAACCGGGCCTGTTGGTCTCTCATAAGGGGCTTCTGAACCGCTCTTTGTCTGACCCGTCACCTCGGCCCTGTTTGCCATGGGAGACCCGACCAGGGACACGAAGCCCCCGACAATAGAGCTCCCAGGATCATTCTTGTGCTCAAGCCCCTCCACCACGTTAAGGCGGCGGTTCCAGGAGGGGACAAATAAGCATCAGTTTCATCCCTGATTATTTTTTGACCTGCCACATTGACCTCATGGCTGGTTCCTCTCCGGTTCCTCAGTTCTTCGTGTCCATCTTGTTTAACCCACGCTGAACATAGTGGCTGTTTCTGGTTGTGGTTTGGTCTCAGTAATGAAAGTTTAACGTGTGGCGAGCGTCTGAGTGAAACCGAAGACTGGGCTGAGACTCTGAACTGCCCCGGCAAACGGTGGCAGAGTGGTTAGCCTCTCAACTCTCATTCAGAAGGTTCTGGGTTCAGTTTGACCTTTGTTATTATAGAATCTCTTTTCCATAATGACACGTTGAGATCAGGCACACGACTCCCAACTGGCTCAGTGGCAGAGCGTGACTAAGACCTGCTAATACTGTTAACCAGTGGTTCCCAAAGCGGGGGTCGCAAGTCCTTGGGTGGGGGGTCACCAGAGGATTTCAAGATGAAATAAAAAATGTAGTATATTTTTGAGTGTAAAGAGCAGATAATTTGTGAAATCCTTTCAAATGTCTGTTAAAGAGGGGGTATTATGCTTTTTTCAGCAACATAGCACCAGTCTATAGCACACTACAATGATGACGAAACCTTCTGTTGGTCTGTAAATGCAGTAAATTAGAATAACTGCCTTGTATAAAATTGCTCTTTCAAAATGGCGGTAGCAAATGACTTGAAATAGGCCCCTGTCTCTTTAAGAACCTCTGACCCTTTCAGACACGCCCCCTCCACACGCTGTCTGTGGCATCACAACACTCTGCTCGTCTCCACAGTATTGAAACTACGATCGGTGCATTTTATTTTTTATTGTTGGAAAGGAGCTACTGTTTATCACTTTGTGAACAATGGCCACACAGGATATTATTTGGAGACGAACCTTCCACACCGGACGCTTGGAAGGGGCTCTTGCCTTAAAAATAACTGCTGTTTGGAGGCTATCTCTTTGCATCTGCCATGCCCTATGGATCTCTAACTATACCCCCATGGACGACACCAGGATCTGCAGGAGCCCATACGGTTCAAAGACTGACATTATCTGTGCAGGTGGACAGTGGTTTTTCGAGGTTACCCCGTTAGCTTGTTATAATCGACTACAGCTCATTGTTGATGAAAAGTCTGTAATAAACCACAAATGTAAAAGCCAGGCTCATTGTGTGATCATCGTAAAGGCTGCTTCGAGTAGTTGCTGCTTTATTGACGTTATTTGTGCATAATATGCTGCCTGTTTTCAATGAATGTTGTGAAGGTGAAGGTTGTTAGCTTGTCGCGGCTAATAGTGCCTTAGCTCCGGGAGAAACCACTCAGCTACGACTCACTGTAGATGAAATGTGAGCAATAAACTACGAAATCAACAAGCCAGGCTCCGTGTGTGATCGACATAAAGGCTGCTTCAAGCAGTTGCCTGTTTTAGTGACGTTTTCAATGCATAATATGCTGCTTGTATTCAGTGAATTTTCCCGTTAGCTTGTCGCGGCTAGCTTGTTAGCTCCGGGAGAAAACCACTCGGCTATGACCCATTGTAGATGAAATGTGAGCAATAAACTTCCAAATCAACAAGCCAGGCTCCGTGTGTGATCATTGTTAAACGGTTCTTTATGTGTGTGGTGGTTTTATTGACTTTATGTGTGCATATTTCTCGTTTTCACGTGATGACTCGAGGTTTAGCTTAGCATTAGCTTTCTCCGGAGGCTCTGTGCATCATCAAGGCCCAGCGCAGAGCCAGACACTGAAATAAGTGTTCTTGTCACCGGTTTTAATCCTGGGTGTTTCGGTAACAGAAACACTGATGTGTGTCTTTGTAAAAGTTTCAGAACTGCTGTAACTCCGGTTCACAACACATGAAGCTAATCCTCCATGATGACTCTGTTTACATCTTAGGGCTAGACACTGCGGGAGGGGGTTCTGCTGAGGAGCAGTGGTTGGTTACTCGGCTGGTGACGAAAGGTCGGAGGCGTATCCTGGAGGTCGAGGGCGTTTCCTGAAGGAATCAGGCGTTTTATCCCTAAAATGGCCGCCATCAGAGTTTCTACAGATTACTCGAAAATACGTGAATGTGCTAAGGCAACACTTCAGGCATGTTTTTAATGAGGGAATTACTTAATAACATGATGTAAAGCTTGAAAAAGTCCATTTTGCATAATACCCCCCCTTTAAAGGAATAGTTCACCGTTTTTCCACACTGAGATATGTTCTTACCTGAGCTGAGACGAGTTGATGTGTACCTGTCTGGGCTTTGTGCGTGTGCTCAGTCGCGCAAAACGACCAAAGATGTTGTTAGCATTTGGCCTCTCCCAGTGTATTCCTATAGCTCCAAACGGGGTGAAGTTGGAAGCGACCAAGCTCTTCCACGGTACTTCCAAAAGATCAGAGAGGTACGTATCAACTCGTCTAAGCTCAGGTAAGAACATATCACAGTCTGGAGAAACGGTGGCCTGTTCCTTTAAAATACATATGAACTTGTTTTTGAAATCTTTTCTATTCTGCCCTAAAGTAGCACACGAGGAAATAACTTGATGTTACGGGGGTTCCCGAGTTGTTTACATGTCCTAGGGCTGTGCAATTAATCGAAATTCGATTACGATTTCGATTATTACACTGAACGATTGCATAATTAGCATAATCTATTTTTTTCCTTTTTTTTTCCATTTTTTTTTTTTTTTTCCTTTTTTTGCAAAGCAGACTTGCGTTGTTTCACGGCGCTGAGATTATTTTCCCTTCACATTTCACGTGCCATGGCTCAGGTTTTGCCTGACATAAAAACAAACAGCGCTGTGTGATGATGTCGTCAGGCCGCGCTGCTCAGTTTGCTTGCGCAGGTGTGAGGGCTGGCCAGCAGGGGGCAGGTGTGAAACAGAGACCTCTCCTTAATCGAGGCAAACTTGAAATTACTTTTATGACGGTTCAGAAAACAGAAAATATTCAGCATAGTTTTTTTTATTAATAAATATATAAATAAAATAAGACAACAAATAATTGTTTGAATAATCGTGATTTCAATTATGACATAAACAAAATAATCGTGATTGTTTTTTTTTTTCAATAATCGAGCAGCCCTAACATGTCCATCAAAGAAAGGTTGGGAACCCCTGCTGTAAACAACTTGAATATGTGGGATTTGGCTCCCTCCTCCTGGGCGGGGCTTGGGTCTGATATAGAGCGCTCTGGATTGGTTCCAGTGTCTCATTCTGACCACAAGAGCTAAGAAGAAGCTTCTGCGCATATAAGCGAAACGTCCCTGACTCTCTTAGCAGCCAATGATAAGTGGAGCTCCAGCCATGACGTCACCTCAACAAAACAACGCTAGTTTAAACGAACGCAAGCTGACCCATATCCTAACCCTAAGGATAGTGGAGTTTCCAAAACGTGATCAGGGAAAACATGACAATATGGAATGCCGTCTACGCAAACTATGCGACGGGAGAGTTCTGAAGGCTCCGTATGAAAACAGAATGAGGCAGTTTTCCGTAAACAGTGCAGTGTCGTCTGCAGCTGGGTATTGTGTCCTCATCTGAACAGCGTCCTCTTTGTCTCTCAGTGTCGAGTGTCGTCGGCGCTGGACCTGCTTCAATAAAGGCCTTTGTTCAGAGAGTCAGGCTTTGTTAGGCCTGGGTTCAGTCAGCCTGAGCCTCCAGTCAACGCCAACTGGGCCCGTCATGATAAGCATGTTCGAAGTTCGATAGATTGAGGGACGAAAATATTGCAATCAATGATATTATTGAAGACCTTTTAATGCCACAGAAACAAGGGCCTGGCACCGTTTAACCTCTTAACTCCCGCCTGAACTGAGAGCATTTTCTCCAGTTCAGCTTTACCCAAATCCTGTAGGCCAGTGTAACGCCTCATTTGAAAGCTAGGATCTACAAAACTCATCTAAATGGATCTTTTTCCTCACGTCATCAGATTTTTTTCCAGATTTTTTTTGGGGGGGGTATTCAACTCATTTTGTAGCATTTTTTTCATTTTTTTGGTCATTTTTTTGTCATTTTTTGTCATTTTTTGTCATTTTTTTGGTATTTTTTTGTCCTTTTTGGTCAATTTTTTTTGTCATATTTTTGTCTTTTTATGTCATTTTTTTGGTCATTTTTTGTCCTTTTGTTGTCACGTTTTTCGTCATTTTTTCGTAATTTTTTGTCATTTTTTGTCATTTTTTCGTCACTTTTTCGTCAAAGTTTTTTCCCTTTTTTTGTCACATCTTCATTGTTTTCATTCCAGTTCTGTCGCTATTTTCACACCTTTTTTCCAGAAGCTTTTGGATTAGGGTAAAGCCAAACTGGAGAAAATGTGCTCGGTTCAGGTGGGAGTTAAGGGGTTAATGATACCAGGATGGTATTGAAAAAATGAAAGTGGGGCACTTGGTTGCATTTCTTACCAGTGCTCTCCTTGTTCGGTCTGTTAATTTAGGTGGACGGCCGTGTCTTGGTAAGTTTGCGGTGGTGCTTTACTCTTTCCATTTCTGAATGATGGATTTCACAGTTGCTCTGTGAGATGTTTAAATCTTGGGAAATCTTTGTATAACTTAACTTCTCCACAGCTTTATCCCTGACCTCTCTGGTGCTCCTTGGCCTTCATGATGTTGTTTAGTGACCACAGCTCTGAGGCCCTCACAAAACAGCCTATTTAAAGTTAGCTACTTACTTTGATGTGTTTTATTTTTTTATGCTTTTATCATTGTAGCTCATGTAAGGTGACCTTGGGTGTTTTGAAAGGCGCCGACAAATAAAATGTATTATTATTATTATTATTATTAATTACAGGCGGCCTCTATTTAATGGTTAGGCCAAGGTGTGAACATTCTGGAGTCATTAGGAATGTTATAAAGGCAAATTAACCCCTTAACTCCCACCTGAACTGAGCACATTTTCTCCAGTTTGGCTTTAACCCAGTCCAAAAGCTTCTGGAAAAAAGCTGTGAAAAGAGCAACAAAACTGAGACGAAAAACAATGATGGAAATGTGACCAAAAAGTGAGAAAACATTGACAAAAAAGTGCGGAAAAATTTATGAAGAAGTGGCAAAAATGTCACAAGAAATTGACAAAAAATGGTCGAAAAAATGACAAAAAATTGACAAAAAACAAAACAAAAAAATGACAAAAATGTGACAAAAAAATTACAAAAAATTGTTAAAAATTTGGCAAAAAAAATGACAGAAATGTGACAAAAAATGACAAAAATGTGACAAAATGTGACAAAATGTGACAAAAAATGACAAAAATGTGATAAAAATGTGATAAAAAAAATTGAAAAATCTGATGACGTGGGGAAAAAGATCCTCTCTGTTCAGGCGGGAGTTAAGAGATTAACGCCCTCAGAAAATGCTGTATGAATACTTGTGCACGCCCCACTTTTCACTTTTCTATTTTTTGAAAAATAACAGAATCGTGTATCATTTTGCTTTCACTTCACACTTGTCTGTTGCTTGTGTGTGAACGTTCAGTAAAAAAATTCTAAATAAAAATCTTTGTTTTTGGTTGTAAACATGACAAAATGAAGGTGTTTTAGTACTTTCGAGAGGCACTGTATGTGAAACCTTTACTATAATAATAAATATGTAATTATAGACTATTTGAAAGATGTCAGACACCACAGAACACACAAAGGGAGAGTAGGATTCCTCAGACTTTTGTGAATCGCTCATAAAACCCCAACAAGGCACACAGTTAAGCACTGTCCAAGGCACTAGAGGAGACATTGTTGGAAAAAAGCACAAAGCTGTGAATCCGAGTATGTATAAGACGGATGACCTCTGGCTTTAAGTCAGTAAAATAGCTCAATGTGAGACCAATCTGTAGCTAAATAGAACAAGGCTAAAATGCGAAAAAATCTGTCTCTAAATGTCCGTGTCTGTTCCAGTGGGTGTTGGCGTTCGAGATCTTCATCCCCCTGGTGCTGTTCTTCATCCTCCTCGGCCTCCGACAGAAGAAACCAGCCATCGCCGTCAAGGAAGGTACAAAACATCACGGAAATACTGACAGTACTGATGAGACTTGGGACTCCCTCGTGGCCGTTATGTACAGCATGGTTGGCATGCCGGGCACTGCAACCGTCCTGGAGTTTACCTATTTTGTGTCACATCACAAAAAACTATACATCAAATGAATATATCAAATATTAAAGATGGGGTATTATACTTTTTTCAATCCCATAGCACCAGTTTATATCACACTACAATGATGAGCAAACCTTCTGTTGGTCTGTAAATGCAGTAAATTAGAATAACTGCCTTGTATAAAATGTCTCTCTCAAAATGGCTGTAGTGAATGTCTTGAAATAGGCCTCTGTCTCTTTAAGAACCTCTGAGCCTTTCCGACACGCCCCCTCCACACGCTGTCTGTGGCATCAGTGGGGAGGGGGTTCTGCTGAGGAGCAGTGGTTGGTTACTCGGCTGGTGACGAAAGCTCGGAGGCGTCTCCAGGAGGTGGGGGCGTTCCTAGGAGGACTCAGGCAAACCTATCCCTAAAATGGCCGCCATCAGAGTTTTTACAGATTACTCAAAAATACTGTACATGAATGTGCCAAGGCAACACTTCAGGCATGATTTTAATGAGGGAGTGACAGAATAACATGATGTAAAGCTTGAAAAAGTCGATTTTGCACAACTTTAAAGGCTTGAACTCAACAACATTTGGAGGGTTTCTCACACATTTCTTGACATTGGAGATGTATCGTGTAATAATATTGTAAATTTACTGATCGTTAAAGTACTGGTACCGGATTCTTTTTATTTTGCCATAAACAGCCGTATGTCAAAATAAAACCATACATATAAACCTGACTTATGATAGGCATTCTTTACACATTAAATCCTTTATTTTTATATGAAATAACAAAATGACCAGAAACTTGCAGTATATCTGTTTTCTCACATTAATGTCAGTAATCTACAGCTAAAGTTTGGCATTGATATCACTTTAGCAAAGCACCTGATCTAATAGCGCCAACTCCAGTCCAGTTTCCTGTAAATGAGTTTTGTGATTTTTGTTTTTTCCTGTACATTTTCTTTAATTTTCTGTTTTGTCTTTTGTCTGCGCATGTGTTTGTGTCGTGGCCGGAGCAGTGTGTAAGTCCCCCCCTGTCAGACTGCAGTACCCTAATACTTCAGCACAGTACCTTTCCAGTCCTGTGTGGCGTGCCTAACCCTCTGCCTCAGACTTACTGACTCCTCTGCGTGGCGCTAACGTTCCCAAATACATTTACGCTCAGGCCCCGGGGGGACGCCAACATGGATTCATTCATCCAACTGATTGTGTCGAATGTTGAGTCGAGCTGTGCAAACACGAGAGAGAGCTGGGACATAGACGTGAGTGTAAATGGGCCAGAACTGTCGGAATCTTTGCGGGACAGAGGAATCACAGTCACAGTCAAAACCGAGTAGAAACAGAGGAAAAGAGAAAAGCCGAGCTCAGCATTTCTCTTTTCCGGAGGATCACTCCCACAAAGCAGCTGTTTGTTTGTCAGTATCACTCAGTCACTCATTTAAATCACTTTTTTATTAGGGCATTTATCACAATAACGATGTATTTTGCGATATAATTGACACTTCAAAATCACAGCCTTTAGCCGACGGGGAAAATTCATTTAACCTCTTAACTCCCACCTGAACGGATCCCATTTTCTCCAGTTTGGCTTTACTCGAATCAAAAAGCTTCTTGGGAAAAAAGCACCAAAACAGCCACAAAAAATGAGAAGAAAACAAGGATGTAAACGCAACAAAAAAGAGACAAAAACTCAACCAAAAAGTGACAAAAATTCAACAAAAATGTGACAAAAACTCAACCAAAAAGGGACAAAAAATCAAACAAAATGTGACAAAAACTCAACCAAAATGTGACAAAAACTCAACCAAAAAGTGACAAAAATTCAACATAAATGTGACAAAAACTCAACCAAAAAGGGACAAAAACTCAACCAAAAAGTGACAAAAATTCAACATAAATGTGACAAAAACTCAACCAAAAAGGGACAAAAAATCAAACAAAATGTGACAAAAACTCAACCAAAATGTGACAAAAACTCAACCAAAAAGTGACAAAAATTCAACATAAATGTGACAAAAATTCAACAAAAATTCAACAAAAACTCAACCAAAAAGTGACAAAAATTCAACAAAAATTAAACCAAAATGTGACAAAAATTCAACAAAAATGTGACAAAAATTCAACAAAAATGTGACAAAAATTCAACAAAAATGTGACAAAAACTCAACCAAAATGTGACAAAAACTCAACCAAAAAGTGACAAAAATTCAACATAAATGTGACAAAAATTCAACAAAAATTCAACAAAAACTCAACCAAAAAGTGACAAAAATTCAACAAAAATTAAACCAAAATGTGACAAAAATTCAACAAAAATGTGACAAAAATTCAACAAAAATGTGACAAAAATTCAACAAAAATGTGACAAAAACTCAACCAAAAAGTGACAAAAACTCAACCAAAAAGTGACAAAAACTCAACCAAAAAGTGACAAAAACTCAACCAAAAAGTGACAAAAACTCAACCAAAAAGTGACAAAAATTCAACAAAAAAGTGACAAAAATTCAACAAAAAAATGACAAAAAATCAACAAAAATATGACAAAAACTCAATAGAAATGTGACAAAAAAAAAACATAAAAAAGGTGACACAACACAGCAACAACGCAAGGAAAAAGATCACTTTTGTGGGTCTTGGTAAAAGGTTAAAGCTATTATTTATTCATCTAATTTCACCTAAATCTGTGGGTCTACCTCTATCTGGGAGATAATGATAGATAAGATAAAATGTTGGTCTATCACTGCCGCACCTTCCATCGTAGTCAGAGATAGACTTTTAGGTAATAATGCATTTGTGACATATACTGTAATTGGCAGCCACATGCCTAAAACTTGTTGTGGTTTTCAAAGCATCCATTATTTCCCCTGTTTCTCCTCTGCACGTCCCACCATCTGCCGAAGAAGTGTAATGCTCACACAGAAGGAAAAGAGAGACAGGGAGGAGTAGATGAGCTCGCCCTCAGACCAGGTCCTTCCCTGCTTAGCTGGCTTAGCTGACCGGGTCGAGCAGAGCAAAGGTGGTATTGCTGGGTTGCAGGTTCTAGAATGTGATGATGTCATCGGGCCCAGCGGGGGGCAGGAGCCTGTTTTTCCTATTAACAGCATTACACTTTCACAAGTCGTAGCTCAAAAGAAAATATATGAATTAGAAAAATTATCATTAATATCAGTCACTGGCTCCATGATCTCTCTGTATAAGACCAAAAATTTCCTCAAAGACAAAATAATTTTTCCTCCATACAATAGCATTGGCCTTTAGAATGCTGTGATGTCACCTGCAACCCAGCAATAGATACAGACGGCATCTCGTCATAGAAGGGGGCGTGGCTTCGCCGAGGGGGAAAATAGAATCTTTAGAGAAACACAATTTTCCACTCTTTTTTGCCATTTTCTGGTGGAATATGAACTTATTTATCCCATACAAATAAAGTCAAGTGTAAATCGGGCCCATTTGGATATTTTCTCACAGCAGATTGTTCAGTAGACGTAAAAAAACGGCAGTTGTAGCAAGCGCTAGCTAACGTTAGCATTAGCCCGATGCTAACATGTAGCATCAAGTTAGCCTTCTCCGTTATTCATGTATTTATGGGCTGTTGAACCACTTTGCTCCTCCCCATGTCTTTGTATCATTATTTAGTAGAAACTATGTTCATATTTCAGCATTTGTTACAGTAGTTTTTGAATAATTAGAGAAAATATAATTTTTTTCAAAATTGTCCCTCTTAACTGTTTTCAAAAATGACCATATATTGGCGATTCCAGAGATGCCGTCTGTATCTATGGCCACAATTATACTGGTATATGATGTGGCCCAGCCCCACTATTTATCATATTGGCTCATGGCGTTCATAATAAATAAATAGGCTAATGCTAACGTATACACAGCAGCTTCTACACTCACCAAAAACATTATTGCAGACAAAGAATGACCTCTGCAGTGCTTCCTCTACCCATTAAAGCAGAGTCAGAACTCTGGTAGAATCAGTCCAACAGCTGTATTCGTAGCTAAAGCACGTCCTTCTGTTTATAGATATTAAGACACAACTTCCGGTCCAAACAACTCGACTCAACATTGACCTAGTACGTATTTCGAAAATGAAGAACTGCAGTCAAAAAAAAGTTGCAGTTTGAGTTGCCTGATTTCGTAACGTTAACTGTGAATATGTCAGCTTTGATTTTATTTAGGGTTACTGGTCGATGAAATGAAAGTTCTTTGTATAATCTCAAGTCTTCCAGTTTTCTTTTGTCAAAAAAAGGTGTTCGAGCAACCATCTATACTGGGTTGCTCTTCAGTTAACGTTGAAACAAAACATCCATGTTGGTTTTCCTCAGGGCCCAACAGACCTCCCGTGTTTGGGATTCAACCTTTGACTCCATTTGTAAATACATTGATAACATTCCATTTAAAAGTGAAGGAGTCTCCTGTTCATCTCCGCACACTTTAGGGGGCGCTGTTTCAGGATCTCTCTGGTGACAATGATAAAGAATATACTCCGGATGTCCAGTTCATGATTCCTATTGCTGTTAGCATAAGCCTGTTCAATGATTTTTTTTTTCTTTTTTCGATAAGCTTTAGCTTGTTCAATGTATTTTTCCTAAAGCTGTTAGCATTAGCCTGTTCAATATATTTTTCCTATAGCAGTTAGCATTAGCCTGTTCAACGCATTTCCTATAGCTGTTGGCATTAGCCTGTTCAATGTATTTTTCCCATTAGCATTAGCCTGTTCAGTATATTTTTCCTATAGCTCTTAGCATTAGCCTATTCTATGTATTTTTCCCATTAGCATTAGCCTGTTCAGTATATTTTTCCTATACCTGTTAGCATTAGCCTGTTCTATGTATTTTTTCCCATTAGCATTAGCCTGTTCTATATATTTTTCCCATTAGCATTAGCCTGTTCAATATATTTTCCTATAGCTGTTAGCATTAGCCTGTTCTATATATTTTTCCCATCAGCATTAGCCTGTTCAATATATTTTCCTATAGCTGTTAGCATTAGCCTGTTCTATGTATTTTTCCCATTAGCATTAGCCTGTTCAATATATTTTTCCTATAGCTGTTAGCATTAGCCTGTTCTATGTATTTTTTCCCATTAGCATTAGGCTGTTCAGTATATTTTTCCTATAGCTGTTAGCATTAGCCTGTTCTATGTATTTTTCCCATTAGCATTAGGCTGTTCAATATATTTTTCCTATAGCTGTTAGCACTAGCCTGTTCTATGTATTTTTCCTTAAGCTGTTAGCATTGGCCTGTTCAATGTATCCTAGCATTAGCCTCACACATTGCAAATTCTGATCGGACCAGATGTTTTCAGCTGTTGTTCAAATTTAGGTTCTGTCAGAGCCTTGGTAAAAATCACTAATGATTGTGAGCTAAATGCGAAATCACATTCAGTGGCCACTAAACCACAGAAATGATCAAAATGTCATAAATAAGTGTCATACCTCGTCATGCTGTACTATAGGGCCTGGAAACATTTATATGTATGGGGAGAAAACAGGCTGGGGTCATTTCTATCCATCCCTAGTTTAAAGCCGGGCCCATGAACAGGAGACTCCTCTGACGCCTGTCATCTTCTATTGTGGTTTGGTTAACTCTTCTCTTCTTCTTCTCTCGGCGTCAGCGTTCTACAGCGCCGCCCCTCTGACCTCCGCTGGTATCATCCCGGTCATGCAGTCACTTTGCCCTGATGGACAGAGGGATGAGTTCGGGTTCCTCCAGTACAACAACTCCACGTGGGTACTCCGATTTGTTTTTGTCCAATCTGAAAAGGCAGTGATCTGTTGCTTCATATCATTCACAGAGAGGACGTTAATGCTTTTAAACTGAGCTGAACTCACTGTGATCATCACATCAGTCACATGAATGTGAAACCAAGACTTTTGTTTATAATGCCATCACAGCTACAGCTTTTATTCTGTCCCTTTTATTTTGTTATTAAATCAAATATCTCAGATGATGGAGTTTTCTACATTGTGTGAGAGAAATATCCACGATTCATTCAGCAGCTAATCTACTGCTGTTACTGCTAACATTAATGTCCATTTGAAGCATAGTTTTGGGACGCAGAAAAAAAAACATTTAAGCCTAATTCTGAGCCCATTTAACCAGGTTGAATATTTCCTTTAATAATAAGCCACCTTCACAGAGGAGATGAACTAGCCTGGCACGCCAGACTATTCTCCTTTGTTTATTCTAAATTGTGTTTATTCTAAACTGGAAACTATATAAAGTGAGTATGGCTGGCCAGATGAGAGATTTACAGCTTAAGAACTGACTTTGTAATTGTACATTGGCAGTGAACTGACATGTTTGTGAGCAACACTGACCATATGATCATATGACACTGGTCTGAAATATTTTACACCAAGAATGAGAAAAGATCAGAGAAAATGTATCTCTGACATTGAGTTAAAAGGGTTTCTTTCACTCAGAAAGGGGCAGGGAACGTCCATGTCGGTATTCAGCAGCGTTTTCCCTGTTTTCCCGTGTCCCAGGGTGACGCAGTTGCTGGAGAAGATCCGAGCCGTGGTGGAGCAGAACCATCTGTTCTCCTCAGACCGACCGACCTTAGGCGCCGAGCTGCAGAACCTCCAGGAACATCTGCAGAACCTTAGCTCCACCCACCTGCCAGAGGACCACGGCCTCAATGCCAGCACCGGTAACCACGCCCCTAATGCCAGCTCAGGCAACCACGCCCCTAATGTCAGCACAGGTAGCCACACCCCCAACATCAGCTCAGGTAACCACACCCCCAACATCAGTTCAGGCAACTACGCCCATACTGTTGGCACAGGTAACTCCGCCCCCAACATCAGCTCAGGTAACTATACCCCTAATGTCAGCACAGGTAACCACGCCCCCAACATCAGCTCAGGTAACTCCACCCCCAACATCAGCACAGGTAACTACACCCCAACATCAGCTTAGGTAACTCCACCCCTAACGTCAGCACAGGTAGCCACACCCCAACATCAGCTCAGCTCAGGTAACTACACCCCCAACATCAGCACAGGTAACTCCACCCCCAACATCAGCTTAGGTAACTCCACCCCTAATGTCAGCACAGGTAGCCACACCCCCAACATCAGCTCAGGTAACCACACCCCCAACATCAGCTCAGGTAACTACACCCCCAACATCAGCACAGGTAACTCCACCCCCAACATCAGCTTAGGTAACTCCACCCCTAATGTCAGCTCAGGTAACCACACCCCCAACATCAGCTCAGGTAACTACACCCCCAACATCAGCACAGGTAACTCCACCCGCAACATCAGCTTAGGTAACTCCACCCGCAACATCAGCACAGGTAACTCCACCCCTAATGTCAGCACAGGTAACCACGCCCTCAACATCAGCACAGGTTGCCACGCCTCCAACATCAGCTCAGGTAACCACAGCCCCGCCCCCAGTCACAGCCCCGGTCACAGGTGTGTCTTGTGTCGCAGGCGTGTCACTGTCGGAGCTGCTGAAGAACCAGAGCTCGTTCCAGACGTTCCTGATGAAAAACCTGTCTCTGAGCGAGTCGTCGGCCGACTTCCTACTGCACTCCGCCCTCAGCCCCTCACAGATCCACCGTCTGATCTTCGGGACATCCCAGACAGAAGACGCCCCACAACAGCGCAGCCCCAGGACAATCAAACCCCCAACCTCCCAACTCCAGCACCTGCAGGTCAGAAGGGTTCACTTCACCACATAAACCACTTCCACTGGGCATTAACACTGCAGGTGGACATGGAAAAATACATTCAGAGATACTGTATTATACATGAAGAAAAATGTTTTGCAAATAATTTTATGTTTTCATCATATAAAAATAGTTTTTATGCATGGAAAATTCCAAAGTTGTCTTTGCTCTGAGGGCTTTTGTTATGTTTAGTTTTTGATTAAACTATTAGTGAAAACAATTGGATTTTGAAAAAATCCTGTGAAAAAATCTTTCCAAATGTATTTGAGTCAGAGCATGTAAAGTGTGGACTCTATAGGAACGTCTAAAGTGGAGATGTTGTTTAAGAGTGGAATGAAAACCTAATTTGGAAAAAACAGCCTTAAAGTTTAGTAACTTTGTCCGCACATGCGCCCTGTGTATATTTCTCCTGTCTTTAGCCACTGTTGTCTCCCACAAAGGAATTAACCATATTTGGATTACAGAGGGTTGTAAGGGGGGATTCCGTGCATCACGTTGATACCAAACATGTTCGTATTTGTGGATTGATATGCGTTGGAAACACGGCCAGGTTGGAGTAATTTCAGACAAAATCCCATCTGATGAAAATGAGCATCGTAAAGACAAGAGAGTTTGATCTGATATCTAGTTGAAGAATATTACATTCATATGTCATCCGGGACTGTTCCTGCTGATCCTTCTCGTGGAAACACAAGGTTACAGAGTGACTGTTTTCCGGGGATTCATAGAACTGTAGTTACGTACGTAACTCTCATTCAGTTTCATCCCTCCTGACCGCCAGAGGCGGTGTTTAAGCACTGAATGACTAGTACCAGCTATGTCATGAGGATTCCTGGAGAATCACGAGAAAACCTGCAGAATCCAATGAGACGCATCCATGTTACCGTGAGCTTGCAACGCCTGCGGAGCCTGGTGTCCAGGTAAAAACCAAGCCACCACTGCAGCAGACGCAGCGACAGCAAGCCCAAGGGCCATTGACAGACGTCAGTTTCCCTCACAACCACAGGACGGTGATGTAACTGGAGGATGTCATCCACCCTGCAAACAGATGGACGAGCCCTCATGGAAGTCGTGTCCTTTTGGACCATTCCGAGAAAGGTCATCGTCTGAGATGGAGACAGACAACTCTTCTCCAAGTTAACTTTGAAGGCGACCTGTATCCTGAATTGCAACCAACTGAGAAGCCAATCGTCGAACTATGGCAGAATCTTCACTCTGCAGCCACGCACCGAGTAAACACCCTTGGGGAAAAGGAAAGGCCATACAGTAGCACCCGGAATTGCTAATGGTGACCCTGATAGGCAAACTTGAGAAAGCGACTGTGCTCTGCCACAAAAGGCACATGTAAGTACACATCTGTCAGGTCTATCGACGTGAACCACTCTCCCCTTGTAACAGCCTGAAGAACCTCTGCCATGGTAAGCATGTGAAAGAGCGAGACCTTCAGATACCAGTTAAGTCCTCTCAGATCTAATATGGGACAAAACCCGCCTGTTTTCTTTGGTACGAGAAATTATGTTGAATTGTAGCCTCTGGTTTGAGGCAGAGGATCTAATGCCTTGATTGTCCCCTTGGACAGGAGGGTGGAAAGATCCTGGTCCAGGTCCTTGAGCTTTCACCTGATCGCTGATTACAGTCACCTTGACCCGGTGTGAAAAGTATGGGGGGGAAGGGGCCAGAGTCTGACGCCCTGCTGACACCTGAAAGCTGTGGTCTAGTCTGTCGTGCTTGAATGGTCCGCTCCTCTTGGGCAGCCGAACCAAACATCCCCCCTCAGCTCCACGAGAACACTGTGGAGGGTCCTCAGTCAACATAGACGGAGCCAGCCAAACCTGTCAACGAATCTCAACGAGGCAAAACATTACCCGCCCAAGCTGGTCATCAGCGCAAAAGCCTGCAGCGCTGCATCATTAAAACCAACGGCAGCCGCTACACCACCCTCAAACATGAGGTGCGCAAGGGAATTGCCAAGATGTCAGCATGTGCCCCTGCACTGTAAGGTTTACAGAGGAGATGATCAGTAACACGACACTTAATCTGTGGGCACTGAATATCACAGCGCAGTTTCATCTGATAAAATCAAATCAGATTCACTTTATTTATCCGTTAGGAACTTCATTTGCAGAAGAAGTGCCAGTACAGGCCCGATAATAACAGTACATCCACAGACATACATGATGACACAATGAGTGAAGCCACAGCAGGTTCAACCTCTGGCATACGATCCAAGCCTGGCTTGACAGACTCATGCATAGCTGCTAACACCTAACCATCTGTGGAGAGGTGTGAAAAGACACCTGGGTCTCACCAACATGCATGTAACTCCCTCAGGTTTTTCTCTGATGGAGGGACAGCAAAAGGAGAAGGAGCCCTTCCATGACTGAAGAAGGCACTCCCAAGGGGCACTCTCTTCCGGTTGTGTAACATCCAACCGCAGCAGCCTCAAAGCCATACACATGATCTTCTGCATAGAGCTGTCTATTCTCTGATTTGAAGAGAATGAGCCAGCCTCAGATGACTGTGCCTCCTCCTCATCCACAAAGTGAGAGGCTGAGGCAGCCAGAGACAAAACATCCTCAACATCCCCCTCCCTGTTCAAAGCAGGGATGGGTGGGGAACAAAACCCAGCTGCAGACACAGGAGGATCCAATTGATGTTAATTAAATAAAGATTTCAAGACAGCTGCTCAACTCTTGTGGAAAGGCCTTGATCAGAGTGACTGTGGAACCTCCTTCCCAGAAGGAGGAAGGTACTGCACATGCACAAAGGGAACATTCAGTGCTTAAAGCACAGCATCTGGCCGTCAGGAGGGATGAAATAGAACTGCTTGACTTGACTTATAAGTTTGATGAATAAACAACAGCGGTTATGATAACCTGTTCCTCTGGCTATGTCTGTCCTGCAGGAGGCGCTGCTGAGCGGGGTGCGCGGCATAAACGGAGGTCTGCTGCACCATGCCCTGTTGGAGCCTGTGGCCTCAGCCCCAAATCCAGCTCTGGCCCGGATCATGTCGCGAGTGCTGGGTCTGAGCGAGCCACGGGACAAAGAGGAGGGCCGCAGGGAGCTGCAGGAGGCACAGGTACAATCAGGCTAACCACTCTGCCAATCAGCCACAGGAACACATGACAACCACTACAAAATACAAAAGGAGAGAAAAATGTAGAAAGTGGAAAAAAATAATAATAAGTATTTTCCTCCCCCTACATGTTCCAACAATGTCCTAATGTAACCAATGTAGAATGAGCCCAGACCTGTTCACCACAACTGCCTTTAAAATCCTGCACTGTCACTCAAAAAGGTGTTAATTCGGGTCCGAAGTGCCTTCATGCACGAGCTTAATATAGAAGCTGCAGTTACACGTATGACCTGAGGTGGCAGTAGTGAGTATAAAATGGCTAAACACACACAAAAAATTGAAAATTGACAAACAGAGTGGAAAACAGTTAGTAAAATGAGGAAAAAACACAACAAATAAAAAAGAAACAAAATAATGTTGTAATTATGTTTGTAATCATACGGAACTAAAAATCAAGAAAAAAGTCACACAATTTGACATTTGACTCACATAAAAAACAAAAAAAAACAAAAAAACAGCAACAAACAAATGTTGAATCCTGAAGGGACACTGACTGTACTGCACTCCATTTGAAAGATGAAGATAACTCTTTCTGCTTTGCATTTATATTAAGGCTCCAAAGTCAGAAGTCCATTTGTCAATGTATGTGGTTGTCCTCAGACTGCGCTGCTGACTGGCCCCACGCTGCAGTCCCTCACCTGCACAGACAACGGTGCCGCTCTCGCTCAGCTCCTATTGGCTCCGGAGACGCGGGGGGCGGGGCTTCAGGCGTACCAAGGCTCACTGTGCGACAAGGTCTCAGGTCAAAGTTCAGAGAGGTTCGAACAGCTGAGCGACGAACTTCGCGATCAAATCGACTACGACAAGGTCAACGCAAAGGTACATCCCCACACCTTACAGTCTGTGACTCCATCTGCAGACCCCACACTTTACAGTCTGTGACTCCATCTGCAGACCCCGCACTTTACAGTCTGCGACTCCATCTGCAGAGCCCACACTTTACAGTCTGCGACTCCATCTGCAGACCCCACACTTTACAGTCTGTGACTCCATCTGCAGACCCCACACTTTACAGTCTGTGACTCCATCTGCAGACCCCACACTTTACAGTCTGCGACTCCATCTGCAGACCCCACACTTTACAGTCTGTGACTCCATCTGCAGACCCCACACTTTACAGTCTGTGACTCCATCTGCAGACCCCACACTTTACAGTCTGCGACTCCATCTGCAGACCCCACACTTTACAGTCTGTGACTCCATCTGCAGACCCCACACTTTACAGTCTGCAACGCCATCTGCAGACGCCGCACTTTACAGTCTGCGACGCCATCTGCAGACCCCGCACTTTACAGTTTGCGACGCCATCTGCAGACCCCACACTTTACAGTCTGTGACACCATCTGCAGACCCCACACTTTAAAGTCTGCGACGCCATCTGCAGACCCCACACTTTACAGTCTGCGACGCCATCTGCAGACCCCGCACTTTACAGTCTGCGACGCCATCTGCAGACCCCACACTTTAAAGTCTGCGACGCCATCTGCAGACCCCACACTTTACAGTCTGTGACACCATCTGCAGACCCCACACTTTAAAGTCTGCGACGCCATCTGCAGACCCCACACTTTACAGTCTGCGACGCCATCTGCAGACCCCGCACTTTACAGTCTGCGACGCCATCTGCAGACCCCACACTTTAAAGTCTGCGACGCCATCTGCAGACGCCACACTTTACAGTCTGCGACTCCATCTGCAGACCCCACACTTTACAGTCTGCGACGCCATCTGCAGACCCCACACTTTACAGTCTGCGACGCCATCTGCAGACCCCACACTTTAAAGTCTGCAACGCCATCTGCAGACGCCACACTTTACAGTCTGCGACGCCATCTGCAGACCCCACACTTTACAGTCTGCGACGCCATCTGCAGACCCCACACTTTACAGTCTGCGACGCCATCTGCAGACCCCACACTTACAGTCTGCGACGCCATCTGCAGACGCCACACTTTACAGTCTGCGACGCCATCTGCAGAACCCACACTTTACAGTCTGCGACGCCATCTGCAGACCCCACACTTTACAGTCTGTGACGCCATCTGCAGACCCCACACTTTACAGTCTGCGACGCCATCTGCAGACCCCACACTTTACAGTCTGCGACGCCATCTGCAGACCCCACACTTTACAGTCTGTGACGCCATCTGCAGACCCCACACTTTACAGTCTGCGACGCCATCTGCAGACCCCACACTTTACAGTCTGCGACACCATCTGCAGACCCCACACTTTACAGTCTGCAACGCCATCTGCAGACCCCACACTTTACAGTCTGTGACGCCATCTGCAGACCCCACACTTTACAGTCTGTGACGCCATCTGCAGACCCCACACTTTACAGTCTGCGACACCATCTGCAGACCCCACACTTTACAGTCTGCGACTCCATCTGCAGACCCCACACTCTACAGTCTGTGACGCCATCTGCAGACCCCACACTTTACAGTCTGCGACACCATTTGCAGACCCCACACTTTACAGTCTGCGACACCATCTGCAGACCTCACACTTTACAGTCTGTGACGCCATCTGCAGACCCCACACTTTACAGTCTGCGACGCCATCTGCAGACCCCACACTTTACAGTCTGCGACGCCATCTGCAGACCCCACACTTTACAGTCTGCGACGCCATCTGCAGACCCCACACTTTACAGTCTGCGACGCCATCTGCAGACCCCACACTTTACAGTCTGCGACGCCATCTGCAGACCCCACACTTTACAGTCTGCAACGCCATCTGCAGAGCCCACACTTTACAGTCTGCGACTCCATCTGCAGACCCCACACTCTACAGTCTGTGACGCCATCTGCAGACCCCACACTTTACAGTCTGCGACACCATTTGCAGACCCCACACTTTACAGTCTGCGACACCATCTGCAGACCTCACACTTTACAGTGTGTGACGCCATCTGCAGACCCCACACTTTACAGTCTGCGACACCATCTGCAGACCCCACACTCTACAGTCTGTGACGCCATCTGCAGACCCCACACTTTACAGTCTGCGACGCCATCTGCAGACCCCACACTTTACAGTCTGCGACGCCATCTGCAGACACCACACTTTACAGTCTGGGATTTTTTAATACCTACTAACTGCCAGTTTTATTGAGCTTTGAGCCCAGTCCGTCATACGTAGCATGGCTGCTCTAAAACTAAAAAAAATCCTTGGTCGTGCGCATCCGGGAGAAGTGCTCTCCCATCCGCATCTCTCTCCTATCACTACTATGACTACTATGACTTCCATCACTACTATGATTTCTATCACTACTATGATTTCTATCACTACTATGACTACTATCACTACTATGACTACTATGACTTCTATCACTACTATGACTTCTATCACTACTATGACTTCTATCACTACTATGATTTCTATCACTACTATGACTTCTCTCACTACTATGACTTCTATCACTACTCTGACTTCTCTCACTCCTATGACTACTATCACTACTATGACTTCTATCACTACTATGACTTCTATCACTACTATGACTTCTCTCACTACTATGACTTCTATCACTACTCTGACTTCTCTCACTCCTATGACTACTATCACTACTATGACTTCTATCACTACTATGACTTCTATCACTACTATGATTTCCATGACTACTATGACTACTATCACTACAATGACTACTATCACTACTATGACTACTATGACTTCTATCACTACTATGACTTCTCTCACTACTATGACTTCTATCACTACTATGACTTCTATCACTACTATGACTTCTCTCACTACTCTGACTTCTCTCACTACTATGACTTCTCTCACTACTATGACTTCTATCACTACTCTGACTTCTCTCACTACTATGACTTCTATCACTACTATGACTTCTATCACTACTATGACTTCTATCACTACTATGACTTCTCTCACTACTATGACTTCTATCACTACTATCACTACTATGACTACTATGACTGCTATCACTACTATGACTTCTATCACTACTATGACTACTATCACTACTATGACTTCTATCACTACTATGACTTCTCTCACTACTATGACTTCTATCACTACTATCACTACTATGACTACTATGACTGCTATCACTACTATGACTTCTATCACTACTATGACTACTATCACTACTATGACTTCTATCACTACTATGACTTCTCTCACTACTATGACTTCTATCACTACTATGACTTCTATCACTACTATGACTTCTATCACTACTATGACTTCTCTCACTACTATGACTTCTCTCACTACTATGACTTCTATCATTACTATCACTACTATGACTTCTATCACTACTATGACTTCTCTCACTACTATGACTTCTATCACTACTATGACTTCTATCACTACTGACTTCTCTCACTACTATGACTTCTATCACTACTATGACTACTATCACTACTATGACTTCTATCACTACTATGACTTCTATCACTACTATGATTTCTATCTCTACTATGACTTCTATCACTACTATGATTTTTATCACTACTGACTTCTCTCACTACTATGACTTCTATCACTACTGACTTCTCTCACTACTATGACTTCTCTCACTACTATGACTTCTCTCACTACTATGACTTCTCTCACTACTATGACTTCTCTCACTAGTATGACTACTGCCACTACTATGACTTTTATCACTACTATGACTTCTATCACTACTATGACTTCTATCACTACTATGACTACTATCACTACTATGACTACTATCACTACTATGACTTCTATCACTACTATGACTTCTGTCACTACTATTACTTCTATCACTACTGGTGTGTCTCAGACTGGTCTCAGCCCTGGACTGAGCCACTGCTCCAGTGAAAAGACTGAACTCCGTCCTCAGTTATTCAAATTCTGAATGGTTGTCATGGAAACAGTGTTTACATGAGCCAATGGATGCAAATGTCTGCCTCCGTGTTTTTCACTGTTAAACCTGTTCCAGCCTATGTGATCACAGTCTGTCAAGATAAATGAGACATTTCCTACATCACCTCAAACCTGCAGGAAACATGGAAGAATCATGTAGATGGGCACCTTCCGACCGGAAAGTTTGGTGTAGGAGAACCTACAGTGGAGATTTATTTGTGAAATTATCATTTCAAGGGCCATTTTCACATTGTGACAAATGTGAAAATGGCCCTTGAAATAATAATTTCACAAATAAATCTATGGAGAAACACTGAATCAGTGTAATAATTAAACATGTTATTGTGAAGATTTTTCTCTTTTGTTACAGGTGAAAGTTTTATGTTTGCCAGCGCCATCTCCCTTTAACCCTTCCCCGTTGCTCTCTGCAGCTGCCCCTGTGGCGCCCCTCTCCGCTGCCCCCCTCTGGGCTCAGGCTGTTACTGCGGGACCTGGCAGATGTGGAGCGCCTCCTACAGGATGTGGACCTGCTGTCAGGACTGGCCCGACTGCTGCCAAAAGGAGGCTGTGCTAAGCGGTGAGAATCTCTACCAGTCTCTGCCAATCTGTACCAGTCTGTGCCAGACGACAAAGAGCTGATTACCACGTTCCTGTTTTCACATCCGTTTGCAGATTGTAGAATGGGGTTCAATCCCAGATTTGCCACTGTTTTAATACTTAAATTTCCATGATTTTTGTTCTCATCAGTTTGAACAAACGCCGTAGAAGCAATGCATTCGTGAGGCATTAAAAAAGCCTCACAGGTAGGGCTGAGTACCGTTAAAAAATACCAGTCTGGTGTTGGGAAAAAGTTTATTGAAAGAATTAAAAGTATTGAAGCCAGCTGACAAAAAAAACCCTTCTCTCTTCAGTTTTTTTTTACCAGACTGATATCATTTAACGATACCCAGCCCTAGTTGTTGCCTGTGTAAATGTCCTAACACGGTCTGATGTGGTGCAGCTCGAGCCAGCGCGCCCCCCCCTCGCCGACCAACTCCTCCTCGCCCCTGAACTCCACCACAGGGGGCGCTAACGGCACTCAGGAGCAGAGCGGCGAGCGGAGTCGAACCGGAAACCCCCACTCCCAGTTCTCCGCCTTCGTCCAGCTGTGGGCGGGGCTTCAGCCCATCCTCTGCGGCAACAACAGGTGAACAATGTCATCAACCCGTTTATCCACACTTTCCTTTTTTCAGCAACGCGTCACAGTGAGGGGCGTGGCCTAGTTGAGCGTTTCCTGGTCAGCATTATCCGTTTTTAAATGTTTATAGGCCGTTGAACCCTTTTGCTCCTCTCCAGGTCTCTTTATTGAGTAGAAAAACATATATGCACTAGCTAGTCTCCACACTTGATATTCTGAGATGAGTTATTACAAAGAAATGTCCACTCTAGTCCCTATATCGTCACTCAGCTGTAGACCCGTACTCAGTAGACCAATGGTTCCCAACCCATTCCAAAATCTATGGCCACTACAAATGTATAAAAGAATGAATGCTAATAATAATTTCGAACAAACTGCAATTGGAGTGTTTGATGCACCCGTACTCCTGTCTTATATTTGATGATTTTTACTCATGACCCTTTGACCAGACAAAGCTCTGAGCCTCTGCAATCCCAGAACCACTGTAATGACTGTATAAAGGAGTGAGCCCGGTGTCCAGAGCACCCGCAGAATGAGCGACTACAACGACAATATGTTCGCTAAACTCAGGAAATATCATTCAAGAGACAGTGGAATATTTATGGATAAATATTAGGGGTTCAGCTCTAACGGTTTGGTTCACGGTGCAGGACTCGCGGTTTGGTGCATCATGGTGCAAGTGCAATCTAAGAAATAATAAGTTGGTTTTGAAATGAAATACCCTAATGATCGTTATTAGAGATTATTTATAATCTTAGAATAAAATTGGCAATGCTTTCAAAGCTGCTTTGTAATAAAATGTACCTCTGGGCTCACAATACGTGAAAGCAAAATAGAAAAAAAAAAAGGTACCGCAGCAAAGTAAAAAAAAAAAAAAAAAAGCAGTGCAGGTCATGTGCTCGTTCAGTGGTAGTTTCATTTTAGTAGTTTAGTTTCACACGGAGGCTAGTTTCATAGCTTCACACGGAGGCTGAAGCACTCGGAGCAGCGCGTTTGATTTGAAGCTCGTGTTTGGCCAGTTGTTGGACAACTTTCTGCGTGTACTTCTTTTCGGAGACAAAGCTTTGGAGACGGAATATGTTCAGGATTGGATCTTACGCATTTGTCTGCGTCTCTGACGTTACGCAGCACTGGATCTATAATGAACCACAGCCTCGGTCACTGCAGGAGAGACTTAAACAAAGACATGTAGATGTCATGTGTTTAGGAGGATGTAACTGTACCGGTGCGGAGCGTCTACAGCTGCAGTAGCGGTGAGTGACGATGACACATCACCCTGTTTGGATGCGCACAGTCAGACCTCGTGCACTCGCGTTGTTGTGACGCCGGGTTGTCCTCGGACAGCCGTACAGCAATGCACCGCGGTCCATATGGACCCGTGACCAATGCCCGCGGGCCGAGGGACGGTCGCATGGGGGCCGCCCGCGGATTTCTGGGAAATAAACATGGCCGCGCCCCTATGGAGCTTAAGCCCCGCCCTACTCGCGATTGTGTTTTATATTACAGATAATTCAGCGTTTGTGAAGGTAGTCCATGTTTCACCTGCAGCGTCTCGACCTCGCGCTTGTTTTGGATTGATTTGTGGTGTTTGAAGCAGATGTTTGTGGTTTCCCGCGGCAGGAGGATCGAGCCCGAGGCGCTGAAGCAGGGGAACATGAGCTCTCTGGGCTTCACCTCCAAAGAGCAGAGGAACCTCGGCCTGCTGGTCCACCTCATGACCACGAACCCAAAGATCCTGTACTCGCCCATCGGCTCGGAGGCTGATAAGGTCATCCAGAAGGTCAGTCTGTTCCCGCCTGTCCTGGAGGTGACCGCTTTGATTTGATCCCCGCTTTTACCTGGCCCCTCCTGTTTTTTTGTTCCTGTTTTTTTTAGGCCAACGAGACTTTCGCGTTCGTGGGGAACCTGACACACTTCACTCGACTCTGGCTCAACGTCTCGGCACAGCTCCGGAACCTTCTGCAGGAGGACGGTCTGCAGAGCCACATGGTCTGGCTTCAGCAGGTACTACCCCTAGGACTGCCTTCATTTAAGGCCAGACTAGGACTGGGCACCGTCACATTTTTACTAATACCAGTACTTTAAAGATGCATTATGCAACTTTTTTTGTGGAAAAAAGTACATATTTGAGCGTATTTGACCTCGTAGTGATCCACTGTGTGAGGGAAAGTAACGGTGTCATGCTGACCACTCAAACAGCTGCTGGGTCTCTACAAGGTCAAGTTGCACTGTGCACCAGAAAAATATTTGTTGTCTAAAACCAAAAAACAGAACAGTAAGGTCTGCAAGCTTACAATGTTGTGTTAGTCTCCAATGTCAAGAAATGTGGGAAAAATGGGGGAAATTGGGAGAAATTGTGGCAAAAATGAATCTGGAATCTGGAAACTTTTGGAGATAAAAATTAGCAAAAATTATACAATTGGGCTGATAATAAGAAAAACGCAGGGACAATGGGGCAAGCATATTGGGCCAAAAAAAAGAAGAAGAAAAATTGGGGGAAAAGTCATTTATTTGAGCTGAAACAACTGTCAAGGCTGGCTCAACTCCTTGAGAAAACGACAGGGAACGAATGGGTGATTTATGCCATTATTTTAATGTTAAGATATACTGGTACAAAAGATATTAAATGTACAAAGTCCGAGGAGGTGCTGCCGCAAGGATGCAGCCTGGTGGAGAGCCGAGCAGCCAGTACAGGTGGAGCTGATGGCCTGTTAAAGGGGCAAGCCCGGCGGCTGGCCAATGCGGGAACACATAGCACGCACACAGGTCCCCCCCCCACCTACCCCAACGGCCCAGGCTGTCACACAACCAACTTACTGCTGGACCAACAACAGCAAAGCTTGGATCCAAACATGTAAGATTTCTTTCGGTTGCTGCTTTTGATACCAGTGGTGCTTAAGCTTTTTATCCGATACCAGACTATGTGTCGTTAAACGGTACACAGCCCTAGGCCAGATGCTGCAGGTGAAAAGATGGATTTTCCCCGCAGTGTTCAATGTTGAGATTTTTAGCTAGTTTTCTCCTTAGCATCTTAGTTTTAATGTCAGAGTAAACAAAAAAGACAAAACCTGCGATCTTTATTTGATGACTACATCAACTACAAGTACATCCCTGGCCGTTTTCTCACGCTTATTCATTCCCAAATACTGACATGTTTGGCATCCATGTGCACTGCAGCGCGAGATGACGCTGCAATCTAAATATGGTCATTTCCTTTGTGGGAGACAGCAGCGGCTAAAGACAGGAGAAATATACACAGGGCGCATGTGCAGACAAAGGGACTAAACTTTAGGGCCGTTTTTATTCCACTCTTTAACTACATCTCCACTTTAGCAGCTCCACACCACACTTTACAGGCTCCTACTCAATGACATTTGGAAGATTTATTTTCAAAATCTAATTCCTGCCTGATTTATTGAGCTTTGAAGCCAAAATACTAAATTGGGACGTGTCTCCAGTCCTTCCATCATGGCTTCTCTTCTGCTGGTTCAGTCCTTTTCGTTCTCCTCTCCAGCTCTCCTCTGAGCTCCGGCAGCACCCGGACCTCCTGGACTCGGACCGGGACCTTCAGGAGGCTCTGACCAGAGGAAACCACTCGGCCCCGGACAGGTCCACGCTCCTGCAGCAGCTGGATGCCATCGACAACGCGGCCTGCCACTGGAACCACCTCATGGACAAGGCAGGGCTTTTGTTCTTCTCCTCAGAAACTGACCTGGGGCTGTGTTTCTTTGATTCAAAAATGCACACGTCACATGACTCAGGCTGAAGAAGGTTTCATGAAACACCATTGTTTCAAAAGTCCTCACCAGTGCTGCAACCCCGACCGAAGTCTGACGGGACCTGTTGGAACCCGGCAGGCTCGGTCGGACTCGGACAAATATTCAATCCAATCCAATCCACTTTATTTATACAGCACATTTTATAAACAAGTGTTTCCAAAGTGCTGCACATAAAATCGGCAATATTGGAATAAAAAGAATAAATAAATATAATAAAATCCAGGGAAACCAAACTATACATTCAGCTAAAACGATAAAATAGTTTAAAACATAAATAAGATGCAATAATAAAAGAAGTTTAATAAAATTGTTAAAACAATAAAAGAAAATAAAAGACACAGAGGACTACACAACTCACGCGGTGTTAAAAGCCCAAGAATAAAAGTGGGTTTTAAGACGAGATTTAAAACACTCCAGGGTGGGGGCCGTTCGGACGTGGGGGGGCAGAGCGTTCCACAGCTTAGAACGCTCTGTCCCCTCTGGCTCGTCTTAGGAACCACGAGCTGGAGCTGGCCCTCGGACCTCAGAGCGCGCGCTGGAGAGTAAATGTGGATGAGGTCTGTGAGGTAGTGAGGGGCCAGTCCATTCAAAGCTCTAAAAACAAACAATAAAACCTTAAAATCAATTCTAAAATGAACAGGAAGCCCGTGCAAAGAAGCAAGAACTGGTGAAATATGTTCATATTTTTTGGTTCCTGTTAAAAGCCGCGGAGTTCTGGACTAACTGCAAGCGGTAAAGAGCATTTTGGCTGATTCCTGTATACAGCGCATTGCAGTCGTCCAGTAAAAAAGGTTTCACTTTGGCTAAAAGACGAAGGTGATAAAAACTCGATTTAACAATGGCGCCGATCCGTTTATTGAGTTTAAAATCACAGTCAACAATGATTCAGATCTTCTGTCCGTGCTCAGGTCGGACTCGAACAGGGGGTATTTTGCGTCCTCTCTTCTCTCTGAGTGCCGCTGCCTGCTTTACGCTCAGTATGCACGTGTTTTGCCTCAAATCGCATGAAGTCTCTCTCAAAACGTAGAACAATCATCAGCAAATAAAAAATTCAAATGCCGTGACATAAAGTTAGCAGCAAGCAGTGTTCTCTGGAGCGCAGGGGGAGAGGGGAAAGACGTGTCCCGGCGAAACATCTGCTTAAAATAAGTTTCAACACCATCGATCAATGATCACCGACACGTATCCGCACCGGTCACGAACAGCGCTGTGGGGAGGATGAGGCAGGTCAGGGACATACTTGGTGTACAATGGGACATGACTAACGGAATTGGCTTGGAGCAGAGCACACGATGCAACACTCTGCAGAGACAGACAGACAGACAGATGCAGGGGCTGGACTGGGACTGAAAACCAGCCCTGGACTCTGGTCAGCCTGGCCCAAATTAGTGTAAATGCGACACTTCCACAAAGACATATGTTAACCTCTTACCCCCCGCCTTAACCGAGAGCATTTTCTCCAGTTCGGCTTTGCCCAAATCTAAAAGCTTCTTGACTGGAGAGCGACACTGTAACGCCTCATTTGAAAGCTAAAATCTAGAAAAAAATCTTTTTTGTGGCTTTTTGGCGTGTTTTTGTCACTTTTTTGTCACTTTTTTGTGTTTTCGTCTCTTGTTTTTCAGGTTTTTTTTCATGTTATTGTTGTTTTTTCATCGCTTTTTTCATTGCTTTGTCGTCACGTTTTCGTCACATTTTGTTGTGTTTTTGTCACTTTTTTGTCACTTTTTTGTTGCTTTTCCAGCACATTTTTGTTTTTGGATGGTTTTCTTTTAAGCTTTTAGATTTGGGTAAAGCTCGGTTTCGCCCGGGGGTAAGGGTAAGGTAAAGTGAGAGGCCAGACCGGTGGCCCTAGAGCCAGTGGCCCTTCTGTGCTCTTCCAGAATGGACATATGGCGGGTGCAGGCCGTGAACACGGATAAAACGGATAAAAGTGGGCAGGTTTTATTTCACCCACAGACGTATCATTAACATGGGCTGAACTGAAACACTGTGGAGGCTGTTGTAATGACACTTTGCCACCAGTGCTGTGGAGAGACTGTTTTGAAGCTCAAGCACAATCTCTTGAACTGTTCCCGTGTTTCATAAAGCCCCACTTTGCCAGTGTCAGTGTCTCCTGTCTTCAGGAGGGGCGTCACTAAACAGGCAATTCCTCATTTCTGAAATACATGTTGCTCATGCACAGCAAGCCTCAAACAAATCACAACTGGAACTTGAGACGGACAAATATTATGGTATGGTATGGTTTTTATTTAGACAGGGACAGTGCACAATTTAACATTGACCAAAGGGAAAGATGCATTGTGCCAGGTTATAGCAAAAATGCTGAATCATATTGGGTCATGCTGTAAGGCCACACCATCTCTGTAGAAGAGCCATAACCTTGATTTCATAATAAATAAATAACAGGCTAATTGCAACACATTCGCTGATACTAACGTGGCTAGTGCTAACGTCCACAGCACTGTCAAATGTGCATTATGTAACTTTTTATGCTAAATAAAAGGTTGATATTAGTGCCCTTTTGACCTTTCCGTGACCTAGCTGCTGTATGGGTGGTTAGCATGGAGCCTTTTCTTAAAAAGGGGGGTATTATGCTTTTTTCAGTCCCATAGCACCAGTCTATATCACACTACAATGATGACCAAACCTTCTGTTGGTCTGTAAATGCAGTAAATTAGAATAACTGCCTTGTATAAAATGTCTCTCTCAAAATGGCTGTAGTGAATGTCTTGAAATAGGCCTCTGTCTCTTTAAGAACCTCTGAGCCTTTCCGACACGCCCCCTCCACACGCTGTCTGTGGCATCAGTGGGGAGGGGGTTCTGCTGAGGAGCAGTGGTTGGTTACTCGGCTGGTGACGAAAGCTCGGAGGCGTCTCCAGGAGGTGGGGGCGTTCCTAGGAGGACTCAGGCAAACCTATCCCTAAAATGGCCGCCATCAGAGTTTTTACAGATTAATCAAAAATACGTGAATGTGCCAAGGCAACACTTCAGCCATGTTTTTAATGAGGGAATGACATAATAACATGATGGAAAGCTTGAAAAAGTCGATTTTGCATAATACCCCCCCTTTAACATCCCGATGGCCTCTCTGACGCCCCAGGATCAATTGTTTTTAGGGTTTCTGGTAGGGTCCTCACTGCTGATGGAACCATCTGCATGGTTACTCATTCAAAAAACCTACTGGGAACCGTAAAAACAATTGCTTCTGGAGCGCTATAGAGGCGTCCATGATGGAAAGTAAAGGCGCCATGTGAAACACCCATACAGCTGGGTCACTGAGAGGTCAAATAGGCGCAAATATTAACAGGGCTTTTAATGACATAAAAAGTGACATAATGCGCCTCGAGTTGAGCTTGATGATCAGGCTGTCGCCGCTGGAGGACTCGCTCTCGCGTACGTCACTGCTTCCAAAGTGCGCGATAATAACTGCTGGTTTCTGTTCAGAGTCAATGGAATTTTTTTAAACTTAGACCTGTCCTACTCGCTCACATTTCAGTTTCAAACAGTCTGTGATGTCCGAGGAATGTTTGTAGAGAGAACTAGAATTGAAATGATTTAGTGGCAACAATCCTTTGGAATGCTTTGTAAATCTCAGGGAGGTGCTCAAGACCCCGCACCCCCTGACCTCTCCGCTCTCTCTGACCTCTTCCTGACCTCTCTCCTGTCCTCAGGTGAGCGTGGACGTGTTTAAAGGCTTCCCGGACGAGGACAGCATCGTGAACTACACCCTGAACCAGGCCTACCACGACAACGTGTCCGTGTTCGCCAGTGAGTCCGTCTGAATACACACAGTCAAATGTTCTACACTGCTGGACTTCAGGAGAGTTTACTCGAGCAGTGTTTGCGTGGAGAACTTTTTACTTTTGCTCCCTTTCTCAAGTCAGTTTGTCCATGTGAAAAGCCTAATAATGAACACTGTTGCAGGTGTGATCTTTCAGACGGACATGAACGGCTCGCTGCCTCCTCACGTCACCTACAAAATCCGGCAGAACTCCAGCTTCACGGAGAAGACCAACGAGATCCGCCGGGCCTACTGGAGGCCGGGCCCCAACACCGGCGGCAAGTTCTACTTCCTGTACGGCTTCGTCTGGATACAAGGTCCGCACCAACTTCCTTTCAATTCGATACTTCACTTTAGATCCCCGAGGGGCGGTTTGTGTGCAGCCAGCAGGAACATACAAGACACAACCATACAGCCAACAGTTAAAGAGGGGGTATTCTGCTTTTTTCAATCACATAGCACCAGTCTATATCACACTACAATGATGACCAAACCTTCTGTTGGTCTGTAAATGCAGTAAATTAGAATAACTGCCTTGTATAAAATGTCTCTCTCAAAATGGCTGTAGTGAATGTCTTGAAATAGGCGTCTGTCTCTTTAAGAACCTCTGAGCCTTTCAGACACGCCCCCTCCACACGCTGTCTGTGGCATCAGTGGGGAGGGGGTTCTGCTGAGGAGCAGTGATTGGTTACTCGGCTGGTGACGAAAGCTCGGAGGCGTCACCAGGAGGTGGGGGCGTTCCTAGGAGGACTCAGGCAAACCTATCCCTAAAATGGCCGCCATCAGAGTTTTTACAGATTACTCAAAAATACGTGAATGTGCCAAGGCAACACTTCAGGCATGTCTTTAATGAGGGAATGACAGAATAACATGATGTAAAGCTTGAAAAAGTCAATTTTGCATAATACCCCCCCTTTAAAAAACACTACTAACAGAGAACAGAAGCAAGACCTCTCCACTGAATCGATTCAGCTGGACATTTTCACACAGAAGTGCCCGACGTTTCGAGAATCCTCCATTTCTCTTCTTCAAAGGGTCAGAGATGTTGAGTCCCATGTGGTAGATTTTAACTTTCTGGAGGGTTTCGACTCTGTGAGTGTTCTCCTGTTTCAGACATGATCGAGAGGGCCATCATCAACACCTTTGTGGGACACGATGTGGTGGAGCCCGGGAACTACGTCCAGATGTTCCCCTACCCCTGCTACACCAGAGACGAGTGAGGACCGCATTTACTCTCTGTTTCTGCCAGTTGCACCTTTGTACACCTTCGAAGTGCAGGGTGTCTTCCATGTTTGCTAAAGCGCCGCCTCCGCTCTGACCCGCTGTGATCGGAGTTGTTTTCATCAACCATGACGATGACGTTATGATTTTGTTGATCCTCGTTTTTCCTGAGAAGAAGGGACCACATACAGTCTGAACAGAGTCAAATTTGCTCTGCACAACATTTACTGTGCATGACTCTCACTGACAGCGATGTCCCTGGGACCAGAGTTAATTTAAGTCATAGTTTGGCTGACTAAAACAAGACTAAAACAAAATAAAAAGTTGCTTATGAGACTAAAACTGTGACTAAAATTCCTCGACTGAAATATGACTAAATAAAAAGGAAAAGAAGAAACGTCCACTGACTGCTGAAAGAACAGGTCTGGAAAAGCTGTGGACTAAATTCATCTTAGATTTAGTCGACTACTATTATATGCAATTTTAGTTGACTAAAACTAAACATGCGTCTAGTAATGTGCAGACAGCCATGTTAATAAACGACCTGGAAGCGATGATGTTGTTAGCGGGTGTTGTCATATTCATCATGATGAATGGTAAATCAGGTGCAACACGGCCACAAAATATCCATGGTTCATTTTAGGTACTCTTCGCAATTTAGTATCGGGCGAAAGCTACCAAAAACAACAGTGACTCTGCCCTGGTTCTGACCTGGCTCTGACCTGGCTCTGCCCTGGCTCTGACCTGGTTCTGACCTTTCTCTGACCTGGTTCTGACCTAGCTCTGACCTGGTTTTGCCCTGGCTCTGCCCTGGCTCTGACCTGGCTCTTACCTGGCTCTGAACTGGCTCTTACCTGGCTCTGCCCTGGCTCTTACCTGGTTCTGACCTGTCTCTGCCCTGGCTCTTACCTGGTTCTGACCTGTCTCTGCCCTGGCTCTTACCTGGTTCTGCCCTGGCTCTTACCTGGTTCTGACCTGGCTCTGCCCTGGCTCTGACCTCTCTCTCGTCTGTGTGCAGCTTCCTGTTCGTGATCGAGCACATGATGCCTCTGTGCATGGTGATCTCCTGGGTTTACTCTGTGGCCATGATGATCCAACACATCGTGGCAGAGAAGGAGCACCGTCTGAAGGAGGTGAGCCGCCTCATCTCGTGTCTCTAAACGCAGGCTGTGGATTAGACTTATGCACCACAGTGCTCCTAAGCTTTTTCCTCCGACGAACCGTACCAGACTAACTTTAAACACACTCATTTCACATGGATTTTACATGAAGAAGAAAACAGCTTGGATTATAGATAAATATAAATAAAATCAAGTAATGTTACGAATGTCACGCCTGACAGAAAGATGCCATTGGTGACGCGTGGTGCCGATGTGTAAACCCAGCATTACTTCCCGTGTGTGTCGTGGTTTGTCTCGCCTCTGCAGGTGATGAAGACAATGGGCCTGAACAACGCCGTGCACTGGGTGGCCTGGTTCATCACGGGCTTCTTGCAGCTGTCCGTGTCCGTGACCGCGCTCACCGTCATCCTGAAGTACGGGCGCGTCCTGCTGCACAGCGACCCCCTCATCATCTGGCTCTTCCTGTCCATCTACGCCACCGCCACCATCATGTTCTGGTACGCGCTGTTGAGGATCTGTATTTGTGACCTTACTTTTTCTCCACTATTTTAAAGATATATATATCAAATACTACATTTCTGTAAAGGCTCCAAAGTCAAAAGTCTGTCTAATATTTTTTCGGATCAACCTATTGATCATTATCTCGTGAAAGGCGCAGAGCGATACGATTCTAATCTAACTTAGAAACACTCTTTGCCTCCAAGGACCTCTGCATGAAGCTCATTTGCAGATAAAGAACGGTTTTCTGAAAATAATCTGATCATTTATTCTTGTTTTGACATTGATAACAGTGAAGTGTTTCCATATTTGACTTTGCTGTTTTTAGCTACTATTCATTATTCCTCCTTTTGGACACACTTTGCAGATGGTAAAGTCTCATATCAATGAAGCTGTGTTAAAGGAATAGGCCACCGTTTTTACATACTGAGATATGCTCTTACCTCACTTTAGTCGAGTTAATATATCCCCGTCTGGTCTTTGTCCGTGCGCTCTGTCAGGCAAACGGAGCACATACGCAGCCTCTCCCACATGTCATATAGCTCCAAAAAAGCTCACGATAGAAGCTACCAAGCTCTTCCACGTGTTCCCTATTTAAATAAAGTTACGTGAAGTGTTTTCATGCGAAGTATATTTACACAGAAATGTAACATGTCGATTTTATAAGCAGATAAAAAGGGGGACTATATTGTGAGGCGTAATGATACAGGAGCACAGCGTCCGTGCAGTAACTCCTAAAGGTTATTGACGGAAGTGAGCGGGGGAAGTCTTTAGGAGTTACGCTGTGCTCCTGTATCATTACGCCTCACAATATAGTCCCCCTTTAGTAGAGTAGCCTTGTTTGGCGCCATAGATCAACATTGTAAATGCAGACCGTGTGCCTGTAGTGTGTCAAAATATACAGACAGCATCTCTGCAATCGCCCATGTATGGTCATGTTAGAAGCAGTCAGAGGGAAAAAATTACTGAACTTTCTCCCATTTTTCCAAAACTACTTTTAAAAATGCTGAAATATGAATATATTTTCCTACTAAATAAAGATGCAGAGACATGGAGGGGAGCAAAGTGGTTCAACAGCCCATAAATAGAGAAGACTCAGCCAGTGCTCACCAGGAAGCTAGCAAAGCTGTTAGCTTCATGCTACGTTAGCTTAAGAGTGCAGTTTTTCGCTACTGAACAATTTGATGAAGAAAAACATCCACATGGACCCGATTTTGGCTTGACTTTATTAGTGTGTGTGTGTATATGTTACGTAAAGTGTGATTCTCATGAGAGGTTTTCTACCCCCTCTGCGAGGCCACACCCCCTTGTATGACGCATTGCCGTCTGTATCTGTAGCAAATTTTCCTCTAGCGTGCTAGCACAGCGCTAGCATTAGTGATCTTCCCTATTCACATCTCAACTCTGATCATTATGAACTCCGGCTGGGACGAGCTTCTAACTATTGGGTTGTGCGGAGGGGTCTGTGAGAGCTAGAAACAAGTCTAGGCAACAGCTGAGGGATTTTATGGATTCAAGTAGTTTAAAGTATTCAAGTAGTAGCTTTTGTTTTAAACCAGAGCTTGTACTATCATGAAATGTTGCACAGCAGTTTTAATAGAGGAGCCTCCACGTCTGACCGTGAATGAAAGTGCCCCCCGGTGGCAAGGCTGGCCATCTGGCGTAGTGGGCATTTCCCAGTGGGCCAATTTTTTCATACAAAAAAGAAAATGTTGTTTTTATTGAATGCGGTTCCCTGTGGTTTAGCTCCATCGGCTCATCACCACGAGTTTGTGCGATCAATCCTGACCCCCATCCACTGGGAAGAACATAAATCATTGTCTATGGTATGACTGATTTTGTAAAGGGCCAGTCTTGACCTAAAAGTCCCGGGCCATTTTTTCTGCCAGTCCAGCTCTGCTCGGTGGCATAGACTGACCGGGGTGGGCTCGATTGAAAGCTTGACACATATAAAGTTACACTGAATGAAAATAAAAACACACTGTTTTTGCTCAAATACTGTATTTCACACGCTGAACTCAAATGAAACATTGTGGCCACAAAAATCTTTAAATTAGCTGCATCGTTGTTTAGGCCAAGGGTTCAAAACTTGTGGAAAAAGTAGCGACTAATACGACGAATTTACGGTAATAGTTTCATAGTTTGTTGTTCAGCTCTGTTTTTGAGACTTGGTTGTGATTGGCTAAAAAGCAACGACTCCTCATCCTCCTCCAAACAATTTGAACTGAAGTAGTTCAGTACCAATACTGTGTGTACTGTGTGTGCTGTAGCTTCCTGGTGTCGGTGCTGTACTCCAAAGCCAAACTGGCGTCTGCGTGTGGAGGCATCATCTACTTCCTGAGCTACGTGCCGTACATGTACATCGCCATCAGGGAGGAAGTGGCCCACGACAAGATCACCGCTTTCGAGAAGTGCATCGCCGTGAGTACTATTACTGCTGTCACTACTACTAAGATATATCATCATCGTTTTAGTCACAGTGATATTTCTGGGACCAAACTCTCCCTTTACTATGTTTATTTATGACGTTTTGGCGACTTGGGATTTTGTCTGAAGTCGCTCCAGCATGGCCGCGCTCCGCCGTGTTTCCCACACTTGTTCATTCACAATACTGACATGTTTGGTATCCACGTGACGCACGGAATCCCCCCGACAAAACTCTGTAATCCTAATATGGTTGTTTCCTTTGTGGAGGACGCCAGCCGCCAAAATCCACGGGGATATACGCTAGAAGTCGACACATGTGGCTTTTTCTAATGCGAATGCCCATTTGTATTTGCCCATTCGATATTTTTGGCCGATTTTTCAAAATGTCTGATCTATAATCCTGTGTATGAGGCTTCTGAACTATAAAATGTGTCAGTGTTGAACTGTGACAGCAGGGGTGCGCTTTATCAGGGGCATAGGGATGATTTATTCAGAGGGAGCTTGACAAAAATCAGCGGATTCTAAAACCAAAAACGGTAAGTCTCTCTCTCTTATGATTCGGAAATTATAAGCAAAATTCTACAACATTAAATCTATGAGAAAACCTCAAACTCAAGAGTCTGAGAGCAGCTTATTTAGCGAGGGAGAAAGGGGCTGTTTTTCATCATTGCAGGAGCACATGGCTCTGTAAACTAGTACAAAAACATTGACAATTCCAGTCACACCACCATGTCTGCAGTTTTGGCAGTTTTTCAGATGTTTTTGAGTGGGTTTGGCTGCCAAGATCTGGCAACCCTCAACAAAACTGTCGCTATGACTTTTGGTTCGGAAGATATCAGCCTTTTATTGGCATTAAATCGGCCGATAGCCAACGCCAGTATTGGCCCGATATATCAAGGCCAATATTTGGGTAGCTAATATCGGCCATAGTAACTAGTCACTAATAACTAGTTACTTATTCAAAAACTAAACACAATACAAAATGTCATAAAAACACATCCTATTTCTATATAAAAACATTAATTGAAACAAACCTTTAAGCAAACTTTTCAAACTGATATCCGTGATGGTGCTGATGTTTGTGGGTTCTCTTCAGTCGCTGATGTCGACCACGGCGTTCGGCCTCGGCTCCAAGTACTTCGCTCTGTACGAAGTGGCGGGGGTGGGGATCCAGTGGAGGACCATCAGGCAGTCTCCAGTAGAGGGCGACGACTTCAACCTAGGGCTGTCCATGATGATGCTGATGACGGACGCCGCGCTGTACGGCGTGCTCAGTTGGTACATCGAGGCCGTGCACCCAGGTCTGAACTCTCATGTGCACAAAAATAAACAATCAAACAGGTTTCGATGAAGGTTCTTGAGTCATCTTCTGTACTCTGTAGTTGAAATGTAGGATGTTTTGCCTCTCATCCAAAAGGCTCCATCAGCGACACTTAAGTTTCCAGCTAGAAACTGTAGGCGATTTTACAGGAAATATTAGCACTCTAATATACACAAGATCTGACTCCATAAGATCAATTTAAACACAGTTAAACAGTTAAGTTTAACATATTAAAGTATCAAAAAGGTCTCGCCAAACGTGTTCGTTGATCCCAAGGTCCAAGAAGAAACCACCAGAATTCAGTAGCTTTAGTCAAAGAAGATTTATTCCCTACAACAATTACAATTCTAAACACAGATTCTCCGAGCGCTAAAGTCCCTACACTAATACACACACGGTGCTCGAGCGGGGCAGTCCCGGGAAAAGCATCGTCTAACTGCGCTCTTACAATATATATTATCAAAAATGTGACGTTCACGAAGAGATAGGAGATGAGTTGAGCTTAGGCCAAGGTCACCAAGCTTTCCTCTCAGTAGTTTTCCACTAGAAGTGTCTTCCTGATGCCTTATTTGGAGTTATTATTGTCCAGACTGGTGTGGGCACCTGGACGTCTCCATAGATATGAGCAAAAGAATGCAAGAGCGAGAAATGGGGTATTGTTGCAGCAATGTGCGTGTGAAAAGATTGGTTTTCAACTGAAACTTTAAAGCACATAGATTAAATTCATCAAAAACATTCAATAGCATTATAAAATATAACATTAGCTAAAAAACATCAATTTCCCCCAAAACACATCAGTCATTTTACATTACATTACATTTTCCATCCATCCCGACTCAAGAACCGACTCGAAGACTTTACGCTGGAGAAAGCTGCAGCATGTTACGCACCGACAAAACCTTTATAGGCTGCACTTATTCTCTGCTGTTCTAGTTTAGCCCTGTTCATGTAAATAAGCCACATTCGTTCAAGTATAGGTCCAAGCAGTGATTGCTTATTTTTCTATTTTTGGTTGAATTTTGATAGGGTTTTCTAGATTTATATATCATGTTGGCATTAGGCCTACATCAAGTGAAGTTGAAATAGGCTACGACACACGTTTTAGTTGTGAATTCAGTTGGTAGCTAGTAACTTTAGAAAGCCATTAGCCAAAAAAGTGAGTGTCTTGACCACTGCCCCTGAGATGGATAAGATAATGCTCCTGATGACTAAATCAAACCTCTGTTTTTATGAGACGCACCTGTGTGTTCTGCACAGGCATGTACGGCCTGCCGCGGCCCTGGTACTTCCCCCTGCAGAGGTCCTACTGGACGGGCAGCAGCCGCGTGGACACCTGGGACTGCTGCGGCGCCGGGAGCACCCGCCTCAGCATCATGGAGGAGGACCAGGCCTGTGCCCTGGACCAGCGACGATCAGGTAAAGCATGTTAACACGGCAACAAACGCCAAGACACACCAAGAAAAGCTGACACACAGCGACACGACGCACTCTGTCACAGCCCGATCCGCTGGGAAACTTAATGTGCGCATGCTCAGATGTCCTCATGCTTTACTACGGCATAATATACGGGGGCAAACTTTATCTTGTTTACACATTTTAACTGTTAAATATCTGCCAGACGTTCATGAAAATAATGTATTTTTTCCTGTAGCTGTAGCAGTAGCATTAGCATGTCCAATGTGTGTTCTCTATAGCTGTTAGCATTAGCCTGTTCAATGTGTTTTCTCTATAGCTGTTAGCACTAGCATGTCCAATGTGTGTTCTCTATAGCTGTTAGCATTAGCCTGTTCACTGTGTTTTCCCTATAGCTGTTAGCATTAGCCTGTCCAATGTGTTTTCTCTATATCTGTTCGCATGAGCCTGTTCCATTTGTTTTCCCTATAGCCATTAGTATTAGCCTGTTCAATGTGTTTCCCTACAGCTGTTAGCATTAGCCTGTCCAATGTGTTTTCCCTATAGCTGTTAGCATTAGCCGGTTCCATTTGTTTTCCCTATAGCTGTTAGCATTAGCCTGTCCAATGTGGTTTCCCTATAGCTGTTAGCATTAGCCTGTTCCATTTGTCTTCCCTATAGCTGTTAGCATTAGCCTGTCCAATGTGTTTTCCCTATAGCTGTTAGCATTAGCCTGTCCAATGTGTTTTCCCTATAGCTGTTAGCATTAGCCTGTTCAATTTGTTTTCTCTATAGCCATTAGCATTAGCCTGTTCAATGTGTTTTCCCTATAGCTGTTAGCATTAGCCTGTCCAATGTGTTTTCCCTATAGCTGCTAGCATTAGCCGGTTCCATTTGTTTTCCCTATAGCCATTAGCACTAGCCTGTTCAATGTGTTTTCTCTATAGCTGTTAGCATTAGCCTGTCCAATGTGTTTTCTCTATAGCTGATAGCATGAGCCTGTTCCATTTGTTTTCCCTATAGCCATTAGCATTAGCCTGTTCAATGTGTTTTGCCTATAGGAGTTAGCATTAGTCTGTTCAAACATCACATATGAAAGCTCCAGATGTTTTCTGCTGTTGAATGTACAGACCTTTGGAGATTTACTTCAGATAAGAATTAGCATGTCCTCTGATTTAAGGACTAAATCATATTCAGTAGAGTTTCTGCTTCTTGTGGTTTGGATAACCAGTGGCCACTAAACATCTTATAATATGTTAATGATGGACAAACCACAGATTATTATAGAAATGTCAATCGGACATGTCATACCTCGTCATACTGTGATATATGGCCTGGCTTCATTTCTGTGGGGAGAGAACATTCTTAGAGCTAATGACGTGTCTGGGATTTCTGTGCGCTAACAAACCTGTTCTTTCGCAGAGGAGATGCGAGGGATCGAGGAGGAGCCCAGTCACCTGCCGCTCGTCGTGTGCATCGACAAACTCACCAAAGTTTACAAAAACGACGGGAAAGTGGCCCTGAACAAACTGAGCCTGAACCTGCACGAAAACCAAGTGGTGTCGTTCCTCGGCCACAACGGCGCGGGCAAGACCACCACCATGTGAGTACCTCAAAAACACCACGTGAGACCACCGAGAGGGGAGCACTTTTCAGCCTGCCTCGTCAACAAAAACTCGCACACGTCTCATCATGTTTTAGGTTTGGGTGTAAACATTCACACTTGCCTGATAGGTTGATCTTCACCGGTCTGTTCCCGCCCTCTTGTCTGTGATAGGTCAATCCTCACCGGTCTGTTCCCGCCCACCTCCGGCTCAGCGACAATATACGGGCACGACATCCGAACGGAGATGGAACGGATACGACAGAACCTGGGCATGTGTCCGCAACACAACGTGCTGTTCGACCGTCTCAGCGTGGAGGAGCATCTGTGGTTCTACTCCAGCCTCAAGGGCATGGCGGAGCACGCCATCCGCAAGGAGATGGACAAGTAAGAGACGATGGGATACGTACACACAGACCACAATATCCACAAGGCGATTATTGTTACTGTAAATTCTCTAATACTGGCCTGTATTCCATTAGCGGCCGGGCCTCTAACAGTGGCCGGGTTCGCGGCTGGCGGAGGCAAATTAAAGCCGGTCTCTAAAACAGGCCGGGGCTTTTATTACAAACTATAGCAGTAGAAATATTCCCCATGTTAGGAATTTGTCTCATACTGGTGTAAATGAAAACTCACGTGCAGGAAGTAACAAACGGGAACCCGGGCCGAGGGGAACGCTGTGGAGGAGCTGATCCGAGCGTAACTTTGACACAGATTTAGCCACTTTTCAAACCTCCAGTGACTATTTGTGGAAACAGGGCAACAAATGTTGTGTGACCCTCCAGGGTTTTAATAAAGTCACCATCGCGTCTTCAAAGCACGTCCAGCTGCTCCGTGTGCAGGTCAGTCCCACACCTCAAAATAACTCCTCCCATCACATGATCGATCACAAACACAAACGCTCCGTCTAAACTCGCCTTTTACACAAGATAACAACAAATAATCCGGTCCGCGGTAAAAACGAAACAGAAACCTGCAGTGACATTGATGTCAAAGCTCCGCTAACAGCAACGAAACACTTCCTGTTGTCCCGACAAAATAAAAGGCGTCAATGTTCCAGCCGCTGGGAGAGGGTTTGAAATGTTAATTAATAAATGAACCTAATATTTTAGGTCCAAATGGACACAAATCTTGTTTTTCTTCCTGGTCGTCCGTTTTGCTCAAATAGAAATAAAGGCCTGTCTCTAATTGTGGCCTGGTTCCAATAAAGGCCTGGTCCTCGATGCCCTTGAGTAAATAAAGGCCCCGGCCTCTATTAGAGCATTTACGGTATCTTCAATCTGCATCTGTAAATGTCCATAAACAGGACTGATATCCTGAATATGGTGTGAACAGGCGTTGGTTCTGGTTTCGACCTTTTTTAAACCCATTTTTGTTTGGCAGGATGATCGTGGACCTGGGCCTGTCTCACAAGCGTCACAGCCTGGTGCAGACTCTCTCTGGAGGGATGAAGAGGAAGCTGTCGGTGGCCATCGCGTTTGTGGGCGGGTCTAGAGCGGTGATCCTGGATGAGCCCACGGCGGGGGTCGACCCTTACGCCCGCAGAGCCATCTGGGACCTCATCCTCAAGTACAAGCAGGGTATGAGCCGGCTTCCTCGTCCCTAGTCGTCTCAGTGACCTCATGTTGACGTCCTCTGTAAGAGTGTGTCTCTGCCCCCAGGACGCACCATCCTCCTGTCCACGCACCACATGGACGAGGCCGACCTGCTGGGAGACCGCATCGCCATCATCTCCCACGGGCGGCTGCAGTGCTGCGGCTCGCCACTGTTCCTCAAGAGCACCTACGGAGACGGATACAAGCTGACGCTGGTCAAACGCCAGAGCGAGGGAGGTCAGTGTGAGGCCGGAGCGAGGGCGGTCAGTGTGAGGCCGGAGTGAGGGCGGTCAGTGTGAGGGAAGAGCGAGGGAGGTCAGTGTGAGGCCGGAGCGAGGGCAGTCAGTGTGAGGGAAGAGCGAGGGAGGTCAGTGTGAGGCCGGAGCGAGGGCCGTCAGTGTGAGGGAGGTCAGTGTGAGGGAAGAGCGAGGGAGGTCAGTGTGAGGGAGGTCAGTGTGAGGGAAGAGCGAGGGAGGTCAGTGTGAGGGAGGTCAGTGTGAGGGAAGAGCGAGGGAGGTCAGTGTGAGGGAAGAGCGAGGGAGGTCAGTGTGAGGGAGGTCATTGTGGGGGAAGAGCGAGGGAGGTCAGTGTGAGGGAGGTCGGTGTGAGGGAAGAGCGAGGGAGGTCAGTGTGAGGGAAGAGCGAGGGAGGTCGGTGTGAGGGAAGAGCGAGGGAGGTCAGTGTGAGGGAAGAGCGAGGGAGGTCAGTGTGAGGGAGGTCATTGTGGGGGAAGAGCGAGGGAGGTCAGTGTGAGGGAAGAGTGAGGGAGTTCAGTGTGAGGGAGGTCAGTGTGAGGGAAGAGCGAGGGAGGTCAGTGTGAGGGAGGTCAGTGTGAGGGAAGAGCGAGGGAGGTCAGTGTGAGGGAGGTCAGTGTGAGGGAAGAGCGAGGGAGGTCAGTGTGAGGGAAGAGCGAGGGAGGTCGGTGTGAGGGAAGAGCGAGGGAGGTCAGTGTGAGGGAAGAGCGAGGGAGGTCAGTGTGAGGGAAGAGCGAGGGAGGTCGGTGTGAGGGAAGAGCGAGGGAGGTCTGTGTGAGGGAAGAGCGAGGGAGGTCAGTGTGAGGGAAGAGCGAGGGAGGTCGGTGTGAGGGAAGAGCGAGGGAGGTCAGTGTGAGGGAAGAGCGAGGGAGGACAGTGTGAGGGAGGACAGTGTGAGGGAAGAGCGAGGGAGGACAGTGTGAGGGAAGAGCGAGGGAGGTCAGTGTAAGGGAAGAGCGAGGGAGGACAGTGTGAGGGAAGAGCGAGGGAGGTCAGTGTGAGGGAAGAGCGAGGGAGGTCGGTGTGAGGGAAGAGCGAGGGAGGTCAGTGTGAGGGAAGAGCGAGGGAGGTCAGTGTAAGGGAAGAGCGAGGGAGGACAGTGTGAGGGAGGACAGTGTGAGGGAAGAGCGAGGGAGGACAGTGTGAGGGAAGATTGAGGGAGGACAGTGTGAGGGAAGAGCGAGGGAGTTCAGTGTGAGGGAGGTCAGTGTGGGCGAGGTCAGTGTGAGGGAAGAGCGAGGGAGGTCCGTGTGAGGGAAGAGCGAGGGAAGTTTCTTTTAAATGACTTTAACCCCGTGTCTGCCTCTGTCCTCCCCTCAGGCCAGCCCCTTCTCTCCTCCCTCTCTCCTCCGGGGCCCCTCCCGCTCTGCTCGGAGCCCAGAGTGACCGCGTTCCTCCGTCAGCTGGTCCCCTCCTGTCTCCTGGTGTCTGACTCCAGCACAGAGCTGTCCTACGTCCTGCCGTCGGACGCAGCGAGGAGCGGGGCCTTTGAACGCCTCTTCCAGGTCAGAACTCACCACAACAAGGCGCTCCTGAGGGCCTCACTGCTCTTCCTGTGAGGCTCTCCTGAGGGTCTCTCTTCTCCTCCTGTGAGTCTGACCGAGGGCCTCTCTCTCTGCAGGACCTGGAGCGCAGCCTGGACTCTCTGGGCCTCACCAGCTTCGGCCTGATGGACACCACGCTGGAGGAGGTGTTCCTGAAAGTGTCTGAGGAGGACCTGTCCGTGGAGAACAGCGACGCGGGTACTCTCTCTCTCTCACCAGGAGTTTGACCCCTGATTCATTAAAACAAAACAAGGAAGAAGCTTCAATGGGTTTGTAGGTCTTAGCTTTCAAATGAGGCGTTACCCATGGCCTGTAGGCTGTAGACTCCCAGGTCAAGAAGCTTAACATTTTGGGTGAAGTCCAACTGGAGTAAATGTTGTTGGTTCCAGTGGGGGGTCAGGGATTAAACCTGTCCATTATTTAGATTTTGTTGCTGAAAATATCATACATTTGGCGATATTTCTGCCTAAAACTCATTTTTTTATCTGAAAACAAACTCCCCTGCAGCGTATTGGCTTGCCTCACCGCGTGTCTTCTTCTCCCGTTCGCTCACGCTGCCCTGTCTTTGTGCAGATGTGAAGGGCTCCCCCTGCAGGTCGCCCCCGGCCCCCGCAGCAGAGCACCCCCCGGTGGAGGAGCAGCACAGTCAGGAGATGAGCGACCTGCAGAGGGTCCGCCGGGCGTCCCTGGGCTCCGCGGAGTCGCAGGGGTCCCAGGGGTCGGGGGGCTCCGTGGGGTCGGTGCGCGGCGACGAGGGCGGCCTGTACTCGGAGTTTTACGGAGAGTACGCACCGCTGTTCGACACGGGGAACGACTCAGACAGCGCCAGCCTCAGAGGTACAGGCGGTTTCTAAAGCGCTAATGCACGGCTCCGAGTTATTTCATCTGCTTATACCATGGTCAAACTGAAACTGTTCATTTGGGCCTGAACAGAATCTAAATAAATTCACTTTTCAGATTCAAGTCAATATTTCATTATATAATATTCGTTATATGGTCTCGCTCCTTTTTATCTGACTGAGTTGTTTACCGTACATCGCCCGAGCAGAACTCTCCGGTCTGCCAATCAGATGGTTCTGGACGTGCCCAGGTCCCGGTACAAACAGTGGGGCGATCGTTCCTTTGTTGTTGCCGCGCCTAAACTGTGGAACAGCCTGCCCCTCAGTCTGCGTGTTCTCACGGACCTGTCCCTTTTTAAATCCAGATTAAAGACTCATCTCTTCAAACTTGCTTTTAATACTTAGAGCACTGAATTGTGTCTAGGTTGTAATTATTTGGTGTTTTTAAATGTGTTTTATCTTTCTGTGAAGCACTTTGGTCCTCCTGGTGTTGCTGTAAAGTGCTATATAAATAAACTTTGATTGATTGATTGATTTCAGACAATTTAAACTTTTTATATTTTGACCAAACAAACTGAAAACTTATTTAAATTTTAAAATTCAGTCAATTCGCAAATTCAAGTTTCAGTTGTTGTTTTTTTGCACTGTTACCATGGTAACCAAACATTCGGGTCTCTGAGAGCGGCCATGTGACCTGTCAGAAGGGTAATGCACTTGGAGCACATGAAGGTAGTCCGACTCATGTTTGAGCGTGACAGTAGCTGTAGATGTTATATGTGTGCTGTGTATGGGCTGACCTTTTAGGGTTTGTTTTTATGGTTTTAGTGAGGTTTCAGAGGTCATGGCTAACCCTGTCCCTCAGACACACACATAACGCTTTCCTCTCTGTGGCTCCTATAGGGGGCGCAGCAGGAGACTCCCTAGGAGCCGCTGCTCCGCCCGCAGAGCCCGAGGAGCTGGAGGGCCGCGGCGGGCTCCCTCTGGACGGCTGGCGGCTGAAGCTGAGCCAGTTCCACGGGCTGATGGTCAAACGCTTCCACTGCGCCAAACGCAACACCAAACTGCTCTTCTCCCAGATCCTGCTGCCCGCCTGCTTCGTCTGCGTCGCCATGACGGTGGCACTGTCCGTGCCCCGCATCGGTAACACAACTAACTACTATAGTAGTAGTAGTAGTAACTACTAACTACTACTACTATTACTACTACTACAAGGCAAATGTATGTATTTGTAGAGCACAATACAACTGTTAAGTGTGACTTCACACACAATAAAAAGCTACTTCCAAACTGTTGACAGTTCCATAGATAAACACAGCAAAAAACTTTATCTGAATCTCCTGCTGAAATAACAACAGATAAAAGGCCAAAAGCTGTTTCACACCAAATTAGAAAAATATATCTCACCATTTCTCCAGGAAAAATGAAAATATTTTTATATTTGAATAAACCTTCATTGTGTATAAAAACAAAAAAAACAGCTAATTAATGTCAGAAAAGACATAAGTAAATATAATGCTTCTGTGTGATCAGATGTGTAAAAAGAGCCTGTGGTCGGCTCTACAGCAGGTTAAAATCAGATCAATCAATATAGAGAATAGGACTAAAGCTCGTTGGACATGGAGTAATGACATCATCACTTAACAAACGTATTCACACACAATCCAAGAGCTTCACAGGTACATAAGTCATAAGTAGTTGTACTACTTCTACTATTGCTGCGTGCTCCGTCTGTGTTGCCATGCCGGTGGCACACTTCAGTAACTCTACCGCTACTATCATCAAAGTAAATGTATTTATATAGGAGATTTATAAAATATTACTATCACTTGATTGCACATGTTCCTGTCTATTACTTTTAGTTATGCAGCTGATTTTGTTCTGGATTGTTGGACCTGGACTAAATGTCAGGAAAATGTTGAGTCATTTTGGGATTATTATCTCTTCATCACTTGCTCTTCATAAATGATTTGAGTGGTTTTGGTGAACTAACAGGAGCTCCATGGTAACGCTCAGGGGCGGGGCTTCAGTCAGCTGTTTTGGCTCACGTCTAAACAACAACAAACTACTGAAGGGCATAACCCGGCAGCATGGATACATTAAATGGGTCTGTCTGTCTCCTGCTCTTCCAGGACTCGACGTAATAATAATAATAATAATGCCTTACACTTGTAATGCGCTTTACAAGCCTGTATTAACAAGTTTCTCAAAGCGCTACATTGTCGTCATTATTCATTCACTCCATACTCGGTGGTGATAAGCTACTGTTGTAGCCACAGCTGCCCTGGGGTAGACTGACGGAAATGGCCACCCCTGTCCAAAAGTACAAATGTACTTTTTATTAGTATTATTACTCTTCCTGCTCCTACTGCCATTTCCTTTACATGTTTGGACACATGGATGATGGCTTCTGATTGGTTGAGTTACACCACAGCTGCCAATCACAGAAGGTCACCCTCTGTCGTCCTGCCGACAGTAACACAAAGAAACTTTAGTCCAAACTACTCACTAACTATTTGGAGTGACATCCAAGGTTTGAGTGAAAACCATTGACGTGCCATACGTTCTTGTATATTTTTTTGTATATTTTTGGATGAGTTTGGACACAAACCATTACCACCCAAAATGGAAATGTTCGCCCAAGTTCCACTCTGAAGAAACTCTTTGGTTTTATTTTGCCGTGTAGTGTTAGTGTAGTGTGGTACTTGTACTGTAGTACTGTTGTAGTACTTTGCTGTGTACTGTGTTGTAGGAGACCTGCCTCCTCTGGTGCTGTCTCCGTCTCAGTATCACAATTACACTCAGCCACGAGGAAACTTCATCCCCTTCGCCAATGAGGACCGCCCCCAGTACAGGTACTACTACTGCTACTGCTACTACTTCTATGAATACTACTACTACCACTGATGCTCATGCACCACAGCTCCCAGTACAGGATCATTGTTTTCCCATGTGACGTGCTTCAACCCCACACGTTGTAGAGGAGTATCCTCAAGCAATGAGGATGCATAAAACGCCTTATTTTTTATGAAAACATAAAATAAAAGGAACATTTTTCTCACGTCATATTTAAGTCTGTAATGTACAGCAGAAGTTCATCTCTCTGTATGTGACTGTGCTTCCTGTTCAGCTGCAGCGTCTCTTACACGAGGCCAGGCGGGCGCTGTAATGTGCTGTAGTGACACTGTCCTGTCTCCGTTGTAGTTGCGTGTGTGTCCTTAGCGATAATGGTTTCCCTGATGTCTGTGTGGCAGGAGCGCTCAGTCGCCTGACGCGGGCCCCCAGGCGCTGGTGCACACCCTGCGGCTGCCCTCGGGCGTGGGGGCGTCGTGCGTGCTGCGGGCGCCTCATAACAGCAGCCTGGACGCCCTGGCCGTGACGCTGGACCCGTCGCGTCACGGCTACAAGGCCCTGGCCGCGCTCTGCTTCGACCCACTGTGCCTGGACTCCCTCACGCAGGGGGCGCCGCTGTCCAACTTCGTCCCACCACCGCCCTCCCCCGCACCTGCCGACCCCGACCCGCGCTTTGACGACGGCCTGTGGAACTTCACTGTGCCCCCGCCCACCACCGCACAAGGTCAGTCAGTGCCCCGCCCACCACCGCACAAGGTCAGTCACGGCCCCGCCCACCACCGCACAAGGTCAGTCAGTGCCCCGCCCTCCACTGCACAAGGTCAGTCAGTGCCCCACCCAAACCTCATAAGGTCAGTCAGTAAAAACATCTATAGTATGAAACATATCATCCATCACTGTCATGTTGGTCTCAACAGCTTCCGTTTCCTCTTTAGCATTAGCTAATGCTAATGCTAATGCTGCTAATGCTAGTGCTGCTCCCAGACACAGAGCAGGAGCTCTTTTACTCCTTTATAGGAGGCAGCCCGTCAGCATTTAGCTGGTGTCTGTTACGACATTGCTTTCCAAAAGCAAAGCTTCAGTATGATTTCCGATAGAGCAGGGGTTTTGTCTCTGTCACAAACATTTCAGTTACGAGTTGATTCATGGTGGCACGTGCAAAGATTGTCATGTCCTGCGTATACATTTTCTTTGCATTAATGATAAGTTAATCTACCGCATTCGGATCTGTAGCTGCCAGCGGTTTGACAGTACGACTGAGGGAGACGCAGAGGGGGCGGGGCCAGAGCGCAGAGTCCAAACCAGTGTCTGATGTAAATTGACATTTTCATGTAAAGGATCTGTATCATGTTATTTAGCCATTCTAAAGTAAAGTATAGGCATTTATATGATATATTGTACCTTTACCACTATGGAGCACTCATTTATGTGATGAATAAAAGTATTTTCTGGAGGTATTTTTCAAACCCAGAAGACACAACGCTTCGATTGCGTTAACTTCGCCCCCTCTCTCCGCACATGCAACTTTTGCAGAAGTAGAAATATAAATACACAGCAAAAAGTGAAGTTACTTCACGATGCTGTTATATGGAGTTGACATCTGCAACACAGCTTCATAAATGGCTAACACACACGCTAACACACACGCTAACACACAAGCTAACACACAAGCTAACACACAAGCTAACACACACGCTAACACACAAGCTAACACACACGCTAACACACAAGCTAGCACACAAGCTAACACACATGCTAACACACAAGCTAACACACGCTAACACACAAGCTAACACACAAGCTAACACACATGCTAACACACACGCTAACACACAAGCTAACACACACGCTAACACACAAGCTAACACACAAGCTAACACACAAGCTAACACGTGTTTGGATTGACTCACCGCTCTGCTCCATCGCTGTTTACATTATGGGACTCGTGATGGTTATAAAAGTGAATCCACTTTGATTCTGGTGAAGGTTCACCAAACATCCATCAGAGACAGTCACAGAAAAACAATATTTTGGTGAAAGTCGCTGAATCCCGGAAAGAAATTCCATCTTCTGGCGAGTGGCCTCTTCTTTAGGAAGGCTGAATAAACTCCCGTCCTCAAAGTCAAACGCGCATTTCTCTGACATTATCATTAGGTAAGAAAAAAGAACATGTGTGTCCAGAGTAGGTTGGAAAGAGCTCCATCTTCACAGCTTCCTACGCAAACATGACATCTGTGCAGACGCTCAGGGGGTGTGTTTGTTTTGTCCGCAGGGGCAGCACTGACCTGAAAGTGCACTTCCTTTTTTATTTATTTTTTCATTTCTTTCTTTCTTACGACAGAAAGAAATGAAAAAGCTGTTTTACAAATTATAATCAGGCCGTAAACATAGAATTAAGACATTACATTACACACGTCGAGCACTTTCGTTCCGCTCTGGTGTCAGAGTGTCACAACGTCGTTCACCAGCAGAGGGCGGAGCAGCAGGATTCAGGAGGATTGCTCAGAACTGAATGAAGCCAAAAAACACTCTGGGGGTGTTTTTGATAAGGAAATAGCATAACAACATGGCTAAGCTCCAAAAAGTCGATTTTGCCATGATATAGGACCTTTAATATTTTTGTAATTAATTAGCCCATTGCCTATCGACAGGCAAAATGTATAAACCTCTTAACCCTCACCTGAACGACATTTTCATCAGTTTCTACCCAAATCTAAAAGATTCTTGAAAAAAGCGCCAAAACAGCAACAAAAATTAGAGAAAAACAAGGATGAAAGCGCAACAAAAAGAGTTTTAAAAAATGACGGCAACGACGCAAGGTTAAGGGTCTGTTTAGATCAGTTTTGTAGGTCTTAGCTTTCAAATGAGACGTTACACTGGCATATAATTCTCCAGTCAAGAAGCTTTAGATTTAGGTAAAGCCGAACTGGAGAAAATGACTTGGTTAAGGGTGGGGGGGTAAGAGGTTAATAGTATGTTTAAGTAAACAAATGGAATGAGGAAAAAATTTAAAGATACTTTTTAAGGTGGGGGTTAAGAGGTCAAATGTGGAGAACCCGCTTTAGTTCACAGAATGGATGAAATAGACATGTTATTATTATTTAATCAGGGAAGTCCTGCAGAAAGTCTCTTTTTTCAGGGGAGTCCTGGCTCCAGAGGGGAACCAGATGTGTGCTTTCAATCACGTCTTGAATCAACATTTATAACCTGATGAACAAGTCACATGCTCACACAGTTTATTGCTCTGTCATTTGATTCCTACATTTACACAAAAAGGTTGTAGTGAATGAGGAGCATTTACGTCCAGCAGGAGCCTCTGTAGTGCTGACCTGTGTCTCTCCCTCACAGTGACCTCTCCTCCAGCGCTGCCCCTCTCCATCCGGGAGCCGGTCCGATGCGTGTGCTCCATGCAGGGCACGGGGTTCTCGTGTCCCAGCGGCGTGGGAGGACGCCCCCCTCTGGCCAAAGTGGTGACGGGCGACATCCTGGTGGACATCACTGGGAGAAACGTGTCCGAGTATCTGCTGTACACGTCTGACCGGCTGCGGCTGCACAGGCGAGACTCGCTTTAGGCCTGATTTACTCCTGATTATTGCTCCCACTTAGGTCTACATTGTTTTATTTTTCACACAGTAAAACAACTATACACGCTTAAATACATGAAGCAGAGTTTAAAAGCTTTTCCAAACTGATTTGACGTGCTGATTGCCTTTGGATTTCTGTTTGGAAATGGCTAATATGGGCGGAGTGTCTAAAACCTGAGTCTCTGGTCGCTCAGGTACGGCGGGCTGACGGTGGGGAACATCCAGAAGTCTGTCCCGGCCTCGTTCGGGACGAAAGTTCCTCCGATGGTTCGCAAGATCGCGGTTCGTCGGGCGGCTCAGGTACCACTTTAGTCTCATGACTTTTCAATTTGGCATTTTCCTTTGAAATGCTTTCTTTCTCACCCTTTGCGGCTCATCATCTCATCTCTTTTTATTTTTATTTTCCATTTATTTTATGCCATTCTTCATGTTTTGGATTCTATTGTGTTTTTTTTTTATAATGTGTGTGTTCCTTTTTTTCTCGTCTTGTTTTTGTTTCATTGTTGAGGCTTATTATCGTGTTTTTTTGTTGTTGTTGCAGTTTTCTGGTAAATTTTATTCTTATTTTTCATTGTTTCAAATGATTACGTTATGATTATGTTTGTTGTTATTTTTTGAAACTCTTTTGTTTCCTGCGGCTCAGACTTTGCTCACGTCGTGTGTCTGTGTTGTAAAGGTGCTGTACAATAACAAAGGCTACCACAGCATGCCCACGTACCTCAACGTGCTCAACAACGCCATCCTCAGGGCAAACCTCCCGCCCTCCAGAGGCAACCCGGCCGCCTACGGTAGGTCCTCTGTCGCTCGGCTGACGGCCTTCACATTAAAGTCACCATTATTTATCCAATATCTACAGGGAGCCGCCAGGTCTTCTTTTTTATAACGCACACACCGGGGAGTGTGTCAAGCAGTCAAGGGAAATTATAGCTTAGTTCTTTAATGGAACATTAAAGTTCAAAATGCCAAAAACACAGACTTACATCAAAGTTGCAGTTTAGCCAATAAATATAAGTCTCAATGTTTACTTTGCTACATATCTTTTTTGATTATGCTGGTGTGTTTTTGCACACAAGAAGAGCAGGGTTCACTAAAGTATAACCGACGGCAGCTTTAACTGCACACATTTACTCTGTTTTTCCAAAGGGATCACTCTGACAAACCACCCGATGAACCGGACCAGCGCCAGCCTCTCCCTCGACTACCTGTGAGTAGTTATATTATTATCTGCATGTTTATGATCATTATATGTATGTTAAGTATTTATAATCATTACCTGTACGTTATTAATCATTTTTATTATCTGTACGTTATTAACTGTTATTATAAGGCTCTTCACAATGTAAGTAAAATGTTGCATTGATATGAATGGGATTTTCCAACGTTCTACCGATCATTATTTGTTGATGGAGGACCTCTGAAAAAAATAATGACCGCTGCCAATAGCAACGGAATTCGTGCTTGTAATACAGGTCTTTCATATCATTCCGCACGTACGTAGTAGCGGACACAATAGATACAGACGGCATCTCTGGAATTGCACATATATGGTCATGTTTGAAAACAGTTAAGGGGGAAAACAATTTTGAAAAAATGTAAACTTTCTCTAATTGTTCAAAAACTACTTTAACAAACACTGAAAGACATGGAGAGGAGCAAAGTGGCTCCACAGCCCATAAATACATAAATAACGGAGAATGCTAACATAATTCTACATGTTAGCATCGGGCTAATGCTAACGGTTAGCTAGCGCTAACTAGAACTGCCGTTTTTTCACTTCTACTGAACAATCTGCTGTGAGAAAATATCCATATGGGCCCGATTTACACTTGACTTTATTCATGTGTGATAAATAAGTTGATATTCCACCAGAAAATGTCTAAAAAGAGTGACAAATTGTGTTTCCCAAAAGATTCTATTTTCCCCCTCGGCGAGGCCACGCCCCCTTCTACGACGAGATGCCGTCTGTATCTATCTCTGTCCCCGTCACTGCGAGAGAAGTTGGGGGAATCGCTCGTGAAGTTAACGGGAGTCCGACTTTCAACTTACCCAGAGATTCACCACCATTCCTCCAACTGCGCCTTCATCTAAGTCGCTAGGCTAGCTACTAGCCTTGCTGCTACAAACCTAGCCAAGCAACGTGCAAACCTTTGGGAACTATTTGTCGCGGAAGTCATTAAATAAACCTTTCGGCCTTCATAAAAGTGTACAAAGTTTATGTTGTGTGTGTTCAGTTGGCAAAGGCCGCATAATAAGCGGGATCATGTATAGAACGCTGGTCATTATCGGGAAAATAAGCACCTTCAGGGCAAAACAAGACCGGTGTGCCCTGTCGGTGGTTATTTTCCAGATAATGACCAGCGTTCTATACATTATCCCTTACATAATTATCATTACCTGTACGTTATTGACACATTGAGTGGGTTTTTTATTTATTGCGAAACTAGACACTCGAATACCCCTTATGTGTGATTTTGGTAGCTCTGTGATGAACAGAACTGAAATGACGAGCAAAAACTTGCGAAAAGTCACGATCTATAATAATTACTTAGACGTTATTAAGCATTTCTAATCATTATCTGCACATTATTAAGTATTCATAATGATGATGCAGCTGGGACTGTTGATGGCATACACCCGTGGGAGCAGGAATTTGAACCGCCAACCTTTCCCCGACTCTCTTTACCATCTGAGACACTGCTGTAGAAAAATGCATATGAACTGCAAGTAAAAGAAAATCAACCTTTAAAAGGTGATCTAATATTTGAAGATAAAGTCAGAATGATATATTTTTACATTACTGGCTGAATTGATCACATTTGTACACGATTTTCATCTTGTCAGACCAATAATGTAATAACTTATCACATTTTCTGCAGCAAATCATTCTTACGTAATTCTTTTTTCTCTTGTTTTGAGATGTGACGGACTCCGACTGTTGTTTGTTGTCCACAGTTTGCAGGGCACTGACGTGGTGATCGCCATCTTCATCATCGTGGCCATGTCCTTCGTGCCCGCCAGTTTCGTGGTGTTCCTGGTGGCGGAGAAGGCATCCAACGCCAAACACCTGCAGTTCGTCAGCGGCTGTGACCCGGTCATCTACTGGCTCTCCAACTACGTCTGGGACATGGTGAGGAGACACACAGAAGCTGACGGGACAAAACTTTAGGGCCGCGTTCTCTAAATGAGCTTTTCATTCCACAACATCTCCACTTTAGCTCATACAGGGGATCTTTGAGTTGGTTAGTTTGGTTTATTGTCCTCAAGGGGAAATTCGTTTTCACAGTAGTACAGGCAGGAAAGTTTGTACTACTGGCTTTTTTCAATATCTAATTCCTGCCAGATTTATTGACCTTTGAACTCAAAAAACAGGAGAGATTTTCGTTTTTGCAGATTCTTCCACTAGTAACAAGTTTATTCAAAAACCAAGCAAGATCCTTTTGATCTCTGTTGCAAATTTGGCGATTTTTAGAATAGAATAAAATACAAAATCTTTATTGTCTACCATGCATCATGATGGTAGACTTGATCACATTTATTCAAGTACATTTGCCCAGCAAATATAATAAAATACATGAAGTACACAGGGCACTAAAGGAAGTCTGTATCTGCCCTGATGAAGGCGCTCAAAGTGGTGGGACAGAGGATGGTTCTATACTGAGACGATGCACTGATTTACTGTGATGCTGAGAAAAATGATTGTGTTGTCCTGGGATTTTACTGCACTGTTTAACAACAAGTTTAGCTTTATTTTCAATCAATCAATCAATCAATGGTTTTGTATAGCCCAATATCACCACAGGAGTTGCCTCACTGGGCTACACTGAACATTAAGACAATATAACAAAACAATAAACAAGACTACGGTATGTAAAGTTCAGGCAAAATTTGCTTTGTTCTCCTTTAGTGTATTGTACACTCACTCAGAGACATATGTTTGGAAAGTTAGGAGTGAGTTTGAACCACAACTAACATTTAATTTGTGACTAATATGTGAAGTACTAAAGTATTTGCTGTTGAAAGTATTTCATTATTCAAAGTACAAGGCAGTGACGCTCTGTCTCTTGTCCAGCTGAACTACCTGGTCCCGGCCACCTGCTGCGTGATCATCCTGTTCGTGTTCGATCTTCCGGCCTACACCTCTCCCACCAACTTCCCCGCCGTGCTCTCACTGTTCCTGCTCTACGGGTCAGTCACAGAATGCACAAGCACAGTACAAGTACAACATCACTATCACAATATATCACTATATGTATGAATACGATATGGACTGAGTTTTATATGGATGTCCTTCAGATGAACAAGAAAAACACATCGATTTATTCTTAGCATTGCAGGCGTTATACAGTAGTGTTGCAGTAGTGTTGCAGTAGTATTACAGTGGTGTTGCAGTGGTGTTGCAGTGGTGTTGCAGTAGTTCTGCTGTAGTGTTGCGTCAGTATGGTAGTTGTGTTGTAGTAGTATTCTAGTAGTGTTGCTGTAGCGTTGCAGTAGCATTCCAGTAGTATTGTAGTAGTATTGCAGTTGTGTTGCAGTAGGCAAGGCATATTTATATATATACAGCACATTTCATGCACAAGGCAACTCAATGTGCCTCACAGCAACACCAAAAAACACATTTCCACAATAAAAACACAATAAAACAATCAATACAACTCCTAAAAATATATATAAAAAATACGAATATGTATATATTAAAATTATATATTAAAATGTGTTAAAATACAATTGCCATAGGCTGCAGTAAAAGCGTACTTTCAGCCTGGACTTAAACATGGTCAGGGTTGAGGCCTGTTTCCTGTCCTCACTGAGGCTGTTCCAGACCTTTGCTGCACCAAACTGAGGTGACTCTGGGAACCACCAGGAGACCCTCCCTGAGGATCTCCAGGCCCGAGGTGGTTCATACGGCTGTAACATGTTAGAGATGTAAACCTGACCATAAAGAGACTTGTAACTAGCAGAGCTGTTTTAAAGTCTATTCTCTGAGAGAAAGGAAGCCAGTGCAGAGACCGGAGCACTGGTAGTATTCTAAAAATGTTGTTGTAGTATTACAGTAGTGTTACTGTAGTATTGCAGTAGTGTTACTGTAGTATTACAGTAGTGTTACTGTCGTATTACAGTAGTGTTACTGTCGTATTACAGTAGTGTTACTGTCGTATTACGGTTGTGTTACTGTAGTGTTACGGTTGTGTTACTGTCGTGTTACAGTAGTATTACAGTAGTGTTACGGTCGTATTACAGTAGTGTTACTGTCATATTACAGTAGTGTTACTGTCATATTACAGTAGTGTTACTGTAGTATTACAGTAGTGTTACTGTCATATTACAGTAGTGTTACTGTCATATTACAGTAGTGTTACTGTAGTATTACAGTAGTGTTACTGTGGTATTACAGTAGTGTTACTGTGGTATTACAGTAGTGTTACTGTGGTATTACAGTAGTGTTACTGTCGTATTACAGTAGTGTTACTGTAGTATTACAGTAGTGTTACTGTAGTATTACAGTAGTGTTACTGTCGTATTACAGTAGTGTTACTGTCGTGTTACAGTTGTGTTACTGTCGTATTACAGTAGTGTTACTGTAGTACTACGGTTGCGTTACTGTCGTATTACAGTAGCGTTACTGTCGTATTACAGTAGCGTTACTGTCGTATTACAGTAGTGTTTTTGTCGTATTGCAGTAGTGTTACTGTCGTATTACGGTTGTGTTACTGTCGTATTACGGTTGTGTTACTGTAGTATTACAGTAGTGTTACTGTCGTATTACAGTAGTGTTACTGTCGTATTACAGTAGCGTTACTGTCGTATTACAGTAGCGTTACTGTCGTATTACAGTAGCGTTACTGTCGTATTACAGTAGTGTTTTTGTCGTATTGCAGTAGTGTTACTGTAGTATTACAGTAGTGTTACTGTAGTATTACAGTAGTGTTACTGTCGTATTACAGTAGTGTTACTGTCGTATTACAGTAGCGTTACTGTCGTATTACAGTAGCGTTACATTACAGTAGTGTTACTGTCGTATTCCAGTAGTGTTACTGTCGTATTACGGTTGTGTTACTGTCGTATTACAGTAGTGTTACTGTCGTATTACAGTAGTGTTACTGTCGTATTACAGTAGTGTTACTGTCGTATTACAGTAGTGTTACTGTCGTATTACAGTAGTGTAAGGATTATAACGAAATCTGAACAGGCCTCTGACTCGTGCTTTGCTTACACGCTACAGAACAAGAACTTCTATCTCTAGTGTATGCTTTGGATATAGCCAAAGCATACACTGGAGATAGAAGTCGTCTCAAAGATAAGGCTTTTATTGCTGTTGTTCCTAGTTACAAAGCAGTATAACCAGCTGGTGACTTCAGAGAAAGAGAAGAAGTGAAGCCCAGAACTCCGTTGACAGTCTCCTTTTATCCTAGTCTTGCACTTCTTTACGCAGAGAGGGTGACTGCCTCTTAGTGAGTCAGTTGTTTGTGTCTATGTGTTTGTATATTATCTGTACTTCACGTTATGTTCAGAATAATTATGGTGTGGACCATTGTCTATCAGCTCATCTCAGTGACATGGTCTTCTTGTTCTGTAGCGTGTGAGCAAAGCATGAGTCAGAGGCTGTTCAGATTTCATTATAATCCTTACAGTAGTGTTACTGTAGTATTACAGTAGTGTTACTGTGGTATTACAGTAGTGTTACTGTGGTATTACAGTAGTGTTACTGTGGTATTACAGTAGTGTTACTGTGGTATTACAGTAGTGTTACTGTGGTATTACAGTAGTGTTACTGTGGTATTACAGTAGTGTTACTGTAGTATTACTGTAGTATTACAGTAGTGTTACTGTAGTATTACAGTAGTGTTACTGTAGTATTACAGTAGTGTTACTGTAGTATTACAGTAGTGTTACTGTGGTAGTGTTACTGTAGTATTACAGTAGTGTTACTGTGGTATTACAGTAGTGTTACTGTAGTATTACAGTAGTGTTACTGTGGTATTACAGTAGTGTTACTGTGGTATTACAGTAGTGTTACTGTGGTATTACAGTAGTGTTACTGTGGTATTACAGTAGTGTTACTGTAGTATTACAGTAGTGTTACTGTAGTATTACTGTAGTATTACAGTAGTGTTACTGTAGTATTACAGTAGTGTTACTGTAGTATTACAGTAGTGTTACTGTAGTATTACAGTAGTGTTACTGTGGTAGTGTTACTGTAGTATTACAGTAGTGTTACTGTGGTATTACAGTAGTGTTACTGTAGTATTACAGTAGTGTTACTGTGGTATTACAGTAGTGTTACTGTGGTATTACAGTAGTGTTACTGTAGTATTACAGTAGTGTTACTGTCGTATTACAGTAGTGTTACTGTCGTATTACAGCAGTGTTACTGTAGTATTACAGTAGTGTTACTGTAGTATTACAGTAGTGTTACTGTGGTATTACAGTAGTGTTACTGTGGTATTACAGTAGTGTTACTGTAGTATTACAGTAGTGTTACTGTAGTATTACAGTAGTGTTGCAGTAGTATTACAGTTGTGTTGCAGTAGTATTACAGTTGTGTTTTAGTAGTGTTGCAATAGTTCTGCAGTAGTAGTATTATAGTACTTGTGTGTGTTTATTTCACAGCTGGTCCATCACTCCGATCATGTACCCCGCCTCGTTCTGGTTCGAAGTACCCAGTACTGCGTACGTGTTCCTCATTGTCATCAACCTCTTCATCGGAATCACCGCCACCGTCGCCACGTTCCTCCTGCAGCTGTTCGAGCACGACAAGGTAGCCCCCCCCATTCTCTCTCCCCTCTCTCTCCCCCGTCTCTCTCGCCCCCCCCCCGGCTCTCTCTCTCCATTTTTCTCTCCCCTGTCTCTCTCTCCCCCTGTCTCTCTTTCCCTCTCTCTCTTTCTCTCTCTCTCTCTCCCTCCTGTGTCTCTCTCTCCCCCTGTCTCTCCCTCCCTCCTGTGTCTCTCTCTCCATTTTTCTCTCCCCTGTCTCTCTCTCCCCCTGTCTCTCTCTCCCTCTCTCTCTCCCTCTCCCTCTCTCTCTCTCTCTCTCTCTCCCTCCTGTGTCTCTCTCTCCCCCTGTCTCTCCCTCTCCTTCCTTTCATCTTCTGATTTTTACTGAACTTCATGAGTTCATGGGTATCTCCTGATGCTCCTCACCGAGTAACCGGATACTTCCTGACGAGTACTCCGATGTTCCGCTCTCTGTATTAAAATGGTAAATGCCCAAATGAGCCGAAAGTGTGACAATGGTTTGTGCAGGATCTGAAGAGAGTGAACAGTTACCTGAAGTCCTGCTTCCTCATCTTCCCCAACTACAACCTGGGCCACGGGCTGATGGAGATGGCCTACAACGAGTACCTCAACGAGTACTACGCCAAGATAGGTACTGCCTCCTGACGTACACACTCGTAACCGCATCCCCACCCTCCAAAATACTACGGCTGTCAATGACCAAGGTCGACTAAAAACATGCTCGGACCAACGATCAGGCGACTGAAAGGGGGCGTGGCATGACGCTGACAAAACTACAACTTTTCTGACCCAAACTGCACTCATTTATTATTATTTTTACACAGAAGCAACGTAAACAGTGCGTTTAAGTGTCAAAAGTCACATTAATCTCACCTTTGCCTTTACTCTCAGACTCCCTCACGATCTGCTGTACATGTGCTGTCCACGTCCATATAATCCAAATAAAGCAGTAGTTTCTTCTTCCATCATCGTCCCTGTTCTCAAATCTCCGTGTGACACTTGTCTCTGTTTCACCGTAATGTAAACATGTGGCGTCATACCGTGTCAGACTCATATCAGGCCGCTTCATTTCTCGGTGTAATGATGAATCAGTTCACGTTACTTGGAGCTCCTCGTCTTATTTATCTCAGAAAAAGCCAGAATGAAGTGGAGAAAGACACAGCAGGTCCAGGAGCTGCTGAGCCTGACGTTGTAGCTACTTTCACTTTCGTTCTCCCGTATGTGTGAGCAGAGCCGCTGACAGAGGACGGGCGTCAGACTCACGTATCGGCTGTTTCACTGTAGAACCAGAGTATCTGAGGTTTAAACAACTGTAGAAGTCTGGCCTATTGAAGGAAACATCTTACCAAGACACAGAGCCGCCTCAGTTGTTTTTTATTTTTTTTCTATTAGCAAAAGTGTTTCACACAAACAATTCAAAGGTCACTCTGTCTGAAAACTTTGATCTGTTTTTATAATGAAATATTAGCCCAAGGTAAAAGACAGATCTGTCACAGGCCTCTTGTGTAAATTCAAAGCATCTTATTTGTTGCAAAAGTGCGTGCATTTAGTCGACCAATGAAAATCTTAGTCGACCACAACAACATCGACCAATTAGTCGACTAATCGTCCAAAGCTGGCAGCCCTACAAAACACACACACACACGAGTACTACAGCAGGAGAGGCACTCCCTACAGTCACTTATTCAGAACCCCAACAATTCATCTCAACAATAAAAATAGAAATTGCTCAGTCAAATAATTCCTTAAAGTGACAGTCTGTAAGATTGCAAAGTGAGGAGAGAGTGAGAGTGAAAGTTGAAAGTAGTGGTAGAAAGTAGTATATTTATCTTTCAAATGGAGGGGAGTAATAGTTGTCAACACAAATACTACTGGAGTAAAGTACTGAACTGTCTTTGATTTACTTTGTTAATGACCACGAAACAAACCTCCTCTGTCGTCAGGTCAGTTCGATAAGGTGAAGTCTCCGTTCCAGTGGGACATCGTGACCCGGGGCCTCGTGGCCATGAGCATCGAGGGCTTTGTGGGCTTCATCATCACCCTCCTCTGTCAGTACAACTTCCTCCGCAAACCACCGTGAGTCCCCCCCCTGCCTCCCCCGACAGCACTCACACAGGGGGCAAAAAGTACAGCAACCTATTGCATATTTATGTTTTAATGACAATAGTTTCTGTTTAAACAATAAACAAATTAAAAAAAATTGTGTTTATCAGCAAAATGACTGAGCCGTCGCTCTGCTGTGGTTAGGGACTGTCAGCAAATTACTATACTAGCAACTCCATGGAAAACAATATGCCGTTTTACTTGAATAGCTCTGACATTTGAACCAGTGACCCCAAACCACTTTAGGATATTGGGACTCCTTATGGGCCACTGCTATGAGCTAGAACTAACATTGTTAAAGGGGGGGTATTATGCAAAATTGACTTTTTCAAGCTTTACATCATGTAATTATGTCATTCCCTCATTAAAAACATGCCTGAAGTGTTGCCTTGGCACATTCACGTGTTTTTGAGTAATCTGTAAAAACTCTGATGGCGGCCATTTTAGGGATAGGTTTGCCTGAGTCCTCCTAGGAACGCCCCCACCTCCTGGAGACGCCTCCGAGCTTTCATCACCAGCCGAGTAACCAACCACTGCTCCTCAGCAGAACCTTCTTAAAGAGACAGAGGCCTATTTCAAGACATTCACTACAGCCATTTTACGGCATTTACAGACCAACAGAAGGTTTTGTCATCATTGTAGTGTGCTATAGACTGGTGCTATGTGATTGAAATAAGCACAATACCCCCTCTTTGAGTGGTTCTGGGTCAAATGCCCATTTTTTTTCGAGTGTAGTAATTTGTTGACGGCAGAACGTGCCAGCACATAGCGCAAACTTTCTGCCAAGCATCTCTCCTGCTCACTAGAGCATTTCCCGATGCTGGTATTTGTTCAAAGGGTAGTTTTTGACCAACTAAAGCTGTGAGTTTGGCTTCTATCTCTCGGATTCAGTCTGGCTAATTTCAAATATTTGAATATAACACTGCACCACGCCCGTCATCATGACCCTCACTCATGTCACTTCCCAAGCTCAATATCCAGGGCACAGTCATAAAAACAGAAACTTTACTCGTAAAAATGTATTGGATTTATTGTAGTCGTGAAAACAGAAATTACACTCCTCAAAAAAACTGGATTATTTTGCTCATAAACACAGAAACTTTACGAGGAAAAAAACGGAATCTTTTCTCGTTAAAACAGAATCTATCGTCCCTAAAGCAGAAACTATTCTTGTGTAAATATAAACTTTAATTATTCAAATAAATGCAATAAGTTGCCGTAACAAAGGATGTTCTTGTTTAATTCAGCATTTGGAGAGATATTTGATTTATTGATTGATTTGTTTATTATTTGTCGGCTTTAGTTGCCCCTGACGTCACTGCAGACTCATGTTTGTTTTGTGGTGAAGCTCTGAGGAAAAGCTCTAAAGAAGGAGTAATTTAATAAACAAACTAAACTAAAAAAGGTTGGGGAGGAGCTTGGTAAGTTCTTCATAATGTTCTCACACGACCTCTGCTCCCTGTGGTGGTCAGGCGGCTGCCCGTGAGCGTCCAGCCGATCGACGACGATGACGAGGATGTGGCGTGCGAGCGGAGGAGGGTCCTACGAGGCGACGCCGACCACGACATGCTGAAGATCCAGAACCTGACCAAGGTCCGTGTCTGTCAGAACCTCCTCCCGGAACACGCAGGGTGTATAAAGCTACACACAGACCTGTTTGTTATTTCACTGGATCCGCTTTACTCCAGAGATTCACCTGGAGACGTTGCCTTCAAACGCTGTTTCTGACACTCTGCAGTCTATATCTACACACACCCCTTCATTTGAAAGCTAAGACCTACAAAACTGAGCATAACTCTTTTGCCATGTTGTCTCAGCGTTTATGTCATGGCTTTTTTTTACAGTAGTTTTTTGTTTCAGTTTTCATCAAAAACTAAATACGCCGCAAAATAAACCCTTCAATGACTTAACGAATTATTGGCCGGAAAGGAAGTCAAAAAAAGAAAGAGATTTGCGGTCAGGAACACGGCCTGGAACCTTCTGTTGCTGTGTTGGCAGGTGTACAAGTCTCGTAAAATGGGCCGTATCCTGGCGGTGGACCGGCTGTGTCTGGGCGTCCGTCGAGGCGAATGCTTCGGTTTGCTGGGGGTCAACGGCGCCGGGAAAACCTCCACCTTCAAAATGCTGACGGGCGACGAGACCACGACCGGAGGAGAGGCCTTCATCAGCGGACACAGGTCTGACACAGTGTCTGCGCTTCACCTGCGAACAAATGGATGCACCAATCTTCACAATACTCGGTCGAAAGCGCCTACATGAACTTATTTAGAAAGATTATTCTCCAAAATGAAAAGTCTTTGTTTGAAATGATCACACAGGCAGGGGCGTCGGACTGGGGGGGTAAAGGGTACTGAGTACCCAGGGCCCAGAGCAGGGGAGGGGCCCTCGTTCTGTATTGTACTCGGGCTAAAACACAATGGGTGCTACACAGAATTTTGCACAAACAATAATGATTGATAATATCTCAGGGCCCTGACACCCCTTTAAAAATGTGCCAAATGGTTCAGCCCACACACCGGCGTTCAGCACCGTGCACTTCAGCTCTGCAGTGACTTTGATGAGGTGGACTCTGTGATGTAATGACACAGAGCTATGAGGAAAGACAGATATTAGTCTGGCCTCGCTCTTATGTGCTTTTATTTAACACTAGCCTGTTCTAGCGGACCTTAGAGGAAACTTTCTGTCATAAATGACGCTTAAACATGAGGTGAGGCGAGTCCTGCCTCTGCCTGCGCTGAGTCAGAGTCAGAGACAGAGCTGCTTCTCTCCTCGTTTTAGCCTCTAAAGTTTCTCTTTCCTCATATTTATTATAATTGACTGTCATCAGGCCAATACAGGGACAAAAGCCGCTATTTTCGCCAAATTAATGATGCTAATTAGCCGCGCGCATTTGGATTCACGTATTATAAAGGCGCAGCTTTGGAGACGAGTCAACATGGTTCTACTGAAAGGTGGAGCTCGTGCCATTTAGCCTATTCCAGCGTAACTTTTTACAACAACAATTTACTGACAATACACTTAAAGGCTTCAAATATGGTGACGACTGAATCAGACTGAAGCCCTTGAGTTTTTTGTTCAGGCCTGTGGCCACAGAGACATCATAGTATCACCAAGATAGTTTGTACCCAGGGCCCAGAATTTGGTGCTACGCCCCTGCACACCGGCCTCACATAAGAATGGTACGAGTTTACACCACGAATTTTGCCAAAGGTCCAATGTGAAAAAAGCTTCAAAACGCGCCGCTAAAGGGGCACAGGACGCACTGTGGGATCTCTCGGCGCTCCTTGAACCGCGCCTTATATTTTATATACAAACTTCAAACTAAACACATTTGGTGTGAACATGCCACTTGTTGTTGTTTTCTTGAAAATGCTCATTTCTTGCTCAAAAAGGTTTTAGTCAAGTTTTATTCAGTTTCATTTAAAAGAAGTAATGAAATATTATTTTCACAAATTCATTTAGGTGGATGAGTATTGAAAATAAGTATTGGAAATTGGGATGAAGCTTGTGACAAACAGATTCCTCCACAAAAGGCAGAAGTGAACATGACTTTTTCCAAAAGCAGCTGTTGTTGTTGTTTCCAGAGCGCTGTCTGCACATTCATTTATATAGTGCCTTTCACAGACAGAGTCACAAAGCTTTACATGAGATGTTCACTACACACTCAGTGGTGTTCAGTTTCCCCTGGGGGAGACTGACAGAAACGCTATCGTGACTGCACACATCTACCCCCAGCGGTCCCTCTGACACCACCATGCATTCACGGCCTCATGGAAACATTTTCAGAGGTAAACCGGAGTACCCGGAGGAAACCTACGCAGACACGGGGAGAACCTGCAAACTTCACATGGGAATCGAACCCGGGACCTTCTAGCTGTGAAGCACGAGCACTAACAGCTGTGCTACCTTCATCAACAAGCTCTCTGCGTTCATACGCTGCTGTATTTCACTGGGTTAAACAAGTTGTCCTGAGAAAAGATCAAGGGCCCCGATCTTGTGCATCAAAACGCAGACGATAGCGTGACATTTTTCGCTCAGTCGGGGCGCACTTTGTGATCTTTGTGATCCAGACTTAGCGCATTTAAGTGGGTGGAGACACACATTTTCCTCCAACCAGATCGACTCCGCGTCCAGGAGAGTGGTTGTGTGGGAGTGGGGGGTGAACATGTGCTTTTGTTTTGCTTCGCGTTCACGCCAAGCGCGGGCCGATCCGCGCCACAGCGGACACTGTAGCTCTTTTTCTCTCGAGACGTGAACATCGTTTAGCTCACGATGGGGTAAATAAAGTTTTTAGTTTGACCTGTGAGAGCCTAGGGCTTAAGAAAGAACGCAAGGCAGCGCAATGTAAACCAGGAAGTGAATGTCAGCCGTGTTTCCATCAGTGCAGTCGCCTCCTCTTGTGACGCCCCCTCACAGGTGGCGGAGGCCAATGGCACATATAGCGCCGCCACTCGGAAAATAATTCGCCAAGAGCCTGCGCCGCCCCGTGCGCCGCCACAAGATCTGGCCCAAAATCTCAGTTTGATCGCTGTGAAAAAGCTGTGTCGTAATGGATGTAATGATATCGTTTTACTCGCTGACCAAAACAACACAGGTCCAAACACATTTTTCAATATCCTTGAACCCAAAAAATAAGCTGAAATTAGAATTTTTACTGATTTGATCAAAAGCTACACAAGATCCCTGTAACTAATAAGTCTGAGACCAAAGCACCTGTGTCGTTTTCGTGGTTTGACCCCGGTGTGTGTGTCCGCAGTATCCTGAAGGAGCTGCTGAAGGTGCAGCAGAGTGTGGGCTACTGTCCTCAGTTTGACGCTCTGTTCGACGACCTCACCGCCAGAGAGCACCTGCAGCTCTACACGCGCCTGCGGGGGGCGCCCTGGAGCGACCAGTCCAAGGTCAGACTCCCTGTTCTGTGCACCAGCGGCCCTCCCAAACCACTGTTGTAAAATTTAAAGGACTTATTTATCAGACGCCGTTTTTCAAAGAGATTTTTCTATATCTAATTCCTGCCTTATTGCTGGGTTGCAGGTTCTAGAATGTGATGATGTCATCGGGCCCAGCGGGGGGCAGGAGCCAGTTTTTCCTATTAAAAGCATTACACTTTCACAAGTCATAGCTCAAAAGAAAATGTATGAATTACAAAAAATATCATTAATATCATTCACTGGGTCCATCATCTCTCTGTACAAGACCAAAAATTTCCTCAAAAACAAAATAATTTTTCCTCCATACAATAGTATTGGCCTTTAGAATGCTGTGATGTCACCTGCAACCCAGCAATTCCTGATTTATCTATGAACTCAAAAAACAAGGCCTTAATTGTTTTGGAGTGACTGCAGTGCTGTGGCTCTCCTGCAGGTGGTGCAGTGGGCGCTGGAGAAGTTGGATCTGTGTAAATTTGCAGACGAACCAGCCGGAACCTACAGCGGCGGCAACAAGCGCAAACTGTCGGCCGCCATCGCGCTCATCGGCTTCCCTCCGCTCATATTCCTCGTGAGTAACAGACTTAAGGTTTTTCTGTTCCAACTCGGATTAAACCGTTTTCATGTTGTTTGGCGTCTCCTCAGGACGAGCCCACGACGGGGATGGACCCTAAAGCGCGGCGCTTTCTGTGGAACCTGATCCTCGACATCATCAAAACAGGACGCTCCGTAGTGCTGACGTCACACAGGTGAGGCAGTTACCGCGGCGACGTCTCTTAAGAGACACTGCAGGTGAATAGGGAATAAATGTAAATTTACAGATATCAATTTGAAACTTTTGCCGTCGATCACTGGCATAAATGTGAGAAAAAAATACATTGCAAGTTTTCTGTCATTTTATCTTTTCATATAAGAACAAGGTGTTTTATGCTTAAAAATACCCCAAATTTTCCATCTTTCGGCGCCGAAATCTGAATAATGGATAGAGCTACATTCAAATTTATGGTTTCATTTTATTGATAAATGAGTTACCAAGACTTTCTCAGAGGGGATTTTGGATTTCTTGTTTAATTTTAAAATAAGTTTTTAGTGTTTTAGTGGAAAAATGTGTAAAAAAAATTATTTTCGCCTTATTTTTTGACATTCAAAACTCAATAAATGGGGCTAGGGATTAGATAATAAAAAATCCCTCTAAAAAATCTTCCAAATATTGTTCAGTCCAAGGCTGGAAAATTTGAAGTCTTTAGGTCCGACTGACGTGGACATAGTGTCGCCACAATGACAGAAAAATGTGTTTTGAGAAAAAGGGCTTTGAAATTGCATTCTCCCATATAAGTCTATGGGGGAACATTGAATCAGCGCAATATTTAAACATGTTATTGTGAAGATTAGGCATATTTTCTGTTTCCAGGTGAAAGCTTATATGTTCAGAGACCAATTTGGCCCAAAACCTGAAAACTGAAAAAATTGAGTTTTGCCTGTAGTGTCTCCCCTTAAGCCAGAATGCACACAAGGATAAAGACTTACATTTTTTTGGAGAAAAAAGTGCAATCCCAACTGTGAAATACGGGGGGGGCAGCATCATGCTGTGGGGTTGTTTTGCTGAGGGAGGGACTGGTGCATTTCACAAAGTAGACGACTTCATGAAGAAAGAACTCTATGTGGAGATATTGGAGAAAAATCTCAAGTTAAAGTTAAAGTTTGGGCGCAGATGGGTCTTCCAAATGGACAATTCCCAAAGCCTATGGTCAATAAGTGGCTTAAGGTTAGCAAAGTCAATGTTTTGAAGCAGTAATCACAAAGTCATCCTGTTGAAAATGTATGGGCAGAGCTGAAAAGGCATAGGCACGCAAGGTGGCCTACAAATGTGTCTCAGTGACTGTTTGGCTGTTTTGACTTTGTTCTGTTTGGACGAATGGACCAAAACTCCTGCAACTATTGTGAGAAGCTTGTGGAAGGAAATTCAAAACATTTGACACAAAATATATAGCTTAAAGGCAATTTTACCAAATATTAATGAAATATATGTATAATTTTGGCTTTCTAAAAAGTAATATAAAACCATGTACAAAATTCTATCTCTCAACTTCTCCACTTTAGTCTCTCCTTCAGACTCCACACTTTCCAGGGGCCCAAAAAGTCCAACCTCCAAACACTGAGCTGTTTCTGCCACAGGAGGCGCTTGTGTACAATACTGAAGTATTTGCTCCTTGTGTGCAGTACTGAAGTATCTGCTCCTTGTGTACAGTCTCTACTTCTCCTCTGGTTCACCTCCTACCTCTCCGACCGTCACCACTTCGTCTCTGTCAACAACTGTAACTCCCGCACTTCCCCCGTCACCCACAGTGTCCCCCAAGGTTCTGTGCTTGGCCCCGTCCTCTTCACCATCTACATCTCCACCAAATCCATCCCCCCGGTTACCCTCTCCTCCATCATTGACTGCATCTCCGATATCAAAACCTGATTGGACAATAACTTTCTCAAACTCAACAGCAATAAAACAGAACTCCCCATCACCATCCCCAAATCTCTCCTCCCCTCTGTCCAGAACTTTACCCTCCTCATCGACGGTCATAATGTCACCCCTTCCCTTACACACATCAATCACATCACTAAAACATCCTCCTTCCACCTCCACAGCATCGCCCGCCTCCGCCCCTCCCTTACCCAGTCTCCAGCTGAAATCCTCATCCAGGCTTTCATCACTTCCAGACTCGACTACTGCAATAGCCTCCTCTACGTACTTCCCACCATCACCTCCAAAAACTGCAATACATCCAGAACTCTGCTGCCCCTCCTCCTCACCCACACCCGGTCCAGAGAACACATCCCCCCCGTCCTCCAACAGCTCCACTGGCTCCCTGTTCAATATCGTATTCAATACAAGCTCCTCCTCCTCACCTACAAAATCCCTCCATAACCTGGCCCCGCCCGACCTCACCGAGCTCCTGCAACAACACCAACCCACCCGCCGCCGACTCCAACCACCTCACTCCGTCACCCGCACTAACCGCCGGACCTTGGGGGGCCGAGCCTTCGCCATCGCCGCCCCCACCCTCTGGAACTCACACCCACAGCCCATTAGCCTGGCTTTTCCCTTATTTTTTTACCCTTATTTTTGTTTTTTTCCACATGTAAAGCGTCTTTGAGTGTCCAAAAAAAGCGCTATACATGTTTGATGTATTATTATTATTATTATTATTATTCTGACAGTATGGAGGAGTGTGAGGCGCTCTGCACTCGCCTCGGGATCATGGTGAACGGCCGCTTCAAGTGTCTGGGCAGCATCCAGCACCTCAAGAACAGGTCAGACCGGCTTCAGTCCGTCACACTCAGCAAACCCCAGTCACACTGATGCTGTTCTGTTTTTCTCCAGGTTTGGGGACGGCTACATGATCACGGTCAGGACCAAATCAAGCTCCAACGTGAAGGAAGTGGTTCGATTCTTCAACAGAAACTTCCCCGAGGCTCTGCTCAAGGTCGACCGCACCACACTACTGCAAAACCACATTACATGTATTGGATAGAACTACACGACAAAGTACTGCAAACTGACTGAAAAAGTGTTGGATGGAACTATACTCAAAGTACTGTAAAATACAATAAAAGGACTCTACAGTAAAACATGCCAAAAAAGTATGGTTTAAAAAATGTGATGGTATTGACAACAACACAGAAGGAAATGACAAGAAAACAAATAAAAAGTGCCCCCCAAAAATGGGCTACTCCTTTTTGAACACTTAAGTTTATGAAAATAGAATATATAGAGAATAATAATAATAATAATAATAATAAGGGATGACAATGTCTAATGACAAAAAAACAAGAGAAAAAATTACAAAAATACAAAAGGAAATGACAAACTAGAAATGTGACATACAGTAACTGAAAAAAAATGACAAGAAGCAGGAGAAAAATAACACAAATTTACAAATAGTGGAATAAAAATGACAGAAACAGAAGAAAAATGACCCCAAAATATGTATAATGACAAACATGGGGGAAAACAGGAGCAAAACATGACCAAATAACCTGAAAATGACTCAAAAAGCCCAAGAAACAGAAGGAAAAAAAACACACACAAAAACTGAAAAAAAAAAATAACAAGAAAAATTACAGGGGGGGGAATGGAAAAAAATGGAAAATGACAAAATACAGGAGAAAAGTGACCAAAAAGAAGACAAAAAAAAAATGAAATGACAAAATAACTAGTGAAATGATCCAAACCCCCCAAGAAAAAACGTAGAAATATTGGAAGAAAATGGCAACAGAGAGAAAAATTACAAGAAATGGCAGAAAAACACAAAAACAGTCGAAAAAGACCAAAGGCAAGGGACAAAAACTGGGGAAATGGATCAAAGAGACCACAGACCTGTCTGCCCCGAACCCCTTGTTTTCCTGAAACTGTCTTGTCACTGTAGGAGCGGCACCACACTAAAGTCCAGTTCCAGCTGAAGTCCGAGCGCCTGGCTCTGGGGCAGGTTTTCAGTAAAATGCAGCGTGTGGTGGACCTGCTGGGAATCCAGGACTATTCTGTGAGCCAGACCACGCTGGACAACGTGAGTGGACCTGGACCGTGAGCAGGTTTATATATGTGCTGAAAACATGTGTGTTTCCTCTTCAGGTGTTTGTGAACTTTGCAAAGCAGCAGAGCGACAACCTGGAGCTGCAGGAGGTGGCGCCCCCCTCTGGAGGACATTCGCCTCTGCAGAGGATCCTGAGCCTGTTGAAGTCTCGCTCTGCTCAGACGGAGCTGTCGGCTCTGATCAGCGAAGCCCCAGAGGAGCTCAGTGATGATGATGACGAGGGGCTGATCAGCTTCGAGGAGGAGCGGGTACGACTGCAGCTCACTCTATATACACATGTACGACTGCAGCTCACTCTATATACACATGTACGACCTCAGCTCACTCTATATACACATGTACGACTGCAGCTCACTCTATAAACACATGTACGACCTCAGCTCACTCTATAAACACATGTACGACCTCAGCTCACTCTATATACACATGTACGACTGCAGCTCACTCTATATACACATGTACGACCTCAGCTCACTCTATATACACATGTACGACTGCAGCTCACTCTATAAACACATGTACGACCTCAGCTCACTCTATAAACACATGTACGACCTCAGCTCACTCTATATACACATGTACGACTGCAGCTCACTCTATATACACATGTACGACCTCAGCTCACTCTATAAACACATGTACGACCTCAGCTCACTCTATATACACATGTACGACCTCAGCTCACTCTATATACACATGTACGACCTCAGCTCACTCTATATACACATGTATGACCTCAGCTCACTCTATAAACACTGACACATGTACGACTGCAGCTCACTCTATATACACATGTACGACCGCAGCTCACTCTATATACACATGTATGACCTCAGCTCACTCTATAAACACTGACACATGTACGACCTCAGCTCACTCTATAAACACTGACACATGTACGACCTCAGCTCACTCTATAAACACTGACACATGTACGACCTCAGCTCGGTCTATAAACACTGACACATGTACGACCTCAGCTCACTCTATAAACACTGACACATGTACGACCTCAGCTCTCTCTATAAACACTGACACATGTACGACCTCAGCTCGCTCTATAAACACTGACACATGTACGACCTCAGCTCGCTCTATAAACACTGACACATGTACGACCTCAGCTCTCTCTATAAACACTGACACATGTACGACCTCAGCTCACTCTATAAACACTGACACATGTACGACCTCAGCTCACTCTATAAACACTGACACATGTACGACCTCAGCTCACTCTATATACACTGACACATGTACGACCTCAGCTCGCTCTATAAACACTGACACATGTACGACCTCAGCTCTCTCTATAAACACTGACACATGTACGACCTCAGCTCACTCTATAAACACTGACACATGTACGACCTCAGCTCACTCTATAAACACTGACACATGTACGACCTCAGCTCACTCTATAAACACTGACACATGTACGACCTCAGCTCACTCTATAAACACTGACACATGTACGACCTCAGCTCACTCTATAAACACTGACACATGTACGACCTCAGCTCACTCTATAAACACTGACACATGTACGACCGCAGCTCTCTCTATAAACACTGACACATGTACGACCTCAGCTCACTCTATATACACATGTACGACCTCAGCTCACTCTACAAACACTGACACATGTACGACCTCAGCTCGCTCTATAAACACTGACACATGTACGACCTCAGCTCTCTCTATAAACACTGACACATGTACGACCTCAGCTCACTCTATAAACACTGGCACATGTACGACCTCAGCTCGGTCTATAAACACTGACACATGTACGACCTCAGCTCTCTCTATAAACACTGACACATGTACGACCTCAGCTCACTCTATAAACACTGGCACATGTACGACCTCAGCTCGGTCTATAAACACTGACACATGTACGACCTCAGCTCACTCTATAAACACTGACACATGTACGACCTCAGCTCTCTCTATAAACACTGACACATGTACGACCTCAGCTCGCTCTATAAACACTGACACATGTACGACCTCAGCTCACTCTATAAACACTGACACATGTACGACCGCAGCTCTCTCTATAAACACTGACACATGTACGACCTCAGCTCACTCTATATACACATGTACGACCTCAGCTCACTCTACAAACACTGACAAATGTACGACCTCAGCTCGCTCTATAAACACTGACACATGTACGACCTCAGCTCGCTCTATAAACACATGTACGACCTCAGCTCACTCTATAAACACTGACACATGTACGACCTCAGCTCACTCTATAAACACTGACACATGTACGACCTCAGCTCTCTCTATAAAACACTGACACATGTACGACCTCAGCTCACTCTATAAACACATGTACGACCTCAGCTCGCTCTATAAACACTGACACATGTACGACCTCAGCTCGCTCTATAAACACTGACACATGTACGACCTCAGCTCACTCTATAAACACTGACACATGTACGACCTCAGCTCGCTCTATAAACACTGACACATGTACGACCTCAGCTCACTCTATAAACACTGACACATGTACGACCTCAGCTCGCTCTATAAACACTGACACATGTACGACCTCAGCTCGCTCTATAAACACTGACACATGTACGACCTCAGCTCGCTCTATAAACACTGACACATGTACGACCTCAGCTCACTCTATAAACACTGACACATGTACGACCTCAGCTCACTCTATAAACACTGGCACATGTACGACCTCAGCTCGCTCTATAAACACTGACACATGTACGACCTCAGCTCACTCTATAAACACTGACACATGTACGACCTCAGCTCACTCTATAAACACTGACACATGTACGACCTCAGCTCACTCTATAAACACTGACACATGTACGACCTCAGCTCGCTCTATAAACACTGACACATGTACGACCTCAGCTCGCTCTATAAACACTGACACATGTACGACCTCAGCTCGCTCTATAAACACTGACACATGTACGACCTCAGCTCACTCTATAAACACTGACACATGTACGACCTCAGCTCGCTCTATAAACACATGTACGACCTCAGCTCACTCTATAAACACTGACACATGTACGACCTCAGCTCACTCTATAAACACTGACACATGTACGACCTCAGCTCACTCTATAAACACTGACACATGTACGACCTCAGCTCGCTCTATAAACACATGTACGACCTCAGCTCACTCTATAAACACTGACACAAAATGTACAAAAAATGTACATTTAAAAAAAAAAAACATGAAATGTATCTTAAAAAAATTATTAACAAAAGCAAGAAAATAAATGAATAAAAATAAGTTAATGGCACTCAAAACGTGATGTACGTGATGTGGGAAAAATTACATCAAAGCAGTTGGGGGTAAATGGGGGTAAAAAGTTCCTAAACTCTCAGATTCTCGTTTGTGAATGTGAACCAATCTGAAACGGTGTGTTTTTCTCCCGTGTCTCAGGTGCAGCTGTCGTTCAACACCGACACTTTGTGCTGAACCTGAAAACGACGTCGCCGAGATCCAACGCATCGTACGGACCTCGTGGCTGAGCGGGAGGAGCGCGGCGCACGGATCCACCGGCCGAACGCCGCCGCGGACGACTACAAACCAAACGCTTCACGGAGACTCACGCAGACTCACGCAGACTCGCGGAGCTGACGAAGGTTTGGGACTGAGGAGCTTCATTGGACTCACGCGGTTTCCGCGGCGACGTCTGAGGGCGGAGCTGACACCTGTGTTAAAGACAATGGTTCATGTTGAAAATAATCTTTGTGATGTCACAGACCAGACGAATGTTCTCTGTCAAACTTTCAGCACTTTGGGATTTAGGTTTGGGAAAGTTTCTCACTGTGATCCAAGAGGAATAAACCAAGAGTAAACCGGGACTAAACCAGGACAAAACCAAGACTAAACCGGAACTAAACTCGGACTAAACTCGGACTAATCCGGAACTAAACTGAGATGAAACCAGGAATAAACCAAGATAGATCTGGTCCGTTATTATTCTGGAGTGGAACTGCTGTGATTTATGTCCACAAAAGAACTACAGTAACAGTAATTACAGTAACTACAGTGACAGTAACTACAGTAATTACATACAGTAACAACAGTAACAGCAACTACAGTAACAGTAATTACAGTAGCTACATACAGTTACTACAGTAACTACAGTAACAGTAATTACAGTAACTTCAGTGACAGTAATTACAGTAACTACAGTAACAGTAACTACAGTAAGTACAGTGACAGTAATTACAGTAACTACAGTTACAGTAACTACAGTAAATACATACAGTAACAGCAACTACAGTAACAGTAATTACAGTAGCTACATACAGTCACTACAGTAACTACATACAGTAAGTACAGTAACTTCAGTGACAGTAATTACAGTAACTACAGTAACAGTAACTACAGTAAGTACAGTGACAGTAATTACAGTAACTACAGTAACAGTAACTACAGTAAGTACAGTGACAGTAACTACAGTAACAGTAACTACAGTAAGTACAGTGACAGTAATTACAGTAACAGTAACTACAGTAACTGCATGTGACGGTAATTACAGTAACTACAGTAACTACAGTAACAGTAATTACAGTAACAGTAATTACAGTAGCTACATACAGTTACTACAGTAACTACATACAGTAAGTACAGTAACTTCAGTGACAGTAATTACAGTAACTACAGTAACAGTAACTACAGTAAGTACAGTGACAGTAATTACAGTAACTACAGTAATGTAACTACAGTAACTGCAGTGACAGTAATTACAGTAACTACAGTAACTACAGTAACAGTAATTACAGTAACAGTAATTACAGTAACTACAGTGACAGTAACTACAGTAACTACAGTAACAGTATCTTCCATCCACTTCAGTTGTTTTATTGTTATAATTAGGAATGTTAATTCTTTTCATCGATATCAATGATATTGATCATTTCTCTTATTGATTCCAATTCATTTCAAAGTAAGTTATATATTATCATTTGTGCATGCTTCTTGTGGTTTTGATTTAAACAGGAGAGATAATAAACTGACCTATTTTGACATTAAAAAAAGCTATTGTGAAATGTTTATTAAATTAATGGTATTTAAAAAAGAACTAAGTATCTTATTTACCTTAATAAATCCTTTCCGTTGTCCCTCTGGGGGTAATACAGGTGTTAATGGGATGATTGGGGGGTCTTTCATCTTCCCCTGCTCTGGCCAGAAAACCACACTTGCAGCTTTCCCTGCTTCGACCCGGAGCACCAATACACACTAATGAAATCACGATCAGAAGAGACTTACCAGCAATGCTAACTGCGGGCTAGCTCGACTTACACAGTATTTAGAGCCAAGTTTGAGTGAAACAAATGATCTCCATTGTGTATTTGGATGTACAATATCCCTCTCTCTCTTTGTCTTTTCTGTCAGAGTAGTATTTACTCTCATGGACAATCAATGAGTAAAAAAACCTCATGCTCAGCAGTTGCATGATTTACTTAGTGCTTTAAAGCTGAAATACATACAGAGGAGCAGACTAATTCAACTTGTAACCGTGGCGCGCAGAAGAGGATCTGCACCTACACAGGTCATTTTCTCACCGATCTCTTTTCCTTCCTCTATTTTTGTGATCAAGGGTCAAAGGATGTCCTTGTCAGCTCCATGGTGACGTTGTTTCTGACGAAGCAGTCGCATGTTTACAAGTGTTTATTGAGACGACAGAATCAGACGGACTTGTTTAAATGTCCTGCGCGGACCCTAGAACAGCCCAGACTTTACAAGTTATTATGCAAATTGTATTTCAGTGTCAAAAAGGTTAAAAAAAAAAAAAGGTTTTCAATGAAACTCGTGGATGGATTTGTGTCTCGGGGCTCTTTGAATCACTGACATGAATCTCAGAGACCTGGGATGATTAGTTTTCAGGTTAAGCCCAGTTAAGGGAAAAACTATTGAAAAAGGATGTTCCACTTTATTTAGCAGATCATCATTTTCAAGCAATATGGGAAAGAAAAAGGATCTCTCTGCTGATGACAAACGTAAAATAGTTGAATGTCTTGGTCTAGGTATGAAAACCTTTGATATTTCATGAAAGATTAAGCGTTATCATCGTACGGAGATTTGTGGATGATTCAGACACACTTGGGTTTATGCAGATAAAGGCACAATAAGGATGGTTTCTGCCAGACAAATACATCAGATGAGTAGAACAGCTGCTACAAAGCACCAAGCAGGTATTTGAAGCTGCTGGTGCCTCTGGAGTCTCCCGAACATCAAGGTGTAGGACCCTCCAGAGGCTGCAGTTGTGCATAAACCCTCTGTCCGGCCTCCCCTAAACTGTTAATTGAAGCTGAAGAACAGAAACGGCTGCAGTGGCTCAGAAATACATGAAGACTCATTTTCAAACAGTCTTGTTCACTGATGAGGCCGTGTGACCCTGGATGGTCAGATGGATGGAGTAGTGGATGGTTGGTGAATGACCACCATGTCCCAACACAGGTGTGACGTCTGTAAGAAGGGGGCGGAGTCATGTTTGGGGCCAGAATCATGGGGAGAGAGCTGGTCGCCCCCTTTAGGCTCCCTGAAGGTGTGAAAATGACCTTTGAAAAATATGTGGAGTTTCTGACTGACCACTGTCTTCTATGCTACAAAAAGAAGAGCCGTGTTTTCCCGAACAAAATCATCTCCATGCATGACAACGCACCATGTCCTGCTGTAAAGAAAACCTCTGCATGGGGCGACGGTGGCGCAGATGGTAGAGCGGGTCGTCTCATGATCGGAAGGTCAGGGGTTCGATTCCCACCTCCTGAAAGTGTACACTGTCGTTGTGTCCTTGGGCAAGACACTTCACCCACATTGCCCCCAGTGTCTGCGTACATTGGTGTATGAATGAGAGTATGAATGGGTGAGTGGATCCTTGCTGTAAAGCGCTTTGAGTGCCTAATGTAGGTGGAAAAGCGCTATATAAGTTGAGACCATTTACCATTTACCATTTACCATATAATGAGCAATGGGCCTCTGGAACATAACACTCATGCCCCTCACACTGCGAATATAAAAGGGAAATAGTTTATTGTAACTCCCTCCAGGACCCACAGAACCTCAGACCTATTTTTTATACATTTTAGACAAATGTTAGCAAAGAAGTGCATGCTGGGAGTTGTCAGGTGACTCGTCGTCAGTGCAGTTTGGAAATCTTCTAGTTTCCATTGAAAGGATTTACAATGTTTGGCCTTTTTGGGATTTCTGTTCTCAATCCACACCTCCTGAACTCTGTGGTGAGTTTTACCGTTTCATCTTAAACCTACAGTGGGATCATGTGGTTGGTTTTGGGAAGTTTATTTGTGTTGCAGTTGCGAGTGGAACTTCATTAACGGAACGCACATTTTAAAATTGTTTAGAAGTTTTACAAAAGTTCCTTCAAGGTATAAATGAAAAGATTAAAGTGTTGAGTCTCTGAGGTGTTAGCTTGAATTCGGCAGAAACAACAGCAACTATTGTCCTCGATTCGAAGCTTATACTGTTTTAGTTCAAGCCAAGGGCTCATTGTTTTGCTCATCACCTCGACTATTCCATTGAATATGACAGTTTTTTTTTTTTTAGAGGGCCGGTCTTGATCCAAAAGTCCCGGGCCGATTTTTTCTGCCAGTCCAGCCCTGGATGAAGCGAAAGTGGTGTGTGGATCTGCAGCGGCTCCGCGCCTGCAGGTTTATAATGAGAAGAGTCTGCGGAGCATCGATAAGAAGACATCGTTAATGAAGGAGACGTGCTGTTCCGATGGATTGCTAGTTATAATAAAGTTGATGATGTTGCAGATTGATCCAGTTCTCGTGCATCACATTGAAATTGTGAAAACTTTTCCAGTATCACAGTGATGCCTTTGCAAGTGTTCAGACATTTCTGCGTTCCCTGGTGAAGGTCGCTCAGAAATGCGTCCAACGGAAAAGAGTCTGTTCCGCTAAAGTTCTCACCTCGTGAAAACGCACCACCCCCGCTTCCCCTCAGCCCCGGCACAAGGGGCCCCACGGCAGGCCCCACGGCAGGCCCCGCACTCGGCCCACACCGTCCCCACAGCACACTATGGATTCTATACTGGCCTCTGCGCTCACAAACACATTCAAGAGCTACTTCCTGCCTCACTTGGGGACTTTGCAAACCCAAAAAGATAACGAGGAGGAAAATAAACCTTGTGGCAACTGTTGCTATCTAGGCGAGAAGCTTTTTAGATTTGGGTAAAGCCACACTGGAGAAAATGTGCTTGGTTCATGTCATGATAAGAGGAAACATTTTTGCAGATTTTTCCACTCAAGACATAAACATAATTCCTTTTTTTTTAAACTAAGATGTCACAAAATAAAAGCAGACATTTAAACATGGCTCTGTCCATTCTTTCGCATTTTCTCCAGTTCGGCTTTACCCAAAACTGAAAGCTTCTTCATTTGAAAGCTAAGACCTACAAAAGTAGTCTACATTTCATCCTCGTTTTGATTGTCACGTTTGTTCTTTTTGGTTGTGTTTTCGCTACGTTTTTTTTGACATGTTTTATATTTTTTGGGACACAACATAAAAGTTTAAACCCTTCTATAAAAATCCAAATTGATGGCATTCCCATCAGGAGTGTGAGTTCAGCTCGCTTCCTCGGAGTCCTGGTGGATGAATCCCTGACCTGGAAACCACACTTTAAGTGTAAGTACAAAAACAGCCAAAGCAGTCGTATATTGGGAAAATCCAGGCATCTGATCAACACAAATGTTGCAAAGATCTTGTATTACACAATGATATATCCATATATTAATGATTGTAATATTGCTTGGGCCAGCACTCAAGTCTTCATCTGCAGAAACGAGCCTTAAGAATAATCTTTTGTGTCGATCGTAGACGCTCCTCAAGGCCCTGTTTGCTAAAGCCGGTGTTCTTAGCGTTTACCAGGTTCACCACTTCCAAGTTGGTCACTTTGTTTACGCTTCCGTTAAAGGGCCACAGCACCTCAATAACATGTTCTCCTTTAACAATGAATTTCTTAGATTTCCCACTCGCAGCAGCAATCTAACCAGAGCACCTTTAGCTCAGTGTTCTATACACGGGACCCAAAATATGGAAGATCCTGCCAACTCCTCTCACGGAGCTTTCCCCAATTCAGCTTAGAAAACCTCTTAAATCTTTGCTTCTGAGTGATTGCTATTTTCCTCTCGGGATCCATTTCTAAACCCAGTATTGATGTACGTTGTATTGTGTTTTCTGACAATGTACTTTAATTTACTTTATTTTTTTGACAATTGCATGCTTCACATTTGCTTTTCATTTGAACTTATGGAGGTTTCCACTCATGAAGCCCCCTGAGGGTTTTCGCTAACCTTCCATCACATTTGTGAAACCAGATGTAATCATGCTATTGTTTTATTATGTGAAAATGAATCAAATCAAATCAATGTTTTCGTCACATTTTGTGGCTTGAAATCTATTTTTTAAACCATTTGTTTATAACCAAAACACTACTCTCAGATAAGCCTTTCTGAAGGTGTAAGTTCTGTCCGTGATTAAGGACTCAGTAAACTAGTAAACTAAACTTGTATCGTATACACTGACACTGGCAGGAGGTAGAGTTGTCTTCAGACTTAGGGCGGTAGCGAAGACTCGTGGTGAGTGAAGAAAGAGTCTTTGAGAGTTTCATAAAGTACAGCGTTTGTCTGAGACGTGAAAACACAGCTTAAGCTCTTCCTTCTTCTCTGTCCCAAACGTCGTCTTGTCTCTCCTTGTGGACGAGAGAGCACAGCTTAAGAAGACTCAAAGGTAAATACACATCTAACAGGACCAATCGCACGGCCACTTCTTTTCGGACACTTCAGAAGTTGTCAATGAGCGGCTCGTATACGTCCACTTTCAGGAGGAGCCACTGCTGTAAAAAAAAACTCTGCACTGTTGCAGTGAAGCACTAAGATGTGAATGAAAAGAGTTTCCTGAGTCTTTGCCTGTGCTTTGGTGCCAGTGGGATTGTTTCACTACATTTCTCTGACACTTGACTCAAATCTGGCCAGTCGCCACTTTCCCCCCCTCCTGCCTCTCCCGGGTGTTGTCTCATACATGTGGGTCTGAGTGTGTAGGACCGGTCTGTCCAGCCTCATGTCAGGATAAAATAAAACATCTTTGTAATCCAGGGCCTTCTTCATCGGGCGACAGTGGCGCAGATGGTAGAGCAGGTCGTCTCGTGATTGGAAGGTTGGGGGTTTGATTCCCGGCTCCTGCAGGTGCAGACGGTCGTTGTGTCCTTGGGCAAGACACTTCACCCAATGCTTATGGGTGAGTGATCGGAGGGACCGCTTCTGTCAGTCTGCCCCAGGGGAACCTGTGGCTACAAATGTAGCTCACCACCATCAGCATGGAGTGAATGACCCCCCTCCCTTCCACGTGTGAAGAGCTGTGGGTGTGACTTCTCCTTACAGCGTCTGTGTCCTTTGTGCACTTCAGCTGCTGTCATGAAGCTCCTCCTCTTTTGAGGCGCTGTTTCCGTTTTATGATGGAGTGGAGGTGGTTCTGTTGCTCCAAATATAAAGATCTTTCTTTTTTCTTTTTCTTCTTTTTTAATGTTGTACTTGTGGCCTCCTTTACCCGCTGTAAACAGGTGAGCCGTGCTGTGATCTCACCGAGCACACGCCCTGCAGCCACATGTGCAGGGTCTGCTTTAGGCCGAATGCACCTTAAGAATGGCTGTTGACCAGTGTCAAACTTTGCTGTGAGTGAGTTGATAGATTGCTTTTTTTTTTTCTCTGTATATGCAGAATATGCAAGTCAGTAACGAATGCACACATTGATTAGATAAGATCATTGATCATTGATCAGGTAGAAGTTATTTGCCTAGAAACCAGACTCACCGCCGCTCCAGCGTCTGAGTCTGGTGACCGTAGCATCAACCCCGTCGCCACAGCCGTACATACGTGAGCAAACAGGAAGTGGAGTAAACCAATTAGAGGTCATTCACAGTTTTGCTTTAATATTTGCACAGGATTATGAATCATGAAACTCACCGACTGTCCATGTATTTTTGCTCATTTACCGTGGATCTGAAAAAAGCTCTCTCTCTCTAAGGCGAGGAAGATACACAGTAAACAAACAGGAGTTTACATCAAATACATCACACATAACATAGAACTATGAGAAAAGTGTTTTTTAAATGAGGAGTCCCTGTGGAGAAGAGTGTCCGTGAGTTATTTCACTGACAGAAGTGTGGAGACACTTCACGCTCCTGCTCTGGAAGGAAAGTTCAAAAGTTGAACATTGTTTGTTTTTTGTGCTGTGTGTGTTTGTATCTGCCCTCTGCGTCTCCTCACTTGATAAGCTCCTGTCAGAGGAGCCGCTGGGATTACTGGCCAAAGGTCAGAGTTCATGTGGGTTGAAGCCGGTGGAGATGTGTGGAGGAGTCATGACATCCGGTGATCCTGTCATACAACAAAGTAAAGAATATAAGAGAAAAGAAAAGCAAAGAAAACGTGCTGAACAACGCACTGAAAAACACTCAAATGTGACATCGTAAACAAGATGTTTAGAGGAGTTTTGGAGGTCTTAGCTTTCAAATGATGTCTATAAGCTGTGAACTCCAGTCGAGAAGCTTTGAAATTTGGGTAAAACTGAAGAATGTGCTCGGTGAACGTTGACTTTGTACGAAAACACTGCATGAAAAATCAATCAAGTCTTTTGGAGGAAAATGCTTTTCGTTTTAGTCACATTTTGTAATGTGATAGTTTTAGTCAGACGAAAACAATAAAGTATTTCGTCAAATGTTTGCCAGTTTCATTATAAAAAGTGAAATTGATTTCAGCACGTTTTGAAAAGTGGGATATTTTGGCTTTATAGCTTTTGTGGAACAGATGACCCACAATAGGCTCTGGCAGAAGTGTCTTTGTGACCAGGACTTTCTCCTCATCCTCTCATCAGGGCTCCAGCTCTGTCCGCACAGTCGTCCATCCACATGCTTCATGCTTCATGCTTCATGCTTCATGCTTCATGCTTCATGCTTCATGCTTCATGCTTCATGCTTCATGCTTCATGCTTCATGCTTCCTGCTCCTGCGTTTCTTTTAAAGCGTCCTGAGAAAAGAGGACGTCCCTGTGACAGAGGGAGGGAGAAAGTGTCATGTTTTCCAGGTGTGTTCTCCGCCCTTCGCACAAACTCTGTTCACCAGCGCGCTCAGACCAAGACCATAACCATATCATTTAGGTGATGCCTCTTTTTTTTAATGACGATAATGTGACGATGACGAGCTGAAGGTAGTAGCTCATGCACATGTCTGTGTTTGTTGAGGAGAGGATGGATGGGTCTATACACTACTTCCAGTCCATGAAAAGGACACTCATTTCTACGTGAACGTATGACCCCCCAGCGTCTGAAAGGAAGCACTGCTCTGCTTCTGGTTTCCATGACGAAGCCTGTGTCTGCAGTAAGTGAGTGAGACAGTGTGACTGATCGTGTCTAATAGCTTAAGCATAGCTTCATTCGTCCTGGTCGTGGCACACTGGACCAGCTCTACACCCTTCGTCGGGTGCTTGAGGGTTCGTGGGAGTTCGCCCAACCAGTCCACATGTGTTTTGTGGATCTGGAGAAAGCGTTCGACCGCGTCCCTCGTGGTGCCCTGTGGGGGGTGCTCCGGGAGTATGGGGTCCGGGGCCCTCTGCTAAGGGCTGTCCGTTCCCTGTATGACGCAGCAGGAGCTTGGTTCGCATTGCCGGCAGTAAGTCAGACCTGTTCCCGGTGCGTGTTGGTCTCCGCCAGGGCTTCCCTTTGTCACCGGTTCTGTTCATTACTTTTATGGACAGAGTTTCTCGGCGCAGCCAGGGGCCGGAGGGTGTCCGGTTTGGGAGCCTCAGAGTCTCATCTCTGCTGTTTGCAGTTTGTTGTTCTGTTGGCTTCAACAAACCAGGACCTTCAGCTGCTCTGGGGCGGTTTGCAACCGAGTGTGTAGCGGCCGGGATGAGAATCAGCACCTCCAAATCTGAGGCCATGGTTCTCCACCGGATAAAGGTGGCTTCCCCTCTACAGGTCGGTGGGGAGTCCTTACCTCAAGTGGAGGAGTTCAAGTATCTCGGGGTCTTGTTCACGAGTGAGGGACGGATGGAGCGTGAGATCGACAGACGGATCGGTGCGGCGTCAGCAGTGATGCGGTCGCTGTATCGGTCTGTCGTGGTGAAGAGGGAGCTGAGTCGGGGCAAAGCTCTCGATTTACCGATCGATCTACGTTCCCGCCCTCACCTATGGTCATGAGATTTGGGTCATGACCGAAAGGACAAGATCGCGAATACAAGCGGCCGAAATGAGTTTCCTTCGCAGGGTGGCTGGGCGCACCCTGCGATATCGGGCGAGGAGCTCAGTTACCCGGGAGGAGCTCGGAGTAGAGTCGCTGCTCCTTCACGTGAAAAGGAGCAGCTGAGGTGGCTCGGGCATCTGTTTCGGATGCCTCCTGGTCGCCTCCCGCGGGAGGTGTTCCAGGCATGTCCTAGTGGGACAAGGCCTCGAGGAAGGCCCAGGACACGGTGGTGGGACTATGTCTCCGAGCTGGCTTGGTGTCGCCTCGGGGTCCCCCCAGAACAGCTGGAGGAGGTGTGTGTGGACCGGGAAGTTTGGGCATCTCTGCTGAGACTGCTGCCCCCGTGACCCGGCCCCGGATAAAGCGGAAGAAAATGGATGGATGGATAGCTTCATTAAGGACAACAGCACAGATGTGAGAGCTGTGTCTGCTGTAGCCTACAGGAGACGTCCACTTCAGCGCCACCATAGAGCGAAATGTCCGTTCAGACAGCATTTGTCAGACATGAAATGGAGCACTCGGTGAGGGGATGATCAGCTCCTTCACAGAGAGTCAGCATCGATGCCGGCTCGACACCAAACTACCTGCTCCACGTTTATTAGAAGAGTCATTTAAATGTGTGTTAATGAAAAGGAAAGCGGCAATGAGACCTACAAGAGTAGTAATTATGGGGCTGCTTTTTTTGTTATGCTAATTTTTTCTTTGTTATGCTAATTATGTGTAAACAATCACACCTCCCTAACCCACGTGGTGTCTAGACACAATGGCGCCACAACAGGTGCATGGGCTTCCGACTCACACCTACAGTGAAGTGTCTGGACATGTTTTTTCCTGATTTACAGAATCTCCTCCTAGTGGGCGTGTTTTTGTTTTTGTATAAATACCAGCGTTCTTTTTCGCCTTGCATCGTCTCTTCCTCACGATCATCCTGTTTGTAAGAGTGGACCAACATGGACGGGCATAGCAACGCCAATCATACCCCTATCACCGGTACGTCAAACAGTACTATGCAAGATGTTGTGGAAGGACGGGGCCCTAAACGAGGGGCTTTTTCGAACTCAAAACCCTGTCTGAAAAACTTTAACCGGGAAAGGGGGTACGTTTGTTGGATGGCCTATTTTGATGGAAAAATCACATTACGAAATGGTGTTTGTCAGGATGCATGCAGCAGAGTTGACAGGATGTACACCATGTCTCTCATGGACTGGCGTTGGTTAATGACATGTGTGTACGAGATTGATTCGAGGGGTTTTGAGGGGGAGCCTTATGTCTGTCAATGGGGCAGTCCTACGGGGCCCGAAATGTACCATGTGGTGTCGTGTGGCGGCAGCGGAAAGACAGAGGGGTTTATTCGTGTATCAGTCTGTACGGATAGAGAGTTGTTAAAAGAACTGGAGATCAGCGTATTTTGTCCTTCTCTCCTTGATGATACGTGTAAACCCCTTTTTGAAACCATTTTGTGTATACAACAGCAAGACTGGAGATACATGTGTGGAATGTTTAGAGAAGTTGACAGTGCCGTCAAGAGAGACAGAATCAACTGTTCTCTGGAGGTTGTTAGGAAACGTCTTGTTTTTGACGATTAATCGTCTAGTGAGTAAGATGTTTTCGTGTGTCATGCGAAAAAGACAAAGCCCAACTTGAAAAAACAGACGGTGGGTATTTTATGAGGGTATACATTTTGTTTTATACGCATGATTATAATTTATCTGTCTTGTTTTTATCACGACAGTGTGGGGTCCTATTCCTGACAATATTTACTCAAATCAGAGTTTATCTGATGAACCGCAAGTCTACGAACCTCTACAAACGAAGCAGAGACCCCGCTCTCCACCAAGCCCATCTCCACCAAGTCCATCTCCACCAAGCCCATCCCATTTGGAGAACGACACAGGAGTTATAGTGAACCTGACCGGACCTGGATCGTTGTCTGAGAAGTTTGTACAGCTGCTCAAAACCGTTACCATACATTTGGTGAACCACGCGCTGTACGACTGCTGGAAGCATGACTGCTATGGATGCCAGGTCGACCACCCTAGCCAGAAACATCATAGTTGTCTCTACCCATTTGCAGAAACCTACCATCAAGACATTTTTGAGAAAATGATGGAGTGTTTGTGGAACGGACGCTTCACGACAGCCGTAACAAACTTTCTGAACTCCAACGGTGTTTATGCTACAAACAGCAGGATCCAAGGCGCTGCAGAGATGTATTTACATGGACTAAAAAATGTTGAAAACATCCACAAACATTGTAATGCAATGTTTGGGGATGTGTCTGAGGATTGGTATAAGCACACGACACTGAATGTCGCAATAAAAACATGGAGAGGTCTGATTTGACGTGTCTCATATTTCGGATTTGAAATAAAAAGATTCCGTATTCATGCATTTCTCTTACTTGTGATTTGTATTCATTACGGACAACATGGATAACATATTTGAAAAGATTTACCATGATCCATCACACCCTGGTGGGTTAGGGGGTCTGAGCAGACTACAGAAGGCAGCAAAGGAAGCCACAGGTGCTTTACCGCCAAAGCATGTTGTCGAAAACTATCTACAAGGTGAAGATGTTTATACTCTACATGCTAGAGCCTTAAAGCATTTTCCAAGAAACAGAGTAATTGTCCACGGAATTAATAAGCAGTTTCAAGCGGATCTCGTTGACATGAATGAGTATTCTGACGACAACGACGGTGTGAAATTTTTGCTAACATGCATTGATGTATTTTCTAAATATGCATGGGTGAGGTGTCTTAAAAACAAGACAGGATCTGCTGTATCGAATGCTTTCAGCGATATTTTGAAAGAAGGACGCATACCGGCTAAACTCCAAACTGATGAGGGAAAAGAATTTTATAATAATACTTTTAAGGAGCTAACGAGTCAGCATGACATAAAGCATTTTTCTACATCCAATGAAACCAAAGCAAGTGTGGTAGAACGATTTAATAGAACGCTCAAGACCCGCATGTGGCGGTATTTAACGTCTGTGAACTCACGTAGATATATAGACGTGGTTAATGATCTTGTTAGTGCATATAACAATGCATACCACCGGTCTATTAAAACCACGCCTGCTTCAGTAAATAAAGATAATGAGAAGGACGTTTTTAAAGCATTGTATAAGAAAAAGTCAAAGAAACCACTAGTTTTTAAATTTGACGTTGGTGAAAAGGTGAGGATTTCGAAACACCGAGGAATTTTCAGAAAAGGCTACGAGCAAACCTTTACGGACGAGTTCTTCACAATTACAGACCGCATAGGTCGAGACCCTCCAGTTTATAAACTGACAGATCTTGCTGGAGAAACAGTTGATGGGACCTTTTATGAACCCGAACTACAACGAGTGCTTGTCGATAAAAACAAGACTTTTAAGATTGAAAAAATCTTGGACCGAAGAGGATCGGGAAAAAAACGCCAAGTCTTCGTTAAGTGGCTAGGGTGGCCTGAGAAATTCAATACGTGGATATATGCAAAGGAGATAAGAGATCTACATTGAAAAAAAAAAAAGATGAACGGGTCGAGTGGATTTTATGTAACAGTGGCTAGTAATGCATCGATGCAGGTTTACCCAAACAATAGGATCTGGCGTTTTAGAACCAAGTTGGCAAAACCAATCAATCTGAACGGTGCATATGAAGTGGGGATAATAGAGTGTCAGTACCCACGCAACTGGAAGAGTTTCCCAGAGGCTGATGCACGTATAACAATACTAGGGCCAAATGCGAAGAAGCATTCTATCGAACTGACTTTGGGGTTTTATGACAGCATTTATAAACTGCTCAAAGAAATCAACTATCAACTATCCGATGACGATGTACTAGCACCCATAACATTCCAGTATAATAACATTGCCAATAGAGTCCACATTTTTGGGGCAAAAGGTTATAGCTTTGTCTTTAAGGGACGCCTTGCGGAAATGCTCGGATTTCAACCTGACATAGTTTTTGACGTCCAAGAGGGAAATTCAAAGCAAACCCCAGCAACATACCCTGCAGATATCTTTGGTGGCTGTTATAATATATTTATTTACAGCGATATAGTGGATTACCAGTTAGTAGGCGATTGTCATGCACCGCTCTTACGATGTATCAATATATGCAACGACACACACAGTGTACCCACATTAACCTACGACAAGCCACACTATACACCTCTCAGCAAATCAGTGCTTGATGAAATAGAGATTTTACTAAAAAACGACCAAAACGAATTCATTCAGTTCCTTTACGGGAAAGTTATACTGAAGCTACACTTTAAACCCATAAAGAATATTTCCTAAAAAGAAGATGCATACCCCATACAATGACGTCGATGCCAAATACATCAACTACTATATGAACCAGGCTGGCGGCGACATGCCCGGTTATGCGGGTTCTAGAGTACAGTATGGAAGCGGGCTTGCAGGGATCTTTAGGGCCCTCTACCGCATGGCGATACCGCTTTTTAAACGCGGTGTGAATCTAGCCAAGCCACATCTCAAAACAGCGGCCAAGCATATTGCCGGTGACGTCATGTCCAATATCACACGAGCAGCCTTTTCAAACAAGCAGGATGGTAATGGTCTTGTTGTGGTAACGAGAAGAGGAAAGAGACGCCCTCCCAGTATCGATGTAACGCGTGCACGGCCTAAAAAACCCAAAACTAAAAGAAGGAAGACGGGTGCAAAGAATTCATTTACCAGTAGACGCAGACAGAAGCAGTCGCCTTCAGGAGTTTTTACACAAGATATATTTTAAAATAAAAACATGGCTTTTTTACACGACCAATCTGCTGAATGCGTGAAGACCGAGCTGGATTTATTCACCGTACCCTATACACAGACGTCCGTCGAAAAGTCTACATTTGTTGAAATACCACCAATTTCTGCCATCACAGATACAGGACCCATCGAATTCTATATTTCAGGCAACGGAGAACAGTACATGGACTTGAACGACTCCTATTTGTTCACCAGAGTTAGAATCACAAATGGCGACGGAACAAACCTGGCCAATGATGCTGATGTGGGACTGATAAATTACCCCGCTTGCTCATTATTTTCACAGGTTGATATTACGCTGGGTGACAGACTAATCTCACAGTCCTCAAATACTTATGGTTATCGAGGAATAATTGAATGTTTACTCAATTATTCTGAAGATACGTTAAAAACACAGTTTGGAACCGCATTATTTTGCAAAGACAACGCTGGGCATATGAACGATCTCTCTATCGAAGGAGACAATGAGGGCCTGGTCACAAGAGGAGCGTATACTCAAAACAGTCGGACACTCGATTTAATTGGACCTATACATGCTGATCTCTTTTTCCAGGAGAAACTGTTGCTAAATGGGGTAGACATGTCATTCAAATTCATAAGGGCAAAAAATGAATTTGCACTGATGTCAGGCACAGCAAACGCGGATTTTCGTGTGCAGATTGTATCGGCAAGCTTGTTTGTTAAGAAAATATCAGTAGCACCGCCTGTGCGACTGGCTCATGGAAGAGCGTTACAGAATACAAACGCTAAGTATGCTATCGACCGTGTAGCGTTGAAAACGTTTTCGATACCAGCGGGGACAAGGGTCTGTAATCAGGATAACCTGTTTATAGGTCAAATACCTAAATTTATCATCATAGCGTTTGTCGAGAATGATGCCTATTCTGGTAGTTACGCGCGTAATCCTTTTAATTTTGAGCATTTTGATGCAGAGTTTATATCGCTACATGTCGATGGGCTCTCCTACCCGGCAAAGCCATTTCAACCTCTCTTTCAACGAGGGCAGTATGTAAGAGAATATTATCAGCTAGTGCAAACAACAGGTCGACACCTTAAGGATAGATCACTGGCAATAACACGGAGTGATTTCGGACAAGGTTACACGTTGTTTTGTTTTAATCTGGAGGCTGACGAAGGTCACGGAGGAAACGTATCTCTCATCAAGAACGGAAATGTGCGTCTCGAAGCACGTTTTCGAGCGCCCCTACCCCGTACTGTTAATATGATATGTTATTCTGTATTTGACTCCATTATTGAGATATCAAACAGAAGGCAGGTACTGTTAGACTACTACTAATCTTAAAACTATAATGGATACCATTGAAATAACCAACATAATGAAAAAACATGTGAAAAGAGGGACACGTTTTTTGGGTGTTTTCGCAAGCGATCAAATTCCTATCCGACGCGTTATAAAAGCACCTACAATGCTGATAATCAACACGGATCCATCAAACAAGCCCGGAGAACACTGGCTTGCCGTCTACATATCGGCCGACAGACATGGATGTTTTTTTGACAGTTTTGGACATCCTCCAGGATACATGAAGTTTCCGCCTAGAATTAAAAACTTTCTTCTACAAAATTGTGCTTCTATGTCCTATTCAACAAAGCAGGTTCAGAGTAACCACTCTATGGCTTGTGGACAGCACTGCATCTTTTTTCTATGTAATATTCAAAGAGGAATGTCTTACCACAAATTCCTACAGATGTATACCACCGACTTGATGTCTAATGATGCTATGGTATGTCACTTTGTGAAGAAAATACAGCCGTCTACAGTATGTCGAAAGCATAATTTTACATGTGTACAGTGTGTGAAATATAAATAAAACACATTTGAGAAAGACTTTTTGTTTTGTTTTTATTGCGTTTTTAAAAAGCATAAACATTGTACAAGTAAAAATCACATTTCTCAAGACATGAAAAACATTTTACATTCAAAGAATATCCACATTCGGTAGGGTAAAGTCTCACAAAAGTATAGCAAGCCAAACATGTTAGAAATCACACATCATCATAAGAAATCAAAATTTTTCCCAACTGAATTTCTCCGCTCCTTTGTATGGTGTGCTTGAATTTGGCAATCTTTTTCTTTTATGAAAAGACCCGTCATCGAAACTGATGTCACTTGGTGAATCACCGGCGCTTTTAAAATTAGATATTGTCCTACGAACCTTCATATTCGGTACAACAGATAAAGGAACATTTAACTCAGCCATGGCCTTTAAAAACAGCCCCCATCCGACAGGTCTTGTAGCCTCAGACACATTGTGAGAAGCCGTCACATTTTTGATTAAATCATAAACATGAGTCCCTCTTACGCGTTGACCATTGAAAATAACTTCACCATGCCTTGTCCATGCTATTTTCTCAGGCATACGTCTGATGGAGTCCAAAATTTGCCCTGCATTATTTCGACTTCTTTTGGGTAAATGTCTCAAAATATCGTCTACAACAGTATCCTCATCACCGTTGCTAGGAGGGATTGCCTCAATTTCGGGTGAAACATCCCCGGCTGGAGCAATAGTGGTAGCAGGCATGGACAGCGTTAATGAAGCATTTTCAAGTCCATCTTGCTTCAACAGAGACAGATAACGCTGTAAGATAATACCGTATTTCTTAGCCTTCTCATGCATGTTGACATCTCCCGACTCTAACACCTCCGACATGGCTTTATCGAGTTCTGTCTGTGCAACTCTTCTGATAGATGGGTTAGCGTCTTGTTGTTTTAGTCTATCCAACTGTTGTTGGGGAACCAGGAACATCTTTTGTGTATATTCCATCACCCGCGCGTGAAAAGACTGGTTAAAAACGGTATTGCCGCTCCGAGTAGTGGCAAAAGAAAACCACCGTGTTGGTTTAAAGCCCGTTTCTTTTTCAAAGATTTTACTTTTTTGTTGGCCACAAGACGTATTACAGATTTGTTTTTTTGTAGGCGCTTATACTGATTCGCTGTTAAAGGGATATTGCCTTTTAAAACGTTAAGAGTTATTTCACAGAGCGCCTTAATAAAGTCAGGGCTGGCTCTGCCAACAATAACCTTTCGCATGCCCGGCTTCGACTTATATAGCAGTTCCATTAAAGCCAAATTCCTCTTTATGCGAGAAGACATTTTTTCACTTTTTAGATTTTTTAGGCAGGTAGACTACTGGATGGTCTGAGAGAATATTTGATCTGAGTCTTAAATGGTCTGGCGTTTTAGATTTATAATCAATGAGGAGGTACCCGAAAGGTGAAGCCATAGCATCATTAAACGCCTCTAAAAAATATTTTGAATTACCCGGAAACATTTGTCTCCCCAATAAAGATATTTGATATTTATCGCGAGGATTATTAAACAGAACTAGATAGTTTGTGTTTAAACTAATAGTACGACTGGCTTTGCCTTGAACAAACAAATTTTGTACGAGATAAATACAGCTCAAATTGCGATGATGGCAATATTTTGTGAAAAGGTTTTGGACTTCTGTATTTTGTGAAGCCTGATTCATAAGATCATCGATTACAATTAAATTGTTTTTGCTAGTGGGAAGCAGCTCATCGTCACAGAGAGATTCAGGTATCCCGTTAATAAAATTTATTTGACAAATCTTTAAAAGCTCATCATATATCGGCTGCCAGCAAGAATAGATATAAACAATATTTTCGACTTTGTGTGAAATAATCTTTGAGGCGTTTACGATAAGACTTTTGACAAAATAGGTTTTACCACAGTTTGACGGACCACTGACAACACAGCTGAAAGGATGTTGAAGACGGTTATCTATATCAGCCTTAGAATCCATATGGCAAAGTGGAATAGTCTGGGAGCACACGACGCTTATTGTATACGACGCGGACTTTTTTTGTGACTGTTTTGTTCTGTAGGTGGAGCCGCTTTTTATCCCGAGTAATTCTATCACTCACTACGGTCAGACACGAGTCTGTGTTCCTGTCTTTCACAAACGCGTCAACAAGCCCCTTTAACGAGTCATGTGTGACCTTTTTAGATGTGTCCCGATTAAGTGTCACCCCCTTACACTTTATATGCGTTTTGTCGTGCACTGTGCGATACGCATAACATTTAGGACCCCCAGACACAAACTCCACTATATGGTCGCCGTGGTCAAGTTCATCAGTCAGATTACCCAGGTAGGGGCCAGTGGGGGGGATCCATTCGTTTTCCACTGTGGTAAAAATGACCGAGTCAGTGTCGCAATACAAAACACGTCGCTGCAGTCTGTCCAACAAATCATATAGAGTTAGTCGCGCGTATGCTGTTGTCATAGCGCCGATAAAAACATTGACGTCTCTCACGCTAGAGCCCTGACCATTCTTGTGACGCCATTGGACGAGAGCTATGTCATCAGAAATGAAGAAGAACTGCCTCACGTCATACTGGTCAGAAAACATCAGTCTATGGAATTTATCAGGGTCTGATATTATTTCTGTAGAAGAAATGTCACTCTTTGCCGAGAATCGACCCCAGAGCGCGTTTAGGCACAGCTTTGAACAATTTCTCATAGCCTTATTCAGCTTTATCTTGTCTGGATCCAAACGAATTCCTTCCTTTTCAAAGTAATCCTCTACGTACTTGTGTTTGTCCTCAGGTGTGACGACATGAGCGGGGTAGCCACTGGCTTCCTGTTTGCATTTCAGAAACGTTTTTACATAATCTTTAAAAAGACAATCTGTTTTCTCTTTGAAATGCCACACTTCATGTATTTTCACAATCGCATAACCTTTTTCGATAGCCTTCATAAGTTCGACGGAGACCCATGAACCTTGCAACTGTCTTTCAGAATCACAATGCGAACACACAGACTGACTCTGTGTTTCGGTACAAGTCCGACATAGAGGAAACATGAGCTTCCCGTGGCAGCGGTACGGTAACACAGGATGGAAGAGACCTTTCGGGGGAAGCACAATGCATTTGATGATGCCAAAATAATTTTCGATATTGTCAAAATTACCGCAAATTATTTCGGGGTGACCAACGGGGTAATCTTTTGTTGCTTGAACAAACGGGTAGAGACTTGTGAAATCATAGTACATGATCCTTTCACTTTCTGAAACCTGATGGCAAAGTTTCATCGCATTGGTCCTTCCTCCATAGAGGGCGTCTCTAGGGTTTAAGGGTTCAGGCTTTTGGTAGCTATCCAAAAAAGCCTTGACGGCTGGGTCTGCCATTGTCATTTTTTTAAATTCACACTCCCACATCTTAACAACTGTCATGCCATACCGTGTTTTTAAATTCTCAAGCTTTTCGATCGTTGCATTATGCAAATCACCAAACGTAATTTTCGTCAAAGGGTTGGTGTCGCTTTCGGGAAAACAAAGGGGGTGACCGTGCATGAAACACCCCAGCATTTCATAACAGGTGTTTGTAGCAGCGTCGAAACCATCCACTGAATAGGGTCCGATCTGTTGCTCTCCTCCCCTAAGGGCGTGGCGAATAGAACGATTTTGTGTCTGTGCTATGAATTCTAGCCACTGGATTGCCACGTCGGAAAAGCTTCTGTTTTGTCCAGAATAACACCCCCCGTATGTTAGCGCTATTGTGTCTCTAGGTAGAAAAAATGTCTTGTGTACCCTCATGCATGATGATGCTAAAGTTACAGATGCAAATGGATCGAGACCAGAGCTTTGTATTACAGAGTCACGGTGTGTGAGGCATGCTTTTCGCAAAACCTTAACATCGTCAATGCAATAACGTCTCATTTCGGTGCGCAGATTAAATTCCAAACCCTGAACCGTTTCATACCAAGCCATGAATTTCACTCTGTCGGGATCCCTCATGGAGTCAAAACCATAGAAGGATGGGGGTGGGTATGCCCCGACATAGTCCTCGTTTTGTCTCGTATTGAACTTATGGGGAAAGTAGCCTTTAGACACATCGTCAAACCCTAAAGCGTTCGGGAGATTTGCAAGACGCATAGGCAAGAAGCTGAAAGAATCAATCCATCGCTGATTGTACTCTCTGTCAAGCATATATATAAATCGACTCCCTCTAGCCGTAACGTCTATAGACAATGCTTGGTGAACAAAGTATTCCAGAACCAGATAATTGTCAAACCCTGATGCGTTATGTGCTATAAATGTATAACCCCTGTATTTTGGTTTTCTGAAATGTTTGACGAATTTGTCTACACAGTCTAAAGATTCAAAACTATGAATACATCCTGTGTCGTCGATAGCACACACAAGAACGGCCTCATGTTTATCGTCGTGGTATCTTGTTTCAAAATCATAATAGATGTATTTATTTGTAGGAGTTTGTGGTTTGACGGGCTGGATAAAACACTGATGTGTTGCTTTAGAGTGTATTATCGGTTCGTTACAATGTCGGCATTTTGTCTTTGTGCAAACGTGTCTGTTTTTTGTAACTGCATAAATTGCGCAGCATTGTTCACAATATTTCAGAGACTCACACGGTACTCTATTATGGACTGTTTCCGCTTGTTTATGCAGTTCGTAACAGTGCTGTGAACGACAAATACGCTTACAGTCGGGACACTTTATTGTAGGGCCTGCTTTACAGCATACCGAATAACACACCTTACATAAAAACATGCACCGATGCTTCAGAGGTTCGTTATATGTATTTAAACATAATTTACAGTGATAACTGCAGCCAAAAAAACCATTGAAGTTTTCAATTAGATAATAATGATTATCGTGCAAGTACAGCGCTACAGTTTTCACACTAGGTTCATTATGAGTTTCAAAACGCTGCAGACGCTTACGCCGTTCCCCATGGTGAAAGATTACAATTTTGATCCCTAAACGGGTTTCAAATTTCGACACATCGTTAAACGACACAGGCATGTTGCATGACAGATTGGCAGATGTGTGGAACTGTTTTGCTTTTTCTAATTTATTTTCGGGGCTCGTAGACGGGTCTAGAGCATGGACAAGGCATAGACCAAAGCATAAGTTGTTGTGATAATTTTTTGGATCGAATAGGTGTTTCCCTTTTTTGTGAAGAATTTCGTCGTATGACACGGCGCCGAGTTTAAGTCGTGCGCCGCCACCCCTTTGACTTTGTGCTATCGTCACTATAAATTCTAATTGTGAGTCTGACATTGATTCGTCATTGCTTTGAAGAACCTGCATGACCTCATTTAAAAAAACATCGGTACTGTAATCGTTGTTTTCGTTCAATAAGACCTGCACGTCTGATGCCAGAGAAGGGCCTCGTAACACAACATTGAAAGAACTACCAGGCTGTGACACATCGATAGCGTGTTCAATAACATTTGTTAAATGTTCATGCACTCTATCTGGAACCGATGAAGGTATAGTTAGGTCCATTTCCCTGAAGTCAATATTCTGTTGTAATACTAGAGCATTATAATCGTCTATGCGTCTGGTCCTAATTTTGCCGCTGGACTTTCCTCCGCCTACTTGCATTGTAAGGTTTTGATTAACGTTAGCATCTGCCATAGTAGGCGTTTGAACATGCTGTACAGTGCTGTGTGATGGCAGCTGATGCTGTGGTGTTGGGGTGTGGTGTGTGCTTGTTACAAAGCATTCAAGGTCAACAGTGTTCAACTGGGAGTCTGATATTTCATAGACGTTTAAATTAGCATTAGCATTTGTCAGAGTATGTGTTTGAACATGCTGTACAGTGCTGTGTGATGGCTGCTGATGCTGTGGTGTTGGGGTGTGGTGTGTGCTTGTTACAAAGCGTTCAAGGTCAACAGTGTTCAACTGGGAGTCTGATATTTCATAGACGTTTAAATTAGCATTAGCATTTGTCAGAGTTGGCGTTTGAACATGCAGTACAGTGTTGTGTGATGGCTGCTGATGCTGTGGTGTTGGGGTGTGGTGTGTGCTTGTTACAAAGCGTTCAAGGTCAACAGTGTTCAACTGGGAGTCTGATATTTCATAGACGTTTAAATTAGCATTAGCATTTGTCAGAGTTGGCGTTTGAACATGCAGTACAGTGTTGTGTGATGTTAGAACATTTTCAAGATCGACAGAGCATAATTCTGAATCAGAGATGTCATAAACATTATGATCAACTTGATCATTATTTAATAGGGAATCAATTACATAGTTGTCAGACACAAAATCATTGCCACTTATAGGGGGTGACGCATTTTGCGCGTCTCTTGACATTGTCAGAACATTTGCAAACAACTTAAATGTATCAACAAATTTACCACATACCTCTTTCAAATCAGAAAGATTGTATCTCTGTTTTTTAGCAGGGGGGGCGTCCATAATGACAGCGTTTACAAAAACAAAAAACTTTCTAGATAGTTGTATTGCGTTCGCAAGAATCTCTTACAATGTCTACGGCAATAGCTACAGTGTCTATAAGACTGGTAAAGTACTCGACATAAACTTTTATCTGCTTGTTCAGTGCAGAACCAATGTAAGCATCACAGACAGCCTTATAGTGTGTCTGTCTGAACAGGAGCTGCAAGACATGTTTTTTCAACAGCCTGCGTTCTTTTAACGACTCATGCAGGAGACACCTCAGTTGGTGTGTCTCAGAGTTGAGCAAATCGCTCTGCTGCATGAACACACGTAAATCTGTTTGCGATTGTTTGAGCTGGTCCTCTAACTGTAAACATTGCTGATTGTACATATACAATTGGCGTGTTAACTCATCTTGGTCGCGGAGCACGTCACGCATCAAAACATGTAGCTCAGGTTGTTGATCATGGTCCGCTGTGGTCTGTACACACTGGTCATAAAACGGTACAGGTGTCGAGCAGCGTTGTGGTGCCTCTTCTATTTCTACCCCCGGTAGCTGTTCCAGAAGGTTCTGCGGTAGAATAGGAGCGCTGTAAAATGAAAAAAACATTAGCATACTATATGTATCATACAAACAAACAAGTAAAAAAAAAAAAAAAAAACCTGTGATAAGCTTTTCATACATACCACTGTTCTATGATGCCTCCCTCTATACTGTCCGCGAGAAAGCTCTGGATGTTGAAAGAATCCCCTCGTGCAGACAGAGAAACATCACGTGGTGGTGATAATGTCAACGGTCTAAAACAAAACAATAAACAGACAATATGCACGTTAGCGTTTGTTGTATAAGTGGTGAAACACAGCCTGCGTTGATTGAGTTTTTAATTTTATTTTTACCTCGCAGTCGGATTGTTATTCTTCCTCTTCCTGAAAAACACCGGTCTATGGACGGCAATCAGTCTCCGCGACAGACCCCTCGGTCTTCTTGTTTGTCGTGCTGTCTTGTTTTTGTGCGTTGTTGTTGCCCTTGAGGGACCATGCGCTGAACCGTTTATACATCTATATGAGAGAAAAGAGAACTCTATGAACACTATACAATACAAAACAGAGCAAATCAGAAAAAAAAAAAAAAAAAAAAATAATAATAAAAAAATAAATAAAAAATAAATAAATAAAAATGAAATAAAAATAACAAGTCAATTATTTTTTAGCCCCAATAAATTATTTTTTGTCATTATTTAAGAGGAAAAACATCCCTTATAATGTTTAATCATTAATACAATTATTTACCCATTAAATTATTTATATGTAGATGATAGTTTGCATAGAACGTTCGAAATGCAATAAATGTTATGTTAGGGTTTTAATTCGAGTGCAGACATCATTTGTAGTCCTGAAAACGGATGTCACGTGGTTCGACCGGATATGCATCTATGACATCATTTTGTAGTCCTGAAAACGGATGCCACGTGGTTCGACCGGATATGCATCTATGACATCATTTTGTAGTCCTGAAAACGGATGCCACGTGGTTCGACCGGATATGCATCTATGACATCATTTTGTAGTCCTGAAAACGGATGCCACGTGGCGCGATAGGATATGCGTGTGACGTAATCATGCAGTTACCAAAACAAATGACTACGGTCTGCAGGGACTAAATCAGAAATGCTTTTTATTTTAGATCAGGTCTGTGTATCTACGCTGTTTGGTTGTAGCCCCTCCGCAAATAAACGAAAGAAGATCATTTAACGCCCTTGTGATTCCTACAACATAATTTTCTTACCTATCTCTTTCGGCCGCGCTCAGAAATGGGCGCTTACGGTGTTTGCCGAGACCTCTCGCGCGCAGTGCAACTGAAAAACATAAAACCAGATATTAATTTAGCATGCGTTGGATAACGAACGACTGATAATACGAGTTTTAATTACCAGGGGCTTGTTCTGTTTTAGACACGCAATCCGAATCATCCTCGTAAAATCGTTTTCCTGTATTAGATTAAAAAAAAGTAATATTTAGAACGGGGAAATAGTTTCTACATGATGGAAAAAAAAGAAAAAGAAATGAACGACAATTCAGCATGTGATTTCTTACCGTAATTCCCAGGCATATTTTATCCACGCAAATGTTGTTTCTTCTCCGTATGAGTGCGTAGCGAGCTAGACTGAAGGCGACACCGGTAGGGAAGCGGGCGTTGCGGTGGCGAGCTGGACTGAAGGCGACACCGGTAAGGAACCGAGCTGCGGTGGCGAGCTGGACTGAAGGCGACACCGGTAGGGAAGCGGGCGTTGCGGTGGCGAGCTGGACTGAAGGCGACACCGGTAGGGAAGCGGGCGTTGCGGTGGCGAGCTGGACTGAAGGCGACACCGGTAGGGAAGCGGGCGTTGCGGTGGCGAGCTGGACTGAAGGCGACACCGGTAGGGAAGCGGGCGTTGCGGTGGCGAGCTGGACTGAAGGCGACACCGGTAGGGAAGCGGGCGTTGCGGTGGCGAGCTGGACTGAAGGCGACACCGGTAGGGAAGCGGGCGTTGCGGTGGCGAGCTGGACTGAAGGCGACACCGGTAGGGAAGCGGGCGTTGCGGTGGCGAGCTGGACTGAAGGCGGCACAGGTAGGGAACCGGGCGTCTGCTGCAGCGAGTTGCTTTGGCTGTGGCGGTGTACAGAATGAAGGTCGCCCCGGCTACCGCTATATACCCATACGCGACTTGGTCATGTCTGGACACAACACGCTGAAGTCGCTTCAGCCGGGATGTGTCCGGGCGTGAATCCCTTATTCTTGACCATGACTTTTAATGGGCGCCCCATCAGTTTTGCGTGTGAAGCCGTCTGAGGAGACAGACACTTTGGCGTCTTTCATGAATCGTTACATCAAAACACACACCACAGTCTGCTTGGCTCTGTTATTTGCTGTGCTTATGCATCTCTAGCTTTTCACACGTCTTTTACTTCAAACATGCAATACTGACTGCATGTCACTGCAAAAAAAATAAAAAAAATAACGGTAAACAAAGCCGTTTTATTTCTATGTTGTTTTTGTTTACAGAATCTCGTATTTACGCACACCCATGCTCTTAAAGCATAACTGTTTAATGTTACTTTTAAACGGGGTTTTATTTACAGACAGATTTACACACACACACATGCTCTTAAAGCATAACTGTTTAATGTTACTTTTAAACGGGTTTTGTTTACAGTCAGATTTACGCACACCCATGCTCTTAAAGCATAACTGTTTAATGTTACTTTTAAACGGGTTTTGTTTACAGTCAGATTTACGCACACCCATGCTCTTAAAGCATAACTGTTTAATGTTACTTTTAAACGGGTTTTGTTTACAGAATCTCGTATTTACGTCCGCACATGCTCTTAAAGCATAACTGTTTAATGTTACTTTTAAAACAGGGACATCGTTTCTAGGATCCCCGTGGAGTGTGAGACGCTAGCATCATGGGGGGTGAGAGGAGGGGGTCTGCTGTGGTGTGTAGACACACACAGCCGTAGTGTCTAGGATCCCACGTGGGGTGTGCTTTGCGAGGACATTTCAATTACAAACACTATAGTGGGTCATGTCGCCGCATAGCCCAGCGCCCCATCAGCTGTGCTCGTTAAAGCAGTCTGAGGAGACAGACACTTGGCGTCTTTCATGAATCGTTACATCAAAACACACACCACAGTCTGCTTGGCTCTGTTATTTGCAGTGCTTATGCATCTCAAGCTTTTCACACGTCTTTTACTTCAAACATGCGTGTGCGTGTGTGTGCGCGTGCGTGTGCGTGTGTTAAAAGCATCACTACAACCATGTCAAAACAATACATTATCTCAAATGCATACAAGTCAGACACAATATACTGTTGTAAATGTAACTTTAATTCTGTGTTTGTTTTCCTATGGAAAACGGTAAACAAAACGTTTTATTTTTATGTTTGTTTTGTTTACAGAATCCCGTATTTACGCCCGCACACATTTCTCTAAAATAAAATAATGAAACCAACAAAATATATTATTATCACTATTCTTATTAGTATTGTATTATTCCACTATAGAAACATTACAGAAGTAAATACAAACTAAGAATCAAAATGACTTTGGAATAGCCAAAACTAGTATAACTAAGTTAAGACTAATAAAAATGAAACATTGCAGCTTAGCTCTTAAAGCATAGCTGTTTAATGTTACTTAAAAGTAAACTTTTAAAAACAGTTTGTCACACACAACATCGTCAACCAATTGTCGTTACAGCCAATGGGTCACATGGTTTTGCATCAGGGGAAGGGTGAGAGGAGGGGGTCTGCTGTGGTGTGAGGTCGTTACAGCCATTGGGTCACATGGTTTTGCATCAGGGGAAGGGTGAGAGGAGGGGGTCTGCTGTGGTGTGAACCGGTTTGCCCATGCACCTGCATGCAGGTGCCCCATGTACCTGTAGTGGCGCCATTGTGTCTAGACACCACGTGGGTTAGGGAGGTGTGATTGTTTACACATAATTAGCATAACAAAGAAAAAATTAGCATAACAAAAAAAGCAGCCCCATAATTACTACTTACAAGTATAATCAGCCCGACTTGTGATTCTTGTAACAGTAGTGGGCGGGGCTGTCACAGTAAAGGGGCGTGACTGCTCCGTCTAAAACCACAGCTCCAAGTCTCTACTGAAGCACCTCCTGAAGCCTTCACTGAGGAGCTAGTTGGAAGTGGGCAGGAGAAGGGAAAGTGAATTGGCTTCAGGAAGAGCCCCAGTGTTTCTGCCGGTTCTCAATCGTCCATGAAGCGTTCATCCTTGTGGACTGGACCGAGTGGAGAATGATCGGCTTCTTCTCTGGTGGTCAGAAAGTGTTGAGGATATGATGGAGTCTTCAGGTCACAGCAGATCCCTCACACAGGTCTGTGACCCACAGCACAGAGGTCCCAGGTTCATTCCCCAGGCTAGGAGGCGGGGCCTTTCTATGTGGAAGTCTGTGGGTGCATCCAAAAAGTTCAACTGGTAAGAGGTCTAAGCCAAGCCGGATGTGCATCAGTGTCCGCCATGATAAGTGTCCGGAGTGATTCATGCACAACTGCTGTTGACTGACAGGCACACATTTAATAATAATCATTTAAAAAAAAGATTCTGCCTAAGCCAAACCTTATAAAAGTGACACAGTATAATATAAAAATATAAAGCTGGAGTCCCGACAGCACAGTCACATCTCAGTGTTTTAAACACAGAGAGATAAACACAGTAAATGAGCCGCAGCCCCGTCCGCTTGACGCAGGATAGAATGGTTCGAATTCCGGGTTTCATCCACATATATATATATATAATGCTATGTTTAGCCTCTGTTTTGTTTATTCATTCATTCATTATAATCTATTGAACAGATATGTAATTACAGTGAGAATAAAGGTTCAACAGAAAAAGTCTAAACATGCAAACATGCGTCTCATTCTTCTTGTGTTTGTATTGTAGCGGCTCAGGTCTGTCAAGGTTCAGTTCACGGTGCACGTGTGAAATAAGTAAGGATTAAACAACTCGGAGCCGTGCATTAGACGGTTATAATGCACGACGCGGAGTCAAGAACACCATGACGCGCAGCGGAGTGGAGTTACTCCTGCATTATAAGCGTCTAATGCGGCTCCTCGTTGTTTAATCCGCTTATACCAGGGTCCCACAAACGCAACATTTATAATAAATGTGTTTTTCATTTACTAAACTCACTAAATTTGCCAGACTACGGGACTATTTTGTGTGGGTTATTAGCCGGTCACTGAAGGCTGGTCTCAGAGCGAGTCATTCTCCGCAGCTATTACGAGGATCTCAGTCAGGCTCAACGACACAACATCAGCACAGAATCACAACACAACAGGACTAACCCGGAAACACTTTTCCCTGGAAGTAAACACCGATATGCGGCGCTCGTGGGCAGGAGTTATTTCACTTTTACGCTGTTTAACCTGAAGCTAGCTAGCTAGCTCAACCAGCTCAACTGTTTATGGAAACAGCTGCGGTGGAGTCGCTCACACCTGGGCCCCCCCAACTGAAACTTTTACTAATCCAGACAAATATGCTTAAATGCAGGATCATTTTATGTACGCCTGAAAATGATGAATAGCCTTAACCGTTTTCAATAGAAATGTAAAGCTCATATGTTATTAACAGTAGCTAACCTAGCTGCTCACTCTCCTCTACAAACATTTAGCAAACGCTTTGTTTTGGCCAAAAACATTTAAATTAAACAAAATCCATCTCACTCGTTCCTGTCAGTCACTGATTACACCTTTATCTGATTCAGCTGTGTCATGCGTTGCTATGGCGATGCCCACAGCGGAGTGATATCCCAGTGATTTAACTACCGGACTACGTGTGCGGTTATACCAAAATAATGCACCAGCCAATCAGAATCCAGTATTCACCCAGACCATGGTATAAAGAGCGATAATGTTCGTTTTGAAATGAAATAGCCTGATATTCATCATTAGGCAGCATTCATAATCTCAGAAAAAAACTGACAAAGCCGCTTGTGGCTTTACAATAAAATGTTGCCCCCTGGCCCCACAATACAAAACACAATAAAAACCGCAGTGCTCGAAAGGAAGAAAAAAAGAAAAAGGGGGGGGGGGGGGGGGGGGGGGGGGGGGGAGAAGCACCGCAGTGAGATAAGTTTCACTTTCACTTTCCAAACACGGAGCTAAAGCACTCATGGAGCAGAGTTTATTTTATGTAATTTTTTTAATTTATACTTGAGTAGAAGTATATGTACTTTGTACATGAGTAAAAAAGATTACTATCCAGAAGGGATTTACAATATACAGTAGGCCTATATAACTGTTTTTTGTTTTTCTTTCGTTGTACTTTTTTCTTTCTTTTTTCCTCATGGAGCAGAGGTGACGTTCCTGTTCTTGGACATTAAGCTTGTACTTTGTTGGAAACAAAGCTTTTTAGGCCGGATTAGGACCATGGATCTTAGGCGCAGAGCACTGGATCATCACTTCCATCAGTCTGCTCATCAGCAGGAGAAACCTTCACAAAGTGACACACATGTGCTCTGTTTAGGTGCACGCACGCGCCTGACACAGTTTATATTCAGACGTCATCTACAGCCAATCAGAAGCCTCCGTCCTGACAGGTATAAACCTGAACTGTGCGTCAGGGCTTTTGGCGCCATAAAGCTGCAGATAAGAGCAGAGCACAAACAGGAAGCTCGACTGCACTTTTGAGTTTCTCCTGTCAAACCATCATCAGTGAAACATGTCCAGCTGAAATGTGACTTCACTGACACGTGTCACAGACTCTTCTGCCGCGCACGAGATGTTTCAGTCGATGTGCCACCGCAGAGGGAAGTGCTCAGGCTCCTCCTCACAGCAGCGCGCGCTCTCTCTCTGAGATAAAGTCCCGCCCCTCCCAGCGCTGATGTAGAACATGCTCTTGACACCTTCACTTCTCCTGTCCCTGTCTCAGCGTGAGCAGCTGCACGGACACGGAGACTTCAGCCACAGGACCCCCCCCCACCCCCCCGCCCCGCGCCTCCGCTTCAGCTGACCGGCCGCCGCCTCCCACCGCCGCCACAGTGAGTTTCACTCGCCGGACAGGCTTTTCCATATGAATCAATCACGGCTCCGTAGTTTGTGAAATTGGCGGGAAGATCGTGTTTGTTTCCGCGTCTCTGACCCCCCCTACTGGAGACTAACCTTTGTGTCATGTTCAGAAACACGGCCCTAATCTCATGTCAGGGCCTTTTGTGCCACTTTGTGACGGCTGTAAAAAAGATTGTAGATGAAAATGTTGTTTATTCACATAATTATGTTCATCCAGGTCAGTTCTGCACAAAAAGATCAACACATTTTACTATTTTATAGCCCATTAAAAAGAAAAAAAAGTACACAAAATGAACACACACAATTGTCCATTTGGATTTACATTTGAAAACACCCTTGGGTGCTGGGGATGTACCGGGGTGCAGGTGTGATGTTTGGACTGTGTGGGCTGTTACACTGGCCTGGGGGGTCGAGGTGTTGGGGAGTGTTGGAGATGTGATACTGATCTTTGACATACCCAAGGTTTTTTAAATAGGCTGTGAAATAGTAAAATGTTTTGATATTTTTTCAAACTTTGGTAGTTTTGTGCAGAACTGAAGTGCTTTAATAGTTTTGGAGCCTTAAAGGAACAGGCCCCCGTTTTTACATACTGAGATATGTTCTTACCTGAGCTTTGACGAGTTCTTTAGGACCTGTCTGATCTTCCCCCGTGCCTTCAGTCACGTAAACACAGCACAGACGGCGTTGGCATTTAGCCTCTCCCTCTCTACTCTATAGCTCCAAAACAGGTCAAGATAGAAGCTACCAAGCTCTTCCACGTTTTCCCTATTTAAATATGGTTACGTGAAGTGTTCCACTACAAAGTATAATTACACAAAATTAAACAATGTGGATTTTCTAAGCGGATAAAAGGGGGAACTATATTGTAAGGAGTAAAGTGAAGATTACTGCGCGGATTTCGAACTACTCCTGGGCGGCTCTGAGGACAGCGGCCCCAAAGACTGATCACAGGACAGAATGTTACTTCTTAATGATAGTTTGTTTCATTCTGTCAGCAGTGCTGCTGTTTTGTAATCAGTGCTTTAAGTGGACAAAAAAAAGTGCCGGTACTCGATTTTTTGCCAAGACCCCCCCACAAGAAAAAGATCAAAAATAGGCCTATATATAATGTTATATTTGTCCTTCTTTTCTTTATTATTTGTACAGCGTTATTACTGTATAAATGATATTGTAATAACGTGGGACTGTATCATTTATATATATCATTACATATCATTTATATCATGTATTCACAATAATCAGTCAGATCTTAATAAATATGCATAATAATAAAACAGTAATGGAAGCCCAGTCTTACCTTTAGCAGACAGACTGTTTCAGCTGAATTCTTACAGGTGGGTGTCTCTGAAGCTCTGTTACAGATGTGATTCTTAAAGACTATGTCTATGTCTGTGCTTTCCAAAGTGTCTAACAAACTCTTCATGTTCTGTGCTGTCATTGCAGCTCGTCAGGCTCTGTCTGCAGTCGCCTCATCTCAGTCCACAGAAGTTTGTTTCAATCCACATTTACCACTTTGTTTTGATCGCATCTACGAGGCCAAGCGGGCACATGGATCTCGCGCTCGTCGCCACTTGTGAGAACCTCCATGACCGCGACACAGGTGGGGTCAGCCTTGTTCTTTTACTGCTCTGGAGCAGGAGAGCAGAAGTGTTCATTGTGTTTTAACCAAACAGCGATGTTTGTGTTTCACACTCCCTCCCCGGGATCCGCTTGTTTGTGTGGACGAGCATCGTTGTTTACAGAGGCTACAGCGACGCACCGCGCTCTTCACTCATACAACTCAAGGGTGTCTGGGTAATGTAGTCTCTGCTCACGCTGGGACGAAGTAGGAAGTGAAAATGGTGTTTCTTTGCTTAGCGGAGCGCTGGTGTTAAAAAACCTGCCACCTTCCTCCCAACGAAGCCGGAAAACACTGTCCTCAGATAAACCGGAGCACTTCAGGACCTGTCAATGCCAAAACTTTGCTAACTGCAATACAACCTGTGTGGTTTAGGACTGACTGTGAATGTGGCTGCTTTTATGTTGGACGTACAAAAAATAAAATAAAAGAAGGTTTTGCTGAACATCAATATGCTTTGAAAATACAAAACCTGGATTACCCAACACTTCACAACCATGAGCCACACAGACATCAGACTGTGTGAGCTCTTCTGGGTCTAAGTTATCTTTGTCTCTTTGATGTTTGTGAGTTTGATGCATGCGTTTACTGTTACACACTGCTTACTCTAGGCCAGACCTGGGCAAAATACGGCCCGCGGGCCACATCAGGCCTACGAGATGATTCAGTCCGGCCCACGACTTGTAGGGCATAAATTCATAAGTATGTCAAAAATAAAGTAAGTCTCTCGCCCACTCCTGTGCGGAATGATGAATTTTTAAAGAAATTGCCAGAATGCTCATTCCAGCCTCTAGGGGGCAGGGGTCCAGCAGAGGGCACTGACATAATGAAAGATCAGGATATAAACAACACATTGTAGTCAAGTGGGAAATGGAGAGTCTGCCCCTGGGCAGCTGTGGCTACAATAGTAGCTTGACATGGCTAAATATTTACAGAGAATAATAGTCCTACTAAATAACGGTAGGTTTCAGCTTTTCAAAATACACAAAGTTGAGCAAAAAATGTTGAGTTATTGTTGGTGCGGCTCCGACTCCATTTAGGCTTCTCATGTGGCCCTTATGAAAATGAACTGCCCCCCCCCCCGATCTATCATTCATCCTGACCTCCTGAACATTGCTCTGCTTTTAAGTTTTAGTTTTTCTCTCTATATACATTTGTATATATTCTTCTTCTTATACAACTACACGAACCCTCAGAAGCACGCACGTCTCCTGCTTTGAACAAAATGTAGCACTCGGTGTCTTCATATTTGGTCATCCTAATGGTCACCGTAGTTTATCAGCGTGTAATAGTGCTCAGGTCAAGTCTTCTGGTTTCATGGGGTCATCTTTGTGGTGAGGACCCTTCCCCCTCACCGTCTCCACAGACAACTAGCTAGCTACGAACAAGCTAACTGTCTCTTCCCCTTTGAATTCCTCAGGCCAGACCTTCCACTCGGAATCCGACGCAGAGATGGCCGGCTGGTGGATCACAGACCAGGACTTGGAGATTTTGTTCCCGGACATCAATGAGAGAAACAATTTCAGGGAGCGCCTGGTGGAGTTAAAGGTAAGTGGTTTTGTTCTATTCTTCTATTCCCATCAGAAACCAAAGCCTTGTGACCTGTGCGTTGTTTTTGATTGACAGAAACAACAAGAACAGGATCCTGCTGAAGGAGGCAGCATGGCCACTTTGTTCCAATCGCCTCGAGAGCAGTTCACCCCATTCGGGTTTGTACCCGCCTGACTATAATACACACTACAGCACAAACAACAAACAAGACTTTGATAAACAGGGGTTAAAGTGGGCCCAAACCCTCCGGAGCTAAGGCCTGTCCACACAAAGTCAAGCTCAGGACTAAATGCAAAAATATTTTTGTTTGTTTATTTCATCAATGAAATTGTATTTGTCTGTAAAGAAACAGAGAGGAAAGATCTCTACATGGGTTTACATGGGTCGTCAAAACTTTCTCTGAAACAATGACATCACAGCGCCAGGGTTGTGTCTGTTAGCCATGACCTACTGACCTTATAAGATTTACTGCACTCTTCTATACTCCACCGCACTCCGTGAGCCACAGGGGACCAGGAGGAAGAGGCAGAGTGAGCCCCCCATCGGTCTGTGTTTTTGGACTGACCGTAACAGTCCGGTCACTGAAAGAATAAACTCGACTCCTCGTCTGTTCTGTAGATTATAAATCCATGAATCCCTTTCAATTTCACTGTTTACATTCTACAAATGTTTTCTGCACATGGGCTCTCTACACATTCTTCTATTATCTGTGGTAGCGTCACAGCGCCACACACAGGCGGGGCAGGGGAATTGCAGTGGTTTTGCACACATAAGTGTCTTCATGCCAGTGCCGTCGCTCCAGCTTTTAGATGAGCCACAGCAGATTGGGGCTGCATCTAAAAAGTGGCATTGTGGCAATATGGCTGCTTTCTCCTTAAAGGAATAGGCCACCGATTTCACATACTGAGATATGTTCTTACCTGAGCTGAGACGAGTTCTTTAGGACCTGTCTGATCTTCACCCATGCCTTCAGTCACGTAAACACAGCACAGACGGCGTTAGCATTTAGCCTCTCCCTCTCTCCTCTATAGCTCCAAAACAGGTCAAGATAGAAGCTACCAAGCTCTTCCACGTTTTCCCTATTTAAATATGGTTACGTGAAGTGTTACACTACAAAGTATAATTACACTAAATTAAACAATGTGGATTTTCTAAGCGGATAAAAGGGGAACTATATTGTAAGGCGTAATAATACCAGGAGTAGTTTGAAAACCGTGCAGTAATATCTTCACTTTACTGTACAACTCCTGGTTATACTTATTATACTTTGTAGTGGAACACTTCACGTAACCATATTTAAATATCTGTCATGTCTGGTCAACGATGAGGAAGAGCCTCCTAAACTTATTTACACTTTTTACATGCAGCCGGGTTTTTTAGAGCAACTGAATGTTCTCCCCACCTCCCCTTCATATGTATCGAATCGTTCAGGTATCGGTATCAAAAACCAAGGATATTAAATTACTGGTATCGGAAAAGCTTAGACAGAGACAAATCCTAGATCATATGTACTTCTCCATAGTTTGGTCACTGACTTTCTTACCTGTGTCTTTAGCCCTCAGGGTTTTAAACAACTGCAATCTATGCCAAGCCAACCAACCTGTGGTACTGCTGCCTCCAGCACCATGGCCAGGAAAGGTAAGATGTTCACCCAGCCTGTAATATGTGAGTGTGATTCGAACATTCTGACATGAAAACTTAACTTTCAACACAGTGAAGAGGAAACAGGAAGCTGAACCATCGCAAAGGAACACAAGGAAAAAGCAGCGAGATGCATCTTTGGACAGCACTTCTGCATCACACACTGAAGGTATGAAAATCCTGGACACACAGGGGGTTCCACAGTCAGGGGCCACACTCAGGAACAGAGCGTTCCACAGTCAGGGGCCACACTCAGGAACAGAGCGTTCCACAGTCAGGGGCCACACTCAGGAACAGAGCGTTCCACAGTCAGGGGCCACACTCAGAGACAGAGCGTTCCACAGTCAGGGGCCACACTCAGAGACAGAGCGTTCCACAGTCAGGGGCCACACTCAGAGACAGAGCGTTCCACAGTCAGGGGCCACACTCAGAGACAGAGCGTTCCACAGTCAGGGGCCACACTCAGAGACAGAGCGTTCCACAGTCAGGGGCCACACTCAGAGACAGAGCGTTCCACAGTCAGGGGCCACACTCAGGAACAGAGCGTTCCACAGTCAGGGGCCACACTCAGAGACAGAGCGTTCCACAGTCAGGGGCCACACTCAGAGACAGAGCGTTCCACAGTCAGGGGCCACACTCAGAGACAGAGCGTTCCACAGTCAGGGGCCACACTCAGGAACAGAGCGTTCCACAGTCAGGGGCCACACTCAGAGACAGAGCGTTCCACAGTCAGGGGCCACACTCAGAAACAGAGCGTTCCACAGTCAGGGGCCACACTCAGAGACAGAGCGTTCCACAGTCAGGGGCCACACTCAGAGACAGAGCGTTCCACAGTCAGGGGCCACACTCAGGAACAGAGCGTTCCACAGTCAGGGGCCACACTCAGAAACAGAGCGTTCCACAGTCAGGGGCCACACTCAGAGACAGAGCGTTCCACAGTCAGGGGCCACACTCAGAAACAGAGCGTTCCACAGTCAGGGGCCACACTCAGAAACAGAGCGTTCCACAGTCAGGGGCCACACTCAGAGACAGAGCGTTCCACAGTCAGGGGCCACACTCAGAGACAGAGCGTTCCACAGTCAGGGGCCACACTCAGAGACAGAGCGTTCCACAGTCAGGGGCCACACTCAGAAACAGAGCGTTCCACAGTCAGGGGCCACACTCAGAGACAGAGCGTTCCACAGTCAGGGGCCACACTCAGAGACAGAGCGTTCCACAGTCAGGGGCCACACTCAGAAACAGAGCGTTCCACAGTCAGGGGCCACACTCAGGAACAGAGCGTTCCACAGTCAGGGGCCACACTCAGAGACAGAGCGTTCCACAGTCAGGGGCCACACTCAGAGACAGAGCGTTCCACAGTCAGGGGCCACACTCAGAGACAGAGCGTTCCACAGTCAGGGGCCACACTCAGAAACAGAGCGTTCCACAGTCAGGGGCCACACTCAGAGACAGAGCGTTCCACAGTCAGGGGCCACACTCAGAAACAGAGCGTTCCACAGTCAGGGGCCACACTCAGAAACAGAGCGTTCCACAGTCAGGGGCCACACTCAGAGACAGAGCGTTCCACAGTCAGGGGCCACACTCAGAAACAGAGCGTTCCACAGTCAGGGGCCACACTCAGAAACAGAGCGTTCCACAGTCAGGGGCCACACTCAGAAACAGAGCGTTCCACAGTCAGGGGCCACACTCAGAGACAGAGCGTTCCACAGTCAGGGGCCACACTCAGGAACAGGAACAGGACTGAAGAAACAGTATTTTTGACTGAACCTTTGAGAGTCCTGGGGCCTCATTTATAAAGCTCACGTAAGGACAAAAGGAGGCCAAAACCAATGGGCGCTGGCTGCTCTGCTTTATGACCACGACACTGGGGGCCGCCATTGCTCCGCCATTGCTGTAGTACCTCCATATCGCCACTAGGCCCCCATTGAAAAGCATTGGAGTTTAGACAGTCTGCTCCTCATTCTCCTCCCTCTCTCTCTCACCACCCGGACTCTGCTCATCATTCTCCTCCCTCTCTCTCTCACCACCCGGACTCTGCTCATCATTCTCCTCCCTCTCTCTCTCACCACCCGGACTCTGCTCATCATTCTCCTCCCTCTCTCTCTCACCACCCGGACTCTGCTCATCATTCACCTCCCTCTCTCTCTCTCACCACCCGGACTCTGCTCCTCATTCACGCCCAAAGCGAACCGCTCCCTCGCCCCCCAACCCCAACTACACGTACAGCGAGCTCAAGAAACAATATCTGAGTGATTAAAAGCTTATTCTGTAGTTTCAGGAAGTTTGAGCTCCGTGAATGGCACTGGCAAATATCACAATCAGCGTCTAAAGGCTCTTCTTTACGTTCTTAAAGTGTTTTTCCAAAAGTTTTATTAATGACTCTGCAAATATACTTGATCAGAGAAAAAGCTCTAACATGTCAGTAAAGATCCACCCGGCCTCTGCTGTCACTGCTGCGCCGTGAGGCCCCTCCCTCACTGCTGCGGCATGAGGCCCCTCCCTCTCTGCTGCGGCGTGAGGCCCCTCCCTCTCTGCCCCCAGTGTCTCGGTAAAACCCTCTCATTGCTGCCTCTTGTTTAGGTAAATCTCATTCATAAGTTACTTTGCATGTCCTTATATGGTGTAATGGAGGAGTACAGGGGGCGTGTCCTGAGGAGGGGTCATGTGCGCACGTTTCTGCTCCACGTGGAATCAGTGAAGGGGAGATTAGGTGGTGCTGGTCCGTACGTGAAGTTTGGGTTTTGCTCGTGCGGACTCTTATAGGCAGAGTTTCACGCACAGTTTTATAAATGAGACCCCTGGAGTTCTAGGAATAGTGTGACTTGACCTTTAAAGGAACAGGCCACCGTTTTTACATACTGAGATATGTTCCTACCTTAGCTGTGACGAGTTCTTTAGGACCTGTCTGGTCTTCACCCGTGCCTTCAGTCACGTAAACACAGCGCAGACGGCGTTAGCATTTAGCCTCTCCCTCTCTCCACTATAGCTCCAAAACAGGTCAAGATAGAAGCTACCAAGCTCTTCCTTGTTTTCCCTATTTAAATATGGTTACGTGAAGTGTTCCACTACAAAGTATAATTACACAAAATTAAACAATGTGGATTTTCTAAGCGGATAAAAGGGGGAACTATATTGTAAGGCGTAATAACACCAGGAGTAGTTCGAAATCCGCGCAGTAATCTTCACTTTACTGTGCGGATGCCAAATTACTCCTGGTATTTTTACGCCTTGCAATATAGTTCCCCCTTTTATCCGCTTAGAAATTCCCCATTGTTTAATTTTGTGTAATTATACTTTGTAGTGGAACACTTCACGTAACCATATTTAAATAGAGAAAACGTGGAAGAGCTTGGTAGCTTCTATCTTGACCTGTTTTGGAGCTATAGTGGAGAGAGGGAGAGGCTAAATGCTAACGCCGTCTGAGTTGTGTTTACGTGACTGAAGGCACGGGGGAAGATCAGACAGGTCCTAAAGAACTCGTCAAAGCTAAGGTAAGAACATATCTCAGTATGTAAAAGCGGTGGCCTATTCCTTTAACTTGACATTATTAAATTAAAAACTATTGTCCCCAATAGACGACAACTCACAGGCAGTAAAAAGAGTGATGGATGAAGTCATGAAGAAACTGACAGAAACGGACAATGACTTGGTGAAATTCTTGAGGTCAGTCACTTTACTGCATTGGTGTATCTGTGTTTACTTTAATCTGTGAGTTGAAGAAAGTCTTATCTTGATTTACCTGCTGTCGATGTCCCCACAGGGAGTCGATCCAGGGATTGAATGTGAATAAGAAGGAGCTGGTCGGGGTGTTCGGTAAAACCGGAGCAGGGAAGAGCTCTCTGATAAACGCCATTATCGGAGAAAATGACCTACTGCCCACTGGGAGCGTCGAGGCGTGCACCTCTGTCATCATCAAAGTGGAGGCCAACACCGAGAACCAGTACAAGATGGAAGTGAAGCTAATCTCAAAGGAGGTCATGTGACTTTTGAAAATTATATTATCTTCTTAAAAACCACACTTGGCCTCCTATTTGTTTCTAAATGACAACATAACAAGAGTTATGATAGAGTTATGATAGAGCTATGATAGAGTCATGATAGTCATGATAGAGTTATGATAGAGTTATGACAGTCATGATAGAGTCATGATAGAGTCATGATAGAGTCATGATAGAGTCATGATAGAGTTATGATAGAGTTATGATAGAGTTATGATAGAGTTATGATAGAGCTATGATAGAGTCACGATAGAGTCACGATAGAGTTATGATAGAGTTATGATAGAGTTATGATAGAGCTATGATAGAGTTTTGATAGAGTTATGATAGAGTTATGATAGAGCTATGATAGAGTTATGATAGAGCTATGATAGAGTCACGATAGAGTCACGATAGAGTTATGATAGAGTTATGATAGAGTTATGATAGAGTTATGATAGAGCTATGATAGAGTTTTGATAGAGTCATGATAGAGTCACGATAGAGTCATGATAGAGCTATGATAGAGTTATGATAGAGCTATGATAGAGTCACGATAGAGTCATGATAGAGTTATGATAGAGTTATGATAGAGTTATGATAGAGTTATGATAGAGCTATGATAGAGTTTTGATAGAGTCATGATAGAGTCATGATAGAGTCATGATAGAGTTATGATAGAGTCATGATAGTCATGATAGAGTTATGATAGAGTTATGATAGAGTCATGACAGAGTCATGATAGAGTTTTGATAGAGTTATGATAGAGTCATGATAGAGTCACGATAGAGTCATGATAGAGTCATGATAGAGTCATGACAGAGTCATGATAGAGTCATGATAGAGTTATGATAGAGTTATGACAGAGTCATGTTAGAGTTTTGATAGAGTTATGATAGAGTCATGACAGAGTCATGATAGAGTTTTGATAGAGTCATGACAGAGTCATGATAGAGTTTTGATAGAGTTTTGATAGAGTCATGATAGAGTCACGATAGAGTTATGACAGAGTCATGATAGAGTCATGATAGAGTCATGATAGAGTCATGATAGAGTTATGATAGAGTTATGACAGAGTCATGATAGAGTTTTGATAGAGTTATGATAAAGTCATGACAGAGTCATGATAGAGTTTTGATAGAGTCATGACAGAGTCATGATAGTTTTGATAGAGTTATGATAGAGTCATGATAGAGTCACGATAGAGTCATGATAGAGTCATGACAGAGTCATGATAGAGTCATGATAGAGTCATGATAGAGTCATGATAGAGTTATGATAGAGTCATGACAGAGTCATGATAGAGTCATGATAGAGTCATGATAGAGTCATGATAGAGTTATGATAGAGTCATGACAGAGTCATGATAGAGTTTTGATAGAGTCATGACAGAGTCATGATAGAGTTTTGATAGAGTTTTGATAGAGTCATGATAGAGTCACGATAGAGTTATGACAGAGTCATGATAGAGTCATGATAGAGTCATGATAGAGTCATGATAGAGTTATGACAGAGTCATGATAGAGTTTTGATAGAGTTATGATAAAGTCATGACAGAGTCATGATAGAGTTTTGATAGAGTCATGACAGAGTCATGATAGAGTTTTGATAGAGTTATGATAGAGTCATGATAGAGTCATGATAGAGTCACGATAGAGTCATGATAGAGTCATGACAGAGTCATGATAGAGTCATGATAGAGTCATGATAGAGTCATGATAGAGTTATGATAGAGTCATGACAGAGTCATGATAGAGTCATGATAGAGTCATGATAGAGTTATGATAGAGTCATGACAGAGTCATGATAGAGTCATGATAGAGTCATGACAGAGTCATGATAGAGTCATGATAGAGTCATGATAGAGTCATGATAGAGTTATGACAGAGTTATGACAGAGTCATGATAGAGTTATGATAGAGTCATGACAGAGTCATGACAGAGTCATGATAGAGTCATGATAGAGTCATGATAGAGTCATGATAGAGTCATGACAGAGTCATGATAGAGTCATGATAGAGTCATGACAGAGTCATGATAGAGTCATGATAGAGTCATGATAGAGTCATGATAGAGTCATGATAGAGTTATGATAGAGTTATGACAGAGTCATGATAGAGTCATGATAGAGGTATGATAGAGTTATGACAGAGTCATGATAGAGTTATGATAGAGTCATGATAGAGTCATGATAGAGTCATGATAGAGTCATGATAGAGTTATGATAGAGTTATGATAGAGCTATGATAGAGCTATGATAGAGGTATGATAGAGTCATGATAGAGTCATGATAGAGTTATGATAGAGCTATGATAGAGGTATGATAGAGTCATGACAGAGTCATGATAGAGTTATGATAGAGTCATGATAGAGTCATGATAGAGTCATGATAGAGCTATGATAGAGTTATGATAGAGCTATGATAGAGTCACGATAGAGTTATGATAGAGATATGATAGAGTTTTGATAGAGTTATGATAGAGTTATGATAGAGCTATGATAGAGTTTTGATAGAGTCATGATAGAGTCACGATAGAGTTATGATAGAGTCATGATAGAGTCATGATTGAGTTATGATAGAGTTATGACAGAGTCATGATAGAGTTTTGATAGAGTTATGATAGAGTCATGACAGAGTCATGATAGAGTCATGATAGAGTTATGATAGTCATGATAGAGTCATGATAGAGTCATGATAGAGTTATGATAGAGTCATGATAGAGTCATGATAGAGTCATGATAGAGTCATGATAGAGTTATGATAGAGTTATGACAGAGTCATGATAGAGCTATGATAGAGTCACGATAGAGTCATGATAGAGTTATGATAGAGCTATGATAGAGTCACGATAGAGTCATGATAGAGTTATGATAGAGTTATGATAGAGTTATGATAGAGCTATGATAGAGTTTTGATAGAGTTATGATAGAGTTATGATAGAGCTATGATAGAGTTATGATAGAGCTATGATAGAGTCACGATAGAGTCACGATAGAGTTATGATAGAGTTATGATAGAGTTATGATAGAGTTATGATAGAGCTATGATAGAGTTTTGATAGAGTCATGATAGAGTCACGATAGAGTCATGATAGAGCTATGATAGAGTTATGATAGAGCTATGATAGAGTCACGATAGAGTCATGATAGAGTTATGATAGAGTTATGATAGAGTTATGATAGAGTTATGATAGAGCTATGATAGAGTTTTGATAGAGTCATGATAGAGTCACGATAGAGTCATGATAGAGTTATGATAGAGTCATGATAGTCATGATAGAGTTATGATAGAGTTATGATAGAGTCATGACAGAGTCATGATAGAGTTTTGATAGAGTTATGATAGAGTCATGATAGAGTCACGATAGAGTCATGATAGAGTCATGATAGAGTCATGATAGAGTCATGATAGAGTCATGATAGAGTTATGATAGAGTTATGACAGAGTCATGATAGAGTTTTGATAGAGTTATGATAAAGTCATGACAGAGTCATGATAGAGTTTTGATAGAGTCATGACAGAGTCATGATAGTTTTGATAGAGTTATGATAGAGTCATGATAGAGTCACGATAGAGTCATGATAGAGTCATGACAGAGTCATGATAGAGTCATGATAGAGTCATGATAGAGTCATGATAGAGTTATGATAGAGTCATGACAGAGTCATGATAGAGTCATGATAGAGTCATGATAGAGTCATGATAGAGTTATGATAGAGTCATGACAGAGTCATGATAAGAGTTTTGATAGAGTCATGACAGAGTCATGGTAGAGTTTTGATAAAGTTTTGATAGAGTCATGATAGAGTCACGATAGAGTTATGACAGAGTCATGATAGAGTCATGATAGAGTCATGATAGAGTCATGATAGAGTTATGACAGAGTCATGATAGAGTTTTGATAGAGTTATGATAAAGTCATGACAGAGTCATGATAGAGTTTTGATAGAGTTATGATAGAGTCATGATAGAGTCACGATAGAGTCATGATAGAGTCATGACAGAGTCATGATAGAGTCATGATAGAGTTATGATAGAGTCATGACAGAGTCATGATAGAGTCATGATAGAGTCATGATAGAGTTATGATAGAGTCATGACAGAGTCATGATAGAGTCATGATAGAGTCATGACAGAGTCATGACAGAGTCATGATAGAGTCATGATAGAGTCATGATAGAGTTATGACAGAGTCATGATAGAGTTATGATAGAGTCATGATAGAGTCATGATAGAGTCATGACAGAGTCATGACAGAGTCATGATAGAGTCATGATAGAGTCATGATAGAGTCATGATAGAGTCATGACAGAGTCATGATAGAGTCATGATAGAGTCATGACAGAGTCATGATAGAGTCATGATAGAGTCATGATAGAGTCATGATAGAGTTATGATAGAGTTATGACAGAGTCATGATAGAGTCATGATAGAGGTATGATAGAGTTATGACAGAGTCATGATAGAGTTATGATAGAGTCATGATAGAGTCATGATAGAGTCATGATAGAGTCATGATAGAGTTATGATAGAGTTATGATAGAGCTATGATAGAGCTATGATAGAGGTATGATAGAGTCATGATAGAGTCATGATAGAGTTATGATAGAGCTATGATAGAGGTATGATAGAGTCATGACAGAGTCATGATAGAGTTATGATAGAGTCATGATAGAGCTATGATAGAGTTATGATAGAGCTATGATAGAGTCACGATAGAGTTATGATAGAGATATGATAGAGTTTTGATAGAGTTATGATAGAGTTATGATAGAGCTATGATAGAGTTTTGATAGAGTCATGATAGAGTCACGATAGAGTTATGATAGAGTCATGATAGAGTCATGATTGAGTTATGATAGTTATGACAGTCATGATAGAGTTTTGATAGAGTTATGATAGAGTCATGACAGAGTCATGATAGAGTCATGATAGAGTTATGATAGTCATGATAGAGTCATGATAGAGTCATGATAGAGTTATGATAGAGTCATGACAGTCATGATAGAGTCATGATAGAGTCATGATAGAGTCATGATAGAGTTATGATAGAGTTATGACAGAGTCATGATAGAGTTATGATAGAGGTATGATAGAGTCATGATAGAGTCATGATAAAGTCATGATAGAGGTATGATAGAGTTATGACAGAGTCATGATAGAGTTATGATAGAGTCATGATAGAGTTATGATAGAGGTATGATAGAGTCATAATAGAGTCATGATAGAGTCATGATAAAGTCATGATAGAGGTATGATAGAGTCATAATAGAGTCATGATAGAGTCATGATAAAGTCATGATAGAGGTATGATAGAGTTATGACAGAGTCATGATCGAGTCACGATAGAGTCACGATAGAGTCATGATAGAGTCATGATAGAGTCATGATGGCTGCTTCACTCACTCGGGCGCATTACATATGAGACCAAATGCTAAATCAGATCCAATTGTTTCAAAGGAGTTCACCCCTCCCACCTGAAAACGGAGCTCAATTGTGAAGTTCCAGACCCTTGTACGAAATGTTAGGCAACCGTTGGCATTTCAATGACGGAAATTTCAGTGATCCTTCATACTCCGTCTTTCGCACTAAAAACGCGGCCTCCACACTACCAGGTTATTCCCATGATGTTCCTCCGTGTTTTCCACAGTGACACGGAGGACG